>NC_136986.1:29953318-30068318 GCF_032717465.1 Coenobita brevimanus
GTTGTCACTGAAGATTAATACATCATCAATATAAACAACACACCCTGCCAAACCCTCTGATACAACATTCATGAGCTTCTGAAAAGTGGCTGGTGCATTCTTCATACCATATGGCATTACAGAACATGCAAAAGTCTTTCCTAGTGTTACAAAACATGAGATCTCCCTAGCACGTTCAGTCATAGGTACTTGCTAGTATCCCTTTAACAAATCGAACTTACTTATGTACCTAGCCTTTCCGATCTTGTCAATGCAATCTTCCACGTGAGGGAGAGGGTAAGTGTCTGTTTTGGTTATGTGATTAACACGTCTGTAGTCGATGCAAAGCCGCTGTGACCCACCTGACTTAGGGACTAGAGTGACAGGAGAACTCCACTCGCTCTGACAGGGCTCAATCATCTTGTGGTCCAACAGGTAGCCAAGCTCCTTCTGGATGAGAGGAACTTTCACTGGGTTCACACGGTAAGGAGGCAGTTTAAATGGCTTTGCGTCTCCAACATCGACATCATGCATCAACATAGTGGTTCTTCCTGGAGTGGCACGGAACACTTGCGGGTACTCCTGCAGTAATGCCGAAAACTCATGCTCTTCCTCGGGAGCTAGACGAGAAAGCTTAGTCTGGAGATCATTCATGATATCAGGATTCTTCCCCAAACTATCACTCAGGCTCATACTGCATGGGAGAACTTCACTTGCAGACTCAGGTGGAACAGCTACAGTGCAGACTGGGTTATTTTCGTCCTGCCTGTGATATAACTTTAGCATGTTGATGTGACAAAGTTGCTTGTTCTTTCTATGATCTGGTGTGGCGATGACATAGTTGACATCACTGAGTTTCTTCTCCACGAAATAAGGACCACTATACTTGGCTTGAAGAGGTTGCCCATGAACCGGTAGCAGAATCAAAACCTGATTTCCTGCCTGAAATTGGCGTAACCTGGACTTCTTATCATACCAAGTCTTCATCTTCTCCTGAGCAGCTCCTAAATTCTCTCTCGCCAGCTGTAAAGCAGTGGACAGCCGTTCTTTGAACTTCATCACATACTCCAGCAGGTTGACGTCATCTTCCTCCGACAGCCAGCATTCCTTGAGTAGCTTAAGGGGTCCTCTTACTTCATGTCCAAACAGTAGTTCAAAGGGTGAGAAGCCCAATGAGTCATTTGGTGATTGTCTTGCGGCAAATACAACGAATGGAAGACCTTTATCCCAATCTTTCTGATGTTCCAAACAGTATTTCCTGAGCATCGATTTGAGTGTTTGTTGATATCTCCCCAACACTCCTTGGGTCTGGGGATGGTAAGCTGAAGACGTGATCTGGGTGATGCCCAACTCTTTCAGAGACTGTTTGAAAACATTTGACATGAAATTACTTCCCCGGTCTGACTGTACCTCCTTGGGCAGACCAAACTTGGTGAAGAACCCTAGCATTTCCTTATCCACGTTCCTTGCTGAGATATTTCTAAGTGGAATGGCTTCAGGATAATGAGTAGTCATATCAATCAGGGTGAACACATAAGAAAATCCTGAAGAAGTCTTAGGAAGAGGGCCCACAATACCCACCAACACACGGGTGAATGGCGCCTCAAAAGGAGGAATGGGAACTAGAGGTGCAACCTTTTCGGTCTGATTACACTTCCTCACAACTTTACAGGTGTGACAAGACTTACAATACCAGGAAACATCCCTGAAGATACCTGGCCAGTAGAAGTGTTTCAAAATGCGTGCCACAGTCTTCCTCACTCCAAGATGTCCTAACAAACTGGAATCATGAGCCACTCTAATGATATCCTGCCTACAAACACGGGGGATGACAACTTGATGCACAACCTCCCATTCACAGTCGACTGGTGCTGTTGGGGGTCTCCACTTTCTCATAAGTACTCCTGACTTTATATAATAACAAGTAGAAGCACCAGCTGACTCTTCCTCACTGCAAGCAGAGTTAGCTAGACCTTTCAACTCAGGGTCAGCAACCTGCAACTCAACCAACTCTTGACGAGACAAATTATCAACACTACTGTGTACTGCCTCATCTGGTGAGTGGTCCAAATTAGCAAGAAAAGTGTCAGCTAGGATAACATCATCATCATCATTATCCTCTAAGTCACCAGTAACTTTAGCCTTAGCCCTAGTGACAGCACATGCAGAAAACACATCAGGGATATCACAATCCTGGGTCGCAGTCACTGGTTCACTAGACAACTGAGGAGCTGGACACACTTGACTTCCACCAATATCATTTCCAAGTAAGAAAGTTACACCTGACATTGGGAGTATCTCAACTAACCCAACCATAACGGAACCATTAACAAAACCAGACTCTAAATTCACTCTGCACAGAGGGACAGAGAAGTAATTATTCCCTACACCTTGTAAGATTACAGCTTCATCAGAGGAATTAACATTAGAGCCGAGAACAATGGTCAGCATAAGGGATTGGGAAGCACCTGTATCACGATATATTTTAACTGATTTCCTGTCATTACTATCCAGAGGACTGACAAATCCATCAGACAGGAAATTAGCACATGAACTCTTGAGAGTGTCACCCACGTTACTGCTCAAAAGAGGAGCTTCATCATGAGAATTTAATTTACCCCTCAAACCAGGTTCAGTTAACTCTCGGTTAAAGAATTCTGGGAACTCTCAAGGGTGGACACTAGACTAATTGACTGAATATTTAAAGACTCCTTTTCGTTCACATCACGCTGTCTCCTGAAACATTTCTCCGTAGTATGACCAAGCTTACTACAATAAGTACATTTACTTTTCTGAAATCTAGAGGTGGAGCTGGTATTTACTTCCTGAGAAACATCTTCTTTATTCTCTTTCCTGTTACCTGTACTCTGAGTAGAAGCAACGTACTTACTCTCAGCTTTCCTTTTTCTTTAGAATATCTCTTGTGAGTGAGAACATATTCATCAGCTAAAACTGCAGTATCAGACAAATTATCTATTCTTTTCTCATCAGTATATAGGCTTACATCTTTATTAAAACACCTTTTGAAGTCCTCCAGCAAAATCATTTGCTTAAATTTAACAAAATCAGAATTTACATTCTTAGAATTTAACCACTGCTCTAACAGATCTTCTTTGATTTTTGCATACTCAACATGGGATTGCTTAACTTGCTTATAAGTTGTCCTAAATTTTACTCTATAGGCTTCAGGAACAAGCTCATAGGCCTTAAGAATCAAGGTCTTAACTACATCATAATTATCAGATTGATCCTGAGGCAAAGATGCATAAGTTACTTGAGCTTTACCGGTGAGAACACTCTGAAGGAATACTGGCCAATACTTTTTGGGCCAATTAAAACCTGTAGCTACCCTCTCAAACAACTGAAAATACTTTGTTAAATCAGATTCATTAAAAGGAGGGACAAGTTTAACATTTTTAGCCACATCAAAATCATCAGAGCTAGATGATCCAGTTCCACCTTGTTTCATGCGATACTCATGGTCTGTATGAATCCTAGCAAGTTCAATTTTTGCCTGAGCTTGTGCCTGTGCCTGTGCCTCCTGAATACGAGCCTGAGACTCAGCCTCCTTAGCACGTGCCTGAAACTCAGCCTCCTTAGCACGAGCCTGAAACTCAGCCTCCTTAGCACGAGCCTCCTGCAGGGCTAGCTGTAACTTAGCTATTTCAATCTGCGTTTGCTCATCTGGAGGAGTTACATTAAACAAGCTTTTATTAATCAAGCCAACAATTTGATCTTTAGAATGATGAGAGCGAACAGCAATTCCCAATTGTTGAGCAACAAGGTTAAGTTCATTCTTTGTTCTGTTTTCTACATCACACACTGTTTGCACATTTGACAAAAAATCTTTGGCTTCATCAAGAGTAGTAATAGTAGACATCATGAATGAATCAGTCACAAAATATCAAGCAATATCCTTATGATAATATCCTGAATATCCTGATAAGAGGTCGCCAAATTTATGTTACGGAACAGAGAGAGATAATGAACACTTCAAGTGAGAATACTAAAATCACTACTGTCCCGCAAAGTTCCAGGTTCAAAGCAAAAGACTTAGGTAATATTACAAGTTAAAGTTTAATGCTCAAACTAACAACTAAACATTCAGAACTCATAAGGATAATGTAATGTTCCTTGCTGAGATATTTCTAAGTGGAATGGCTTCAGGATAATGAGTAGTCATATCAATCAGGGTGAACACATAAGAAAATCCTGAAGAAGTCTTAGGAAGAGGGCCCACAATACCCACCAACACATGGGTGAATGGCGCCTCAAAAGGAGGAATGGGAACTAGAGGTGCAACCTTTTCGGTCTGATTACACTTCCTCACAACTTTACAGGTGTGACAAGACTTACAATACCAGGAAACATCCCTGAAGATACCTGGCCAGTAGAAGTGTTTCAAAATGCGTGCCACAGTCTTCCTCACTCCAAGATGTCCTAACAAACTGGAATCATGAGCCACTCTAATGATATCCTGCCTACAAACACGGGGGATGACAACTTGATGCACAACCTCCCATTCACAGTCGACTGGTGCTGTTGGGGGTCTCCACTTTCTCATAAGTACTCCTGACTTTATATAATAACAAGTAGAAGCACCAGCTGACTCTTCCTCACTGCAAGCAGAGTTAGCTAGACCTTTCAACTCAGGGTCAGCAACCTGCAACTCAACCAACTCTTGACGAGACAAATTATCAACACTACTGTGTACTGCCTCATCTGGTGAGTGGTCCAAATTAGCAAGAAAAGTGTCAGCTAGGATAACATCATCATCATCATTATCCTCTAAGTCACCAGTAACTTTAGCCTTAGCCCTAGTGACAGCACATGCAGAAAACACATCAGGGATATCACAATCCTGGGTCGCAGTCACTGGTTCACTAGACAACTGAGGAGCTGGACACACTTGACTTCCACCAATATCATTTCCAAGTAAGAAAGTTACACCTGACATTGGGAGTATCTCAACTAACCCAACCATAACGGAACCATTAACAAAACCAGACTCTAAATTCACTCTGCACAGAGGGACAGAGAAGTAATTATTCCCTACACCTTGTAAGATTACAGCTTCATCAGAGGAATTAACATTAGAGCCGAGAACAATGGTCAGCATAAGGGATTGGGAAGCACCTGTATCACGATATATTTTAACTGATTTCCTGTCATTACTATCCAGAGGACTGACAAATCCATCAGACAGGAAATTAGCACATGAACTCTTGAGAGTGTCACCCACGTTACTGCTCAAAAGAGGAGCTTCATCATGAGAATTTAATTTACCCCTCAAACCAGGTTCAGTTAACTCGGTTAAAGAATTCTGGGAACTCTCAAGGGTGGACACTAGACTAATTGACTGAATATTTAAAGACTCCTTTTCGTTCACATCACGCTGTCTCCTGAAACATTTCTCCGTAGTATGACCAAGCTTACTACAATAAGTACATTTACTTTTCTGAAATCTAGAGGTGGAGCTGGTATTTACTTCCTGAGAAACATCTTCTTTATTCTCTTTCCTGTTACCTGTACTCTGAGTAGAAGCAACGTACTTACTCTCAGCTTTCCTTTTTTCTTTAGAATATCTCTTGTGAGTGAGAACATATTCATCAGCTAAAACTGCAGTATCAGACAAATTATCTATTCTTTTCTCATCAGTATATAGGCTTACATCTTTATTAAAACACCTTTTGAAGTCCTCCAGCAAAATCATTTGCTTAAATTTAACAAAATCAGAATTTACATTCTTAGAATTTAACCACTGCTCTAACAGATCTTCTTTGATTTTTGCATACTCAACATGGGATTGCTTAACTTGCTTATAAGTTGTCCTAAATTTTACTCTATAGGCTTCAGGAACAAGCTCATAGGCCTTAAGAATCAAGGTCTTAACTACATCATAATTATCAGATTGATCCTGAGGCAAAGATGCATAAGTTACTTGAGCTTTACCGGTGAGAACACTCTGAAGGAATACTGGCCAATACTTTTTGGGCCAATTAAAACCTGTAGCTACCCTCTCAAACAACTGAAAATACTTTGTTAAATCAGATTCATTAAAAGGAGGGACAAGTTTAACATTTTTAGCCACATCAAAATCATCAGAGCTAGATGATCCAGTTCCACCTTGTTTCATGCGATACTCATGGTCTGTATGAATCCTAGCAAGTTCAATTTTTGCCTGAGCTTGTGCCTGTGCCTGTGCCTCCTGAATACGAGCCTGAGACTCAGCCTCCTTAGCACGTGCCTGAAACTCAGCCTCCTTAGCACGAGCCTGAAACTCAGCCTCCTTAGCACGAGCCTCCTGCAGGGCTGGCTGTAACTTAGCTATTTCAATCTGCGTTTGCTCATCTGGAGGAGTTACATTAAACAAGCTTTTATTAATCAAGCCAACAATTTGATCTTTAGAATGATGAGAGCGAACAGCAATTCCCAATTGTTGAGCAACAAGCTTAAGTTCATTCTTTGTTCTGTTTTCTACATCACACACTGTTTGCACATTTGACAAAAAATTTTTGGCTTCATCAAGAGTAGTAATAGTAGACATCATGAATAAATCACAGTCACAAAATATCAAGCAATATCCTTATGATAATATCCTGAATATCCTGATAAGAGGTCGCCAAATTAATGTTACGGAATAGAGAGAGATAATGAACACTTCAAGTGAGAATACTAAAATCACTACTGTCCCGCAAAGTTCCAGGTTCAGAGAAAAGACAGGTAAAATTACAAGTTAAAATTTAATGCTCAAACTAACAACTAAACATTCAGAACACATAAGGATAATGTAATGGCAAAACAGGTTACATATATGGTTAACTGCAATAGCCTCTATTAACACGAATTTAGCAAGAGCAAATTTATCTAAGTCAGCCCTGATAAAATGAGAAAACCGGATAATGCTCAGTTAAAGCAAGATACAATATTATTACAGATACAGAATATTACTAATACTGGCTGACAGTAAAAACCTTACCAGGCCCACGAATTAATGCCTCATGCCACACAGCACAAGAAATAATGGTGATAACACTTATACTCAAATTATACAACAGCTAGATGACTGGAGACTTCCTGAGCACTCACAAAAATAATAATATAACTGTACAGGGGAGGACAGAGATGTGAACAAAATGAGGAGTAGATCTAAGTGACAACTAATGCAGAGACTGAGCTCATTATATAGGGGCAGGCAGAGCTTGATTCAACTAGTAAGAAGGATGCGCAAATGAAGGCATAGGGGACAAAGAGTTGACAATCCTGCTCTGAACAACCGAAAGAACGACTTACTCTACTATAAGGAGGAGAAGGGGGGAGTGAGGTAGAACACGCAAGCCTGGTCACTATGGAAGCCACGTCGCGAATCGCAAACAAACATGCAGCATACAGTACATTAGGATCATACAAAGGATGATGCAATCATGAACAAAACTGTATCATAAGTTAGAATTATACAAGGGATGATGAAATCATAGGCTATGTAACACCTCCCCACAAAGAATAAGAAATTTACAAAGGAAGTTTCTTATTACTCTAAAACAATCTGTCTAAAGTCTAGATAAGCAATCTCCAATAACATTTTCTTTCCCCTTGACATGTTGTATGTCTAAAGAATACTCCTGAAGAAGTAGACTCCATCTTGTCAATCTCTGATTTTTATCTTTAAATTTACTAAGGCATTTCAGTGGGTTATGATCCGTATAAATGAGTATGGGGTTAAAACCAGAACACAAATAAAATGAAAAATGCTGTAAACCCAAAATCAAGGCCAAAAGCTCTTTCTCAATAGTTGAGTAGTTCTTTGAAGGTGGAGTGAACTTCTTACTGTAATAAGATACAGGGTGTTCAATACCCTGATCATCCTCTTGCAGCAAAACAGCCCCAGCTCCTGTATCACTTGCGTCAACAGCCATCTTAAAAGGTTTAGCAAAATTTGGAATAGCGAGCACTAGCTGACTTAATAGGAGAGCTTTAAGTTTACTGAAAGAGGATTCACAGTTATCGGTCCAGACAAATTTAACTCCCTTTTTCAGTAGGTCTGTAAGTGGTGATACAAGAATTGAAAAGTTAAGAACAAATCTTCTGTAATAACCTACCATGGTGACATGTAGAGGTGCATGGTATGTAGGAGGACTGCTCGGCCTTGATAGCAGGCTGTGAAGCCTATGCCCAGAGTCGGACACATAAAAAAAAAAAAAAAAAAAAAAAAAAAATCCCAAAAATCTTTGTAGCTCTTTCCTACTTTTAGGTCTGGGAAGATCACTTACAACCTGAACCTTAGCTCCTGGTGGTGCAACGTGTCCATCACCAATTACGTATCCAAGGTACTGAACTTTAGCTTGACCAAACTCACACTTTGATAAATTAGCTACAAGATTAGCCTGAACCAAATGCTCAAGAAATTTACTGACATGGCATAGGTGATCTTTCCAGTTGTCACTGAAGATTAATACATCATCAATATAAACAACACACCCTGCCAAACCCTCTGATACAACATTCATGAGCTTCTGAAAAGTGGCTGGTGCATTCTTCATACCAACTGGCATTACAGAACATGCAAAAGTATTTCCTAGTGTTACAAAACATGAGATCTCCCTAGCACGTTCGGTCATAGGTACTTGCCAGTATCCCTTTAACAAATCGAACTTACTTATGTACCTTGCCTTTCCGATCCTGTCTATGCAATCTTCCACGTGAGGGAGAGGGTAAGTGTCTGTTTTGGTTATCTGATTAACACGTCTGTAGTCGATGCAAAGCCGCTGTGACCCACCTGACTTAGGGACTAGAGTGACAGGAGAACTCCACTCGCTCTGACAGGGCTCAATCATCTTGTGGTCCAACAGGTAGCCAAGCTCCTTCTGGATGAGAGGAACTTTCACTGGGTTCACACGGTAAGGAGGCAGTTTAATTGGCTTTGCGTCTCCAACATCGACATCATGCATCAACATAGTGGTTCTTCCTGGAGTGGCACGGAACACTTGCGGGTACTCCTGTAGTAATGCCGAAAACTCATGCTCTTCCTCGGGAGCTAGACGAGAAAGCTTAGTCTGGAGATCATTCATGATATCAGGATTCTTCCCCAAACTATCACTCAGGCTGATACTGCATGGGAGAACTTCACTTGCAGACTCGGGTGGAACAGCTACAGTGCAGACTGGGTTATTTTCGTCCTGCCTGTGATATAACTTTAGCATGTTGATGTGACAAAGTTGCTTGTTCTTTCTATGATCTGGTGTGGCGATGACATAGTTGACATCACTGAGTTTCTTCTCCACGAATTAAGGACCACTAAACTTGGCGTGAAGAGGTTGCCCATGCACCGGTAGCAGAATCAAAACCTGATTTCCTGGCTGAAATTGGCGTAACCTGGACTTCTTATCATACCAAGTCTTCATCTTCTGAGCAGCTCCTAAATTCTCTCTCGCCAGCTGTAAAGCAGTGGACAGCCGTTTTTTGAACTTCATCACATACTCCAGCAGGTTGACGTCATCTTCCTCCGACAGCCAGCATTCCTTGAGTAGCTTTAGGGGTCCTCTTACTTCATGTCCAAACAGTAGTTCAAAGGGTGAGAAGCCCAATGAGTCATTTGGTGATTCCCTTGCGGCAAATACAACGAATGGAAGACCTTTATCCCAATCTTTCTGATGTTCCAAATAGTATTTCCTGAGCATCGATTTGAGTGTTTGTTGATATCTCTCCAACACTCCTTGGGTCTGGGGATGGTAAGCTGAAGACGTGATCTGGGTGATGCCCAACTCTTTCAGAGACTGTTTGAAAACATTTGGCTTGAAATTACTTCCCCGGTCTGACTGTACCTCCTTGGGCAGACCAAACTTGGTGAAGAACCCTAGCATTTCCTTATCCACGTTCTTTGCTGAGATATTTCTAAGTGGAATGGCTTCAGGATAATGAGTAGTCATATCAATCCGGATCATAAGAAAATCCTGAAGAAGTCTTAGGAAGAGGGCCCACAATACCCACCAACACACGGGTGAATGGCGCCTCAAAAGGAGGAATGGGAACTAGAGGTGCAACCTTTTCGGTCTGATTACACTTCCCCACAACTTGACAGGTGTGACAAGACTTACAATACCAGGAAACATCTCTGAAGATACCTGGCCAGTAGAAGTGTTTCAAAATGCATGCCAAAGTCTTCCTCACTCCAAGATGTCCTACCAAACTGGAATCATGAGCCACTCTAATGATATCCTGCCTACAAACACGAGGGATGACAACTTGATGCACAACCTCCCATTCACAGTCGACTGGTGCTGTCGGGGTCTCCACTTTCTCATAAGTACTCCTGACTTTATATAATAACAAGTAGAAGCACCAGCTGACTCTTCCTCACTGCAAGTAGAGTTAGCTAGACCTTTCAACTCAGGGTCAGCAACCTGCAACTCAACCAACTCTTGACGAGACAAATTATCAACACTACTGTGTACTGCCTCATCTGGTGAGTGGTCCAAATTAGCAAGAAAAGTGTCAGCTAGGATAACATCATCATCATCATTATCCTCTAAGTCACCAGTAACTTTAGCCTTAGCCCTAGTGACAGCACATACAGAAAACACACCAGGGATATCACAATCCTGGGTCGCAGTCACTGGTTCACTAGACAACTGAGGAGCTGGACACACTTGACTTCCACCAATATCATTTCCAAGTAAGAAAGTTACACCTGATATTGGGAGTGTCTCAACCAACCCAACCATAACAGAACCGTTAACAAAACTAGACTCTAAATTCACTCTGCACAGAGGGACAGAGAAGTAATTATTCCCTACACCTTGTAAGATTACAGCTTCGTCAGAGGAATTAACATTAGAGCCGAGAACAATGGTCAGCATAAGGGATTGGCAAGCACCTGTATCACGATATATTTTAATTGATTTCCTGTCATTACTATCCAGAGGACTGACAAATCCATCAGACAGGAAATTAGCACATGAACTCTTGAGAATGTCACCCACGTTACTACTCAAAAGAGGAGCTTCATCATGAGAATTTAATTTACCCCTCAAAGCAGGTTCAGTTAACTCGGTTAACCCCTTAACCACGGGGCGTCACTTTCGTGATGCCTGGGAGCAAGGGATCATACTGCGGGGCGTCGCTTTTGTGATTCTGTGTTATTTTGAATTCACCCGGGCTTCCAAGCGGGGGCATGTATCATCTATCAGTACTGCCAATGTCCAACACTAGTCAGCACTCCTAATCTCATCTGTACTCCCATCCATTGTTGACAATTTAGCCATTTCTCACCGTTCTTGACTCCCCTCCGTACCCCCCCTCCATTACCCTATCCTCTCGCCTGCCCGGCCGTGCTACACTAAGTAAATCTTCCCTGGAATTTTTCACTGATTTCATCCATTGAAATAAGTCCTATGTCCTATTCTTAAACCAAATAATATATACAAGAAAGAAATAAGGTAAGTGAGAGTGCCATACACCTGGAATTGGCTAATCATCACCTGACAACACCTCACGTGCACTCGTTCGCTAATTTTCGCTGTTTTTTTCCCCTTGAAATATGCCGTATAATCTATTTTCGTAATAAGTATACTTGTAAGGAGGGAAGGGAGAAGCCTAAGTGATATTTACAGTCACCTGGAACTACCTAATTTATAATGTATTGTCTAGATTTCCTGCCAATCATATCAGTGCTAGACAAAGCTGTTTCAAGATATAACATTGGTAGCTCTGAATATATATCTCCTAAGTAGGCCTCTAATCTATTTTCGTAATAAATATACATGTAAGGCGGGAAGGGAGAAGCCTAAGTGATATTTACATTCACCTGGAACTACCTAATTTATAATGTATTGTCTAGATTTCCTGCCAATCATATCAGTGCTAGACTTAGCTGTTTCAAGAACCAATATTGGTAACTCTGAATAACCCCTAAAGCAGGAATCCACACTGGCCCTCCGTTATCAGTTTACTCTCATCTTCCGAAGCGAGAGTACGTATGTTTCTTCTTGCTGACTTCAAGGCCTTTCTTCACCCCCATGCAAATGGCCCTGTGACCTTTACCCCCTACTAAACCTCGTGTGGAAAGAGGTAAAGGGCTGACAATTGATAAAAGAGTGACTACGATCTTTCTATTGAGTAAAACAGTGCAAGTGGATTTGTAAATAATGTGTAAATAATGTGTAAACAGCAAGTGAAAGTAATGAATGTAAATATACGTGAACAATGGAAAATAATTTTATAAGTTATTTCAAGTGACACTGCACAACACAGTGTAAATAAAATAGAAATGTAAATAACGTAAATAAAATAGAGAAAGTAAATAGAAATGTAAATGAGTAGTATTATAAGAATACGAGTATATACCCTAGGAGTAATGAAAGTGAAAGTTTCACTCTAGCATGTCTGAATGCTATGAGTTATGAGAGTGAAGATGAAAGTGACATTCACTCTCAATGCCAGTATACAGGACGAGAAAGTGAATGCTACGTATTTTGCTGAAAGAAATTGAATCCCTACAGTGACAATAAACTAATACTACTGAAGGAAACTTATGGATAAAGACTGTAGATATATATAAGTGTTCTATAGTAATAGAAATATAAAGTGTGAGGGGTTTTATGAATAATAAATGACAGAGTAACAAAAGTGAACTAGTGCCAGTGCGACGATCAGACGCGCTCGTAATTTCCATTGCTTTCACAGTTTTTTTTTTTTTTGAGTATGGATCCCAAACTACTTGAAAATTGTAGAATAGTGTTTATGGTGTTGGTATCTGGCTGTGGTAATCATATTATGGGTTGTCGGGAAGTGTAAAGTGCAGACTTCGTTACCCAACTTCAGAGGTCTCCACAAGTCCTACGGAAACGGACGAAGGCTCAACAATCATTCCGGGAGAAAGCTGAAAGTATGTGCCATAAGCATATGTAATTTTATTATTCTTGGACTAATAACTGATTTTTGGCAAATATTTTTTGAGAGTCTTTCGGAGCCCAAATAACCCCGCGGCACACGCAAGTCATTGGTAAACAAGCCCGTGGTGTAGGGGTTAAAGAATTCTGGGAACTCTCAAGGGTGGACACTAGACTAATTGAATGAATATTTAAAGACTCCTTTTCGTTCACATCACGCTGTCTCCTGAAACATTTTTCTGTAGTATGACCAAGCTTATTACAATAAGTACATTTACTTTTCTGAAATCTAGAGGTGGAGCTGGTATTTACTTCCTGAGAAACATCTTCTTTATTCTCTTTCCTGTTACCTGTACTCTGAGTAGAAGCAACGTACTTACTCTCAGCTTTCCTTTTTTCTTAAGAATATCTCTTGCGAGTGAGAACATATTCATCAGCTAAAACTGCAGCATCAGACAAATTATCTATTTTTTTCTCATCAAGATATAGGCTTACATCTTTATTAATACACCTTTTGAAGTCCTCGAGCAAATTCATCAGCTTAAATTGATCAAAATCAGAATTTACATTCTTAAAATTTAACCACTGCTCTAACAGATCTTCTTTGATTTTTGCATACTCAGCATGGGATTGCTTAACTTGCTTATAAGTTGTCCTAAATTTTACTCTATAGGCTTCAGGAACAAGCTCACAGGCCTTAAGAATCAAGCTCTTAACTACATCATAATTATCAGATTGATCCTGAGGCAAAGATGCATAAGTTACTTGAGCTTAACCGGTGAGAACACTCTGAAGGAATACTGGCCAATACTTTTTGGGCCAATTAAAACCTGTAGCTACCCTCTCAAACAACTGAAAATACTTCGTTAAATCAGATTCATTAAAAGGAGGGACAAGTTTAACATTTTTAGCCACATCAAAATCATCAGAGCTAGATGATCCAGTTCCACCTTGTTTCATGCGATACCCATGGTCTGTATGAATCCTATTAAGTTCAATTTGTGCCTGAGCTTGTGCCTGTGCCTGTGCCTCCTGAATACGAGCCTGAGACTCAGCCTCCTTAGCACGTGCCTGAAACTCAGCCTCCTTAGCACGAGCCTGAAACTCAGCCTCCTTAGCACGAGCCTGAAACTCAGCCTCCTTAGCACGAGCCTCCTGCAGGGCTAGCTGTAACTTAGCTATTTCAATCTGCGTTTGCTCATCTGGAGGAGTTACATTAAACAAGCTTTTATTAATCAAGCCAACAATTTGATCTTTAGAATGATGAGAGCGAACAGCAATTCCCAATTGTTGAGCAACAAGGTTAAGTTCATTCTTTGTTCTGTTTTCTACATCACACACTGTTTGCACATTTGACAAAAAATCTTTGGCTTCATCATGAGTAGTAATAGTAGACATCATGAATGAATCAGTCACAAAATATCAAGCAATATCCTTATGATAATATCCTGAATATCCTGATAAGAGGTCGCCAAATTTATGTTACGGAACAGAGAGAGATAATGAACACTTCAAGTGAGAATACTAAAATCACTACTGTCCCGCAAAGTTCCAGGTTCAAAGCAAAAGACTTAGGTAATATTACAAGTTAAAGTTTAATGCTCAAACTAACAACTAAACATTCAGAACTCTTAAGGATAATGTGATGGCAAAGAGGTTACATAAATGGTTAACTGCAATAGCCTCTATTAACACGAATTTAGCAAGAGCAAATTTATCTAAGTCAGCCCTGATAAAATGAGAAAACCGGATAATGCTCAGTTAAAGCAAGATATAATATTATTACAGATACAAAATATTACTAATACTGGCTGACAGTAAAAACCTTACCAGGCCCACGAATTAATGCCTCATGCCACACAGCACAAGAAAAATGGTGATAACACTTATACTCAAATTATACAACAGCTAGATGACTGGAGACTTCCTGAGCACTCACAAAAATAATAATATAACTGTACAGGGGAGGACAGAGATGTGAACAAAATGAGGAGTAGATCTAAGTGACAACTAATCCAGAGACTGAGCTCATTATATAGGGGCAGGCAGAGCTTGATTCAACTAGTAAGAAGGATGCGCAAATGAAGGCATAGGGGACAAAGAGTTGACAATCCTGCTCTGAAGAACCGAAAGAACGACTTACTCTACTATAAGGGTGAGAAGGGGGGAGTGAGGTAGAACACGCAAGCCTGGTCACTATGGAAGCCACGTGGCGAATCGCGAACAAACATGCAGCATACTGTACATTAGGATCATACAAAGGATGATGCAATCATGAACAAAACTGTATCATAAGTTAGAATTATACAAGGGATGATGAAATCATAGGCAATGTAACACCTCCCCACAAAGAATAAGAAATTTACAAAGGAAGTTTCTTATTACTCCAAAACAATCTGTCTAAAGTCTAGATAAGCAATCTCCAATAACATTTTCTTTCCCCTTGACATGTTGTATGTCTAAAGAATACTCCTGAAGAAGTAGACTCCATCTTGTCAATCTCTGATTTTTATCTTTAAATTTACTAAGGCATTTCAGTGGGTTATGATCCGTATAAATGAGTATGGGGTTAAAACCAGAACACAAATAAAATGAAAAATGCTGTAAACCCAAAATCAAGGCCAAAAGCTCTTTCTCAATAGTTGAGTAGTTCTTTGAAGGTGGAGTGAACTTCTTACTGTAATAAGATACAGGGTGTTCAATACCCTGATCATCCTCTTGCAGCAAAACAGCCCCAGCTCCTGTATCACTTGCGTCAACAGCCATCTTAAAAGGCTTAGCAAAATTTGGAATAGCGAGCACTGGCTGACTTAATAGGATAGTTTTAAGTTTACTGAAAGAGGATTCACAGTTATCGGTCCAGACAAATTTAACTCCCTTTTTCAGTAGGTCTGTGAGTGGTGATACAAGAATTGAAAAGTTAAAAACAAATCTTCTGTAATAACCTACCATGGTGACACGTAGAGGTGTATGGTATGTAGGAGGACTGCTGGGCCTTGATAGCAGGCTGTGAAGCCTATGCCTAGAGTCGGACACATTAAAAAAAAAAAAAAAAAAAAAATCCCAAAATTCTTTGTAGCTCTTTCCTACTTTTAGGTCTGGGAAGATCACTTATAACCTGAACCTTAGCTCCTGGTGGTGCAACGTGTCCATCACCAATTACGTATCCAAGGTACTGAACTTTAGCTTGACCAAACTCACACTTTGATAAATTAGCTACAAGATTAGCCTGAACCAAATGCTCAAGAAATTTACTGACATGGCATAGGTGATCTTTCCAGTTGTCACTGAAGATTAATACATCATCAATATAAACAACACACCCTGCCAAACCCTCTGATACAACATTCATGAGCTTCTGAAAAGTGGCTGGTGCATTCTTCATACCAACTGGCATTACAGAACATGCAAAAGTATTTCCTAGTGTTACAAAACATGAGATCTCCCTAGCACGTTCGGTCATAGGTATTTGCCAGTATCCCTTTAACAAATCGAACTTACTTATGTACCTAGCCTTTCCGATCTTGTCTATGCAATCTTCCACGTGAGGGAGAGGGTAAGTGTCTGTTTTGGTTATCTGATTAACACGTCTGTAGTCGATGCAAAGCCGCTGTGACCCACCTGACTTAGGGACTAGAGTGACAGGAGAACTCCACTCGCTCTGACAGGGCTCAATCATCTTGTGGTCCAACAGGTAGCCAAGCTCCTTCTGGATGAGAGGAACTTTCACTGGGTTCACACGGTAAGGAGGCAGTTTAATTGGCTTTGCGTCTCCAACATCGACATCATGCATCAACACAGTGGTTCTTCCTGGAGTGGCACGGAACACTTGCGGGTACTCCTGCAGTAATGCCGAAAACTCAAGCTCTTCCTCGGGAGCTAGACGAGAAAGCTTAGTCTGGAGATCATTCATGATATCAGGATTCTTCCCCAAACTATCACTCAGGCTCATACTGCATGGGAGAACTTCACTTGCAGACTCGGGTGGAACAGCTACAGTGCAGACTGGGTTATTTTCGTCCTGCCTGTGATATAACTTTAGCATGTTGATGTGACAAAGTTGCTTGTTCTTTCTATGATCTGGTATGGCGATGACATAGTTGACATCACTGAGTTTCTTCTCCACGAATTAAGGACCACTAAACTTGGCGTGAAGAGGTTGCCCATGCACCGGTAGCAGAATCAAAACCTGATTTCCTGGCTGAAATTGGCGTAACCTGGACTTCTTATCATACCAAGTCTTCATCTTCTCCTGAGCAGCTCCTAAATTCTCTCTCGCCAGCTGTAAAGCAGTGGACAGCCGTTCTTTGAACTTCATCACATACTCCAGCAGGTTGACGTCATCTTCCTCCGACAGCCAGCATTCCTTGAGTAGCTTAAGGGGTCCTCTTACTTCATGTCCAAACAGTAGTTCAAAGGGTGAGATGCCCAATGAGTCATTTGGTGATTCTCTTGCGGCAAATACAACGAATGGAAGACCTTTATCCCAATCTTTCTGATGTTCCAAACAGTATTTCCTGAGCATCGATTTGAGTGTTTGTTGATATCTCTCCAACACTCCTTGGGTCTGGGGATGGTAAGCTGAAGACGTGATCTGGGTGATGCCCAACTCTTTCAGAGACTGTTTGAAAACTTTTGACATGAAATTACTTCCCCGGTCTGACTGTACCTCCTTGGGCAGACCAAACTTGGTGAAGAACCCTAGCATTTCCTTATCCACGTTCTTTGCTGAGATATTTCTAAGTGGAATGGCTTCAGGATAATGAGTAGTCATATCAATCAGGGTGAACACATAAGAAAATCCTGAAGAAGTCTTAGGAAGAGGGCCCACAATACCCACCAACACACGGGTGAATGGCGCCTCAAAAGGAGGAATGGGAACTAGAGGTGCAACCTTTTCGGTCTGATTACACTTCCTCACAACTTTACAGGTGTGACAAGACTTACAATACCAGGAAACATCCCTGAAGATACCTGGCCAGTAGAAGTGTTTCAAAATGCGTGCCACAGTCCTCCTCACTCCAAGATGTCCTAACAAACTGGAATCATGAGCCACTCTAATGATATCCTGCCTACAAACACGGGGGATGACAACTTGATGCACAACCTCCCATTCACAGTCGACTGGTGCTGTTGGGGGTCTCCACTTTCTCATAAGTACTCCTGACTTTATATAATAACAAGTAGAAGCACCAGCTGACTCTTCCTCACTGCAAGCAGAGTTAGCTAGACCTTTCAACTCAGGGTCAGCAACCTGCAACTCAACCAACTCTTGACGAGACAAATTATCAACACTACTGTGTACTGCCTCATCTGGTGAGTGGTCCAAATTAGCAAGAAAAGTGTCAGCTAGGATAACATCATCATCATCATTATCCTCTAAGTCACCAGTAACTTTAGCCTTAGCCCTAGTGACAGCACATGCAGAAAACACATCAGGGATATCACAATCCTGGGTCGCAGTCACTGGTTCACTAGACAACTGAGGAGCTGGACACACTTGACTTCCACCAATATCATTTTTCGAAGTAAGAAAGTTACACCGGACATTGGGAGTATCTCAACTAACCCAACCATAACGGAACCATTAACAAAACCAGACTCTAAATTCACTCTGCACAGAGGGACAGAGAAGTAATTATTCCCTACACCTTGTAAGATTACAGCTTCATCAGAGGAATTAACATTAGAGCCGAGAACAATGGTCAGCATAAGGGATTGGCAAGCACCTGTATCACGATATATTTTAACTGATTTCCTGTCATTACTATCCAGAGGACTGACAAATCCATCAGACAGGAAATTAGCACATGAACTCTTGAGAGTGTCACCCACGTTACTGCTCAAAAGAGGAGCTTCATCATGAGAATTTAATTTACCCCTCAAACCAGGTTCAGTTAACTCGGTTAAAGAATTCTGGGAACTCTCAAGGGTGGACACTAGACTAATTGACTGAATATTTAAAGACTCCTTTTCGTTCACATCACGCTGTCTCCTGAAACATTTCTCCGTAGTATGACCAAGCTTACTACAATAAGTACATTTACTTTTCTGAAATCTAGAGGTGGAGCTGGTATTTACTTCCTGAGAAACATCTTCTTTATTCTCTTTCCTGTTACCTGTACTCTGTGTAGAAGCAACGTACTTACTCTCAGCTTTCCTTTTTTCTTTAGAATATCTCTTGTGAGTGAGAACATATTCATCAGCTTAAACTGCAGCATCAGACAAATTATCTATTCTTTTCTCATCAATATATAGGCTTACATCTTTATTAATACACCTTTTGAAGTCCTCCAGCAAAATCATTTGCTTAAATTTAACAAAATCAGAATTTACATTCTTAGAATTTAACCACTGCTCTAACAGATCTTCTTTGATTTTTGCATACTCAACATGGGATTGCTTAACTTGCTTATAAGTTGTCCTAAATTTTACTCTATAGGCTTCAGGAACAAGCTCATAGGCCTTAAGAATCAAGCTCTTAACTACATCATAATTATCAGATTGATCCTGAGGCAAAGATGCATAAGTTACTTGAGCTTTACCGGTGAGAACACTCTGAAGGAATACTGGCCAATACTTTTTGGGCCAATTAAAACCTGTAGCTACCCTCTCAAACAACTGAAAATACTTTGTTAAATCAGATTCATTAAAAGGAGGGACAAGTTTAACATTTTTAGCCACATCAAAATCATCAGAGCTAGATGATCCAGTTCCACCTTGTTGCATGCGATACTCATGGTCTGTATGAATCCTAGCAAGTTCAATTTGTGCCTGAGCTTGTGCCTGTGCCTGTGCCTCCTGAATACGAGCCTGAGACTCAGCCTCCTTAGCACGTGCCTGAAACTCAGCCTCCTTAGCACGAGCCTGAAACTCAGCCTCCTTAGCACGAGCCTCCTGCAGGGCTAGCTGTAACTTAGCTATTTCGATCTGCGTTTGCTCATCTGGAGGAGTTACATTAAACAAGCTTTTATTAATCATGCCAACAATTTGATCTTTAGAATGATGAGAGCGAACAGCAATTCCCAATTGTTGAGCAACAAGGTTAAGTTCATTCTTTGTTCTGTTTTCTACATCACACACTGTTTGCACATTTGACAAAAAATCGTTGGCTTCATCAAGAGTAGTAATAGTAGACATCATGAATGAATCAGTCACAAAATATCAAGCAATATCCTTATGATAATATCCTGAATATCCTGATAAGAGGTCGCCAAATTTATGTTACGGAACAAAGAGAGATAATGAACACTTCAAGTGAGAATACTAAAATCACTACTGTCCCGCAAAGTTCCAGGTTCAAAGCAAAAGACTTAGGTAATATTACAAGTTAAAGTTTAATGCTCAAACTAACAACTAAACATTCAGAACTCATAAGGATAATGTAATGGCAAAACAGGTTACATATATGGTTAACTGCAATAGCCTCTATTAACACGAATTTAGCAAGAGCAAATTTATCTAAGTCAGCCCTGATAAAATGAGAAAACCGGATAATGCTCAGTTAAAGCAAGATATAATATTATTACAGATACAAAATATTACTAATACTGGCTGACAGTAAAAACCTTACCAGGCCCACGAATTAATGCCTCATGCCACACAGCACAAGAAAAATGGTGATAACACTTATACTCAAATTATACAACAGCTAGATGACTGGAGACTTCCTGAGCACTCACAAAAATAATAATATAACTGTACAGGGGAGGACAGAGATGTGAACAAAATGAGGAGTAGATCTAAGTGACAACTAATGCAGAGACTGAGCTCATTATATAGGGGCAGGCAGAGCTTGATTCAACTAGTAAGAAGGATGCGCAAATGAAGGCATAGGGGACAAAGAGTTGACAATCCTGCTCTGAAGAACCGAAAGAACGACTTACTCTACTATAAGGGTGAGAAGGGGGGAGTGAGGTAGAACACGCAAGCCTGGTCACTATGGAAGCCACGTGGCGAATCGCGAACAAACATGCAGCATACTGTACATTAGGATCATACAAAGGATGATGCAATCATGAACAAAACTGTATCATAAGTTAGAATTATACAAGGGATGATGAAATCATAGGCTATGTAACACCTCCCCACAAAGAATAAGAAATTTACAAAGGAAGTTTCTTATTACTCTAAAACAATCTGTCTAAAGTCTAGATAAGCAATCTCCAATAACATTTTCTTTCCCCTTGACATGTTGTATGTCTAAAGAATACTCCTGAAGAAGTAGACTCCATCTTGTCAATCTCTGATTTTTATCTTTAAATTTACTAAGGCATTTCAGTGGGTTATGATCCGTATAAATGAGTATGGGGTTAAAACCAGAACACAAATAAAATGAAAAATGCTGTAAACCCAAAATCAAGGCCAAAAGCTCTTTCTCAATAGTTGAGTAGTTCTTTGAAGGTGGAGTGAACTTCTTACTGTAATAAGATACAGGGTGTTCAATACCCTGATCATCCTCTTGCAGCAAAACAGCCCCAGCTCCTGTATCACTTGCGTCAACAGCCATCTTAAAAGGCTTAGCAAAATTTGGAATAGCGAGCACTGGCTGACTTAATAGGATAGCTTTAAGTTTACTGAAAGAGGATTCACAGTTATCGGTCCAGACAAATTTAACTCCCTTTTTCAGTAGGTCTGTAAGTGGTGAAACAAGAATTGAAAAGTTAAGAACAAATCTTCTGTAATAACCTACTATGGTGACATGTAGAGGTGCATGGTATGTAGGAGGACTGCTGGGCCTTGATAGCAGGCTGTGAAGCCTATGCCCAGAGTCGGACACATAAAAAAAAAAAAAAATAAAAAAAAATCCCAAAAATCTTTGTAGCTCTTTCCTACTTTTAGGTCTGGGAAGATCACTTATAACCTGAACCTTAGCTCCTGGTGGTGCAACGTGTCCATCACCAATTACGTATCTTGACCAAACTCACACTTTGATAAATTAGCTACAAGATTAGCCTGAACCAAATGCTCAAGAAATTTACTGACATGGCATAGGTGATCTTTCCAGTTGTCACTGAAGATTAATACATCATCAATATAAACAACACACCCTGCCAAACCCTCTGATACAACATTCATGAGCTTCTGAAAAGTGGCTGGTGCATTCTTCATACCAACTGGCATTACAGAACATGCAAAAGTATTTCCTAGTGTTACAAAACATGAGATCTCCCTAGCACGTTCGGTCATAGGTACTTGCCAGTATCCCTTTAACAAATCGAACTTACTTATGTACCTTGCCTTTCCGATCTTGTCTATGCAATCTTCCACGTGAGGGAGAGGGTAAGTGTCTGTTTTGGTTATCTGATTAACACGTCTGTAGTCGATGCAAAGCCGCTGTGACCCACCTGACTTAGGGACTAGAGTGACAGGAGAACTCCACTCACTCTGACAGGGCTCAATCATCTTGTGGTCCAACAGGTAGCCAAGCTCCTTCTGGATGAGAGGAACTTTCACTGGGTTCACACGGTAAGGAGGCAGTTTAATTGGCTTTGCGTCTCCAACATCGACATCATGCATCAACATAGTGGTTCTTCCTGGAGTGGCACGGAACACTTGCGGGTACTCCTGTAGTAATGCCGAAAACTCATGCTCTTCCTCGGGAGCTAGATGAGAAAGCTTAGTCTGGAGATCATTCATGATATCAGGATTCTTCCCCAAACTATCACTCAGGCTCATAC
Source organism: Coenobita brevimanus (assembly GCF_032717465.1). Classification (NCBI taxonomy): domain Eukaryota; kingdom Metazoa; phylum Arthropoda; class Malacostraca; order Decapoda; family Coenobitidae; genus Coenobita; species Coenobita brevimanus. The sequence goes on from NC_136986.1 coordinate 29,975,865, forward strand.
TGCATGGGAGAACTTCACTTGCAGACTCGGGTGGAACAGCTACAGTGCAGACTGGGTTATTTTCGTCCTGCCTGTGATATAAATTTAGCATGTTGATGTGACAAAGGTGCTTGTTCTTTCTATGATCTGGTGTGGCGATGACATAGTTGACATCACTGAGTTTCTTCTCCACGAATTAAGGACCACTAAACTTGGCGTGAAGAGGTTGCCCATGCACCGGTAGCAGAATCAAAACCTGATTTCCTGGCTGAAATTGGCGTAACCTGGACTTCTTATCATACCAAGTCTTCATCTTCTGAGCAGCTCCTAAATTCTCTCTCGCCAGCTGTAAAGCAGTGGACAGCCGTTCTTTGAACTTCATCACATACTCCAGCAGATTGACGTCATCTTCCTCCGACAGCCAGCATTCCTTGAGTAGCTTAAGGGGTCCTCTTACTTCATGTCCAAACAGTAGTTCAAAGGGTGAGAAGCCCAATGAGTCATTTGGTGATTCTCTTGCGGCAAATACAACGAATGGAAGACCTTTATCCCAATCTTTCTGATGTTCCAAACAGTATTTCCTGAGCATCGATTTGAGTGTTTGTTGATATCTCTCCAACACTCCTTGGGTCTGGGGATGGTAAGCTGAAGACGTGATCTGGGTGATGCCCAACTCTTTCAGAGACTGTTTGAAAACATTTGGCATGAAATTACTTCCCCGGTCTGACTGTACCTCCTTGGGCAGACCAAACTTGGTGAAGAACCCTAGCATTTCCTAATCCACGTTCTTTGCTGAGATATTTCTAAGTGGAATGGCTTCAGGATAATGAGTAGTCATATCAATCAGGATCATAAGAAAATCCTGAAGAAGTCTTAGGAAGAGGGCCCACAATACCCACCAACACACGGGTGAATGGCGCCTCAAAAGGAGGAATGGGAACTAGAGGTGCAACCTTTTCGGTCTGATTACACTTCCCCACAACTTGACAGGTGTGACAAGACTTACAGTACCAGGAAACATCTCTGAAGATACCTGGCCAGTAGAAGTGTTTCAAAATGCGTGCCACAGTCTTCCTCACTCCAAGATGTCCTACCAAACTGGAATCATGAGCCACTCTAATGATATCCTGCCTACAAACACGAGGGATGACAACTTGATGCACAACCTCCCATTCACACTCGACTGGTGCTGTCGGGGGTCTCCACTTTCTCATAAGTACTCCTGACTTTATATAATAACAAGTAGAAGCACCAGCTGACTCTTCCTCACTGCAAGTAGAGTTAGCTAGACCTTTCAACTCAGGGTCAGCAACCTGCAACTGAACCAACTCTTGACGAGACAAATTATCAACACTACTGTGTACTGCCTCATCTGGTGAGTGGTCCAAATTAGCAAGAAAAGTGTCAGCTAGGATAACATCATCATCATCATTATCCTCTAAGTCACCAGTAACTTTAGCCTTAGCCCTAGTGACAGCACATGCAGAAAACACATCAGGGATATCACAATCCTGGGTCGCAGTCACTGGTTCACTAGACAACTGAGGAGCTGGACACACTTGACTTCCACCAATATCATTTCCAAGTAAGAAAGTTACACCTGATATTGGGAGTGTCTCAACCAACCCAACCATAACGGAACCGTTAACAAAACTAGACTCTAAATTCACTCTGCACAGAGGGACAGAGAAGTAATTATTCCCTACACCTTGTAAGATTACAGCTTCATCAGAGGAATTAACATTAGAGCCGAGAACAATGGTCAGCATAAGGGATTGGCAAGCACCTGTATCACGATATATTTTAACTGATTTCCTGTGATTACTATCCAGAGGACTGACAAATCCATCAGACAGGAAATTAGCACATGAACTCTTGAGAATGTCACCCACGTTACTACTCAAAAGAGGAGCTTCATCATGAGAATTTAATTTACCCCTCAAAGCAGGTTCAGTTAACTCAATTAACCCCTTAACCACGGGGCGTCACTTTCGTGACGCCTGGGAGCAAGGGATCATACTGCGGGGCGTCGCTTTTGTGATTCTGTGTTATTTTGAATTCACCCGGGCTTCCAAGCGGGGGCTTGTATCATCTATCAGTACTGCCAATGTCCAACACTAGTCAGCACTCCTAATCTCATCTGTACTCCCATCCATTGTTGACAATTTAGCCATTTCTCACCGTTCTTGACTCCCCTCCGTACCCCCCCTCCATTACCCTATCCTCTCGCCTGCCCGGCCGTGCTACACTAAGTAAATCTTCCCTGGAATTTTTCACTGATTTCATCCATTGAAATAAGTCCTATGTCCTATTCTTATACCAAATAATATATACAAGAAAAAAATAAGGTAAGTGAGAGTGCCATACACCTGGAATTGGCTAATCATCACCTGGCAACACCTCACGTGCACTCGTTCACTAATTTTCGCTGTTTTTTTCCCCTTGAAATATGCCGTATAATCTATTTTCGTAATAAGTATACTTGTAAGGAGGGAAGGGAGAAGCCTAAGTGATATTTACAGTCACCTGGAACTACCTAATTTATAATGTATTGTCTAGATTTCCTGCCAATCATATCAGTGCTAGACAAAGCTGTTTCAAGATATAACATTGGTAGCTCTGAATATATATCTCCTAAGTAGGCCTCTAATCTATTTTCGTAATAAATATACATGTAAGGAGGGAAGGGAGAAGCCTAAGTGATATTTACATTCACCTGGAACTACGTAATTTATAATGTATTGTCTAGATTTCCTGCCAATCATATCAGTGCTAGACTTAGCTGTTTCAAGAACCAATATTGGTAACTCTGAATAACCCCTAAAGCAGGAATCCACACTGGCCCTCCGTTATCAGTTTACTCTCATCTTCCGAAGCGAGAGTACGTATGTTTCTTCTTGCTGACTTCAAGGCCTTTCTTCACCCCCATGCAAATGGCCCTGTGACCTTTACCCCCTACTAAACCTCGTGTGGAAAGAGGTAAAGGGCTGACAATTGATAAAAGAGTGACTACGATCTTTCTATTGAGTATAACAGTGCAAGTGGATTTGTAAATAATGTGTAAATAATGTGTAAACAGCAAGTGAAAGTAATGAATGTAAATATACGTGAACAATGGAAAATAGTTTTATAAGTTATTTCAAGTGACACTGCACAACACAGTGTAAATAAAATAGAAATGTAAATAACGTAAATAAAATAGAGAACGTAAATAGAAATGTAAATGAGTAGTATTATAAGAATACGAGTATATACCCTAGGAGTAATGAAAGTGAAAGTTTCACTCTAGCATGTCTGAATGCTATGAGTTATGAGAGTGAAGATGAAAGTGACATTCACTCTCAATGCCAGTATACAGGACGAGAAAGTGAATGCTACGTATTTTACTGAAAGAAATTGAATCCCTACAGTGACAATAAACTAATACTACTGAAGGAAACTTGTGGATAAAGACTGTAGATATATATAAGTGTTCTATAGTAATAGAAATATAAAGTGTGAGGGGTTTTATGAATAATAAATGACAGAGTAACAAAAGTGATCTAGTGCCAGTGCGACAATCAGACGCGCTCGTAATTTCCATTGCTTTCACAGTGTTTTTTTTTTTGAGTATGGATCCCAAACTACTTGAAAATTGTAGAATAGTGTTTATGGTGTTGGTATCTGGCTGTGGTAATCATATTATGGGTTGTCGGGAAGTGTAAAGTGCAGACTTCGTTACCCAACTTCAGAGGTCTCCACAAGTCCTACGGAAACGGACGAAGGCTCAACAATCATTCCGGGAGAAAGCTGAAAGTATGTGCCATAAGCATATGTAATTTTATTATTCTAGGACTAATAACTGATTTTTGGCAAATATTTTTTGAGAGTCTGTCGGAGCCCAAATAACCCCGTGGCACACGCAAGTCATTGGTAAACAAGACCGCGGTGTAGGGGTTAAAGAATTCTGGGAACTCTCAAGGGTGGACACTAGACTAATTGACTGAATATTTAAAGACTCCTTTTCGTTCACATCAAGCTGTCTCCTGAAACATTTTTCTGTAGTATGACCAAGCTTACTACAATAAGTACATTTACTTTTCTGAAATCTAGAGGTGGAGCTGGTATTTACTTCCTGAGAAACATCTTCTTTATTCTCTTTCCTGTTACCTGTACTCTGAGTAGAAGCAACGTACTTACTCTCAGCTTTCCTTTTTTCTTTAGAATATCTCTTGTGAGTGAGAACATATTCATCAGCTAAAACTGCAGCATCAGACAAATTATCTATTCTTTTCTCATCAAGATATAGGCTTACATCTTTATTAATACACCTTTTGAAGTCCTCGAGCAAATTCATCAGCTTAAATTGATCAAAATCGGAATTTACATTCTTAAAATTTAACCACTGCTCTAACAGATCTTCTTTGATTTTTGCATACTCAGCATGGGATTGCTTAACTTGCTTATAAGTTGTCCTAAATTTTACTCTATAGGCTTCAGGAACAAGCTCACAGGCCTTAAGAATCAAGCTCTTAACTACATCATAATTATCAGATTGATCCTGAGGCAAAGATGCATAAGTTACTTCAGCTTAACCGGTGAGAACACTCTGAAGGAATACTGGCCAATACTTTTTGGGCCAATTAAAACCTGTAGCTACCCTCTCAAACAACTGAAAATACTTTGTTAAATCAGATTCATTAAAAGGAGGGACAAGTTTAACATTTTTAGCCACATCAAAATCATCAGAGCTAGATGATCCAGTTCCACCTTGTTTCATGCGATACCCATGGTCTGTATGAATCCTAGTAAGTTCAATTTGTGCCTGAGATTGTGCCTGTGCCTGTGCCTCCTGAATACGAGCCTGAGACTCAGCCTCCTTAGCACGTGCCTGAAACTCAGCCTCCTTAGCACGAGCCTGAAACTCAGCCTCCTTAGCACGAGCCTCCTGCAGGGCTAGCTGTAACTTAGCTATTTCAATCTGCGTTTGCTCATCTGGAGGAGTTACATTAAACAAGCTTTTATTAATCATGCCAACAATTTGATCTTTAGAATGATGAGAGCGAACAGCAATTCCCAATTGTTGAGCAACAAGGTTAAGTTCATTCTTTGTTCTGTTTTCTACATCACACACTGTTTGCACATTTGACAAAAAATCTTTGGCTTCATCAAGAGTAGTAATAGTAGACATCATGAATGAATCAGTCACAAAATATCAAGCAATATCCTTATGATAATATCCTGAATATCCTGATAAGAGGTCGCCAAATTTATGTTACGGAACAGAGAGAGATAATGAACACTTCAAGTGAGAATACTAAAATCACTATTGTCCCGCTAAGTTCCAGGTTCAAAGCAAAAGACTTAGGTAATATTACAAGTTAAAGTTTAATGCTCAAACTAACAACTAAACATTCAGAACTCTTAAGGATAATGTGATGGCAAAACAGGTTACATATATGGTTAACTGCAATAGCCTCTATTAACACGAATTTAGCAAGAGCAAATTTATCTAAGTCAGCCCTGATAAAATGAGAAAACCGGATAATGCTCAGTTAAAGCAAGATATAATATTATTACAGATACAAAATATTACTAATACTGGCTGACAGTAAAAACCTTACCAGGCCCACGAATTAATGCCTCATGCCACACAGCACAAGAAAAATGGTGATAACACTTATACTCAAATTATACAACAGCTAGATGACTGGAGACTTCCTGAGCACTCACAAAAATAATAATATAACTGTACAGGGGAGGACAGAGATGTGAACAAAATGAGGAGTAGATCTAAGTGACAACTAATGCAGAGACTGAGCTCATTATATAGGGGCAGGCAGAGCTTGATTCAACTAGTAAGAAGGATGCGCAAATGAAGGCATAGGGGACAAAGAGTTGACAATCCTGCTCTGAAGAACCGAAAGAACGACTTACTCTACTATAAGGGTGAGAAGGGGGGAGTGAGGTAGAACACGCAAGCCTGGTCACTATGGAAGCCACGTGGCGAATCGCGACCAAACATGCAGCATACTGTACATTAGGATCATACAAAGGATGATGCAATCATGAACAAAACTGTATCATAAGTTAGAATTATACAAGGGATGATGAAATCATAGGCTATGTAACACCTCCCCACAAAGAATAAGAAATTTACAAAAGGAAGTTTCTTATTACTCTAAAACAATCTGTCTAAAGTCTAGATAAGCAATCTCCAATAACATTTTCTTTCCCCTTGACATGTTGTATGTCTAAAAGAATACTCCTGAAGAAGTAGACTCCATCTTGTCAATCTCTGATTTTTATCTTTAAATTTACTAAGGCATTTCAGTGGGTTATGATCCGTATAAATGAGTATGGGGTTAAAACCAGAACACAAATAAAATGAAAAATGCTGTAAACCCAAAATCAAGGCCAAAAGCTCTTTCTCAATAGTTGAGTAGTTCTTTGAAGGTGGAGTGAACTTCTTACTGTAATAAGATACAGGGTGTTCAATACCCTGATCATCCTCTTGCAGCAAAACAGCCCCAGCTCCTGTATCACTTGCGTCAACAGCCATCTTAAAAGGCTTAGCAAAATTTGGAATAGCGAGCACTGGCTGACTTAATAGGATAGCTTTAAGTTTACTGAAAGAGGATTCACAGTTATCGGTCCAGACAAATTTAACTCCCTTTTTCAGTAGGTCTGTAAGTGGTGATACAAGAATTGAAAAGTTAAGAACAAATCTTCTGTAATAACCTACCATGGTGACATGTAGAGGTGTATGGTATGTAGGAGGACTGCTGGGCCTTGATAGCAGGCTGTGAAGCCTATGCCTAGAGTCGGACACATAAAAAAAAAAAAAAAAAAAAAAAATCCCAAAAATCTTTGTAGCTCTTTCCTACTTTTAGGTCTGGGAAGATCACTTATAACCTGAACCTTAGCTCCTGGTGGTGCAACGTGTCCATCACCAATTACGTATCCAAGGTACTGAACTTTAGCTTGACCAAACTCACACTTTGATAAATTAGCTACAAGATTAGCCTGAACCAAATGCTCAAGAAATTTACTGACATGGCATAGGTGATCTTTCCAGTTGTCACTGAAGATTAATACATCATCAATATAAACAACACACCCTGCCAAACCCTCTGATACAACATTCATGAGCTTCTGAAAAGTGGCTGGTGCATTCTTCATACCAACTGGCATTACAGAACATGCAAAAGTATTTCCTAGTGTTACAAAACATGAGATCTCCCTAGCACGTTCGGTCATAGGTACTTGCCAGTATCCCTTTAACAAATCGAACTTACTTATGTACCTAGCCTTTCCGATCTTGTCTATGCAATCTTCCACGTGAGGGAGAGGGTAAGTGTCTGTTTTGGTTATCTGATTAACACGTCTGTAGTCGATGCAATGCCGCTGTGACCCACCTGACTTAGGGACTAGAGTGACAGGAGAACTCCACTCGCTCTGACAGGGCTCAATCATCTTGTGGTCCAACAGGTAGCCAAGCTCCTTCTGGATGAGAGGAACTTTCACTGGGTTCACACGGTAAGGAGGCAGTTTAATTGGCTTTGCGTCTCCAACATCGACATCATGCATCAACACAGTGGTTCTTCCTGGAGTGGCACAGAACACTTGCGGATACTCCTGCAGTAATGCCGAAAACTCATGCTCTTCCTCGGGAGCTAGACGAGAAAGCTTAGTCTGGAGATCATTCATGATATCAGGATTCTTCCCCAAACTATCACTCAGGCTCATACTGCATGGGAGAACTTCACTTGCAGACTCGGGTGGAACAGCTACAGTGCAGACTGGGTTATTTTCGTCCTGCCTGTGATATAACTTTAGCATGTTAATGTGACAAAGTTGCTTGTTCTTTCTATGATCTGGTATGGCGATGACATAGTTGACATCACTGAGTTTCTTCTCCACGAAATAAGGACCACTAAACTTGGCGTGAAGAGGTTGCCCATGCACCGGTAGCAGAATCAAAACCTGATTTCCTGGCTGAAATTGGCGTAACCTGGACTTCTTATCATACCAAGTCTTCATCTTCTCCTGAGCAGCTCCTAAATTCTCTCTCGCCAACTGTAAAGCAGTGGACAGCCGTTCTTTGAACTTCATCACATACTCCAGCAGGTTGACGTCATCTTCCTCCGACAGCCAGCATTCCTTGAGTAGCTTAAGGGGTCCTCTTACTTCATGTCCAAATAGTAGTTCAAAGGGTGAGATGCCCAATGAGTCATTTGGTGATTCTCTTGCGGCAAATACAACGAATGGAAGACCTTTATCCCAATCTTTCTGATGTTCCAAACAGTATTTCCTGAGCATCGATTTGAGTGTTTGTTGATATCTCTCCAACACTCCTTGGGTCTGGGGATGGTAAGCTGAAGACGTGATCTGGGTGATGCCCAACTCTTTCAGAGACTGTTTGAAAACATTTGACATGAAATTACTTCCCCGGTCTGACTGTACCTCCTTGGGCAGACCAAACTTGGTGAAGAACCCTAGCATTTCCTTATTCACGTTCTTTGCTGAGATATTTCTAAGTGGAATGGCTTCAGGATAATGAGTAGTCATATCAATCAGGGTGAACACATAAGAAAATCCTGAAGAAGTCTTAGGAAGAGGGCCCACAATACCCACCAACACACGGGTGAATGGCGCCTCAAAAGGAGGAATGGGAACTAGAGGTGCAACCTTTTTGGTCTGATTACACTTCCTCACAACTTGACAGGTGTGACCAGACATACAATACCAGGAAACATCTCTGAAGATACCTGGCCAGTAGAAGTGTTTCAAAATGCGTGTCACAGTCTTCCTCACTCCAAGATGTCCTACCAAACTGGAATCATGAGCCACTCTAATGATATCCTGCCTACAAACACGAGGGATGACAACTTGATGCACAACCTCCCATTCACAGTCGACTGGTGCTGTTGGGGGTCTCCACTTTCTCATAAGTACTCCTGACTTTATATAATAACAAGTAGAAGCACCAGCTGACTCTTCCTCACTGCAAGCAGAGTTAGCTAGACCTTTCAACTCAGGGTCAGCAACCTGCAACTCAACCAACTCTTGATGAGACAAATTATCAACACTACTGTGTACTGCCTCATCTGGTGAGTGGTCCAAATTAGCAAGAAAAGTGTCAGCTAGGATAACATCATCATCATCATTATCCTCTAAGTCACCAGTAACTTTAGCCTTAGCCCTAGTGACAGCACATGCAGAAAACACATCAGGGATATCACAATCCTGGGTCGCAGTCACTGGTTCACTAGACAACTGAGGAGCTGGACACACTTGACTTCCACCAATATCATTTCCAAGTAAGAAAGTTACACCTGACATTGGGAGTGTCTCAACCAACCCAACCATAACGGAACCGTTAACAAAATTAGACTCTAAATTCACTCTGCACAGAGGGACAGAGAAGTAATTATTCCCTACACCTTGTAAGATTACAGCTTCGTCAGAGGAATTAACATTAGAGCCGAGAACAATGGTCAGCATAGTGGATTGGCAAGCACCTGTATCACGATATATTTTAACTGATTTCCTGTCATTACTATCCAGAGGACTGACAAATCCATCAGACAGGAAATTAGCACATGAACTCCTGAGAGTGTCACCCACGTTACTGCTCAAAAGAGGAGCTTCATCATGAGAATTTAATTTACCCCTCAAAGCAGGTTCAGTTAACTCAATTAACCCCTTAACCACGGGGCGTCACTTTCGTGACGCTTGGGAGCAAGGGATCATACCGCGGGGCATTGCTTTTGTGATTCGGTGGTCACCCGGGCTTCCAAGCGGGGGCTTGTATCATCTATCAGTACTGCCAATGTCCAACACTAGTCAGCACTCCTAATCTCATCTGTACTCCCATCCATTGTTGACAATTTAGCCATTTCTCCCCGTTCTTGACTCCCCTCCGTATCCCCCCTCCATTACCCTATCCTCTCGCCTGCCCGGCCGTGCTACGCTAAGTAAATCTTCCCTGGAATTTTTCACTGATTTCATCCATTGAAATAAGTCCTATGTCCTATTCTTATTCCAAATAATATATACAAGAAAGAAATAAGGTAAGTGAGAGTGCCATACACCTGGAATTGGCTAACCATCACCTGACAACACCTCACGTGCACTCGTTCGCTAATTTTCGCTGTTTTTTTCCCCTTGAAATATGCCGTATAATCTATTTTCGTAATAAATATACATGTAAGGAGGGAAGGGAGAAGCCTAAGTGATATTTACAGTCACCTGGAACTACCTAATTTATAATGTATTGTCTAGATTTCCTGCCAATCATATCAGTGCTAGACAAAGCTGTTTCAAGATATAACATTGGTAGCTCTGAATATGTATCTCCTAAGTAGGCCTCTAATCTATTTTCGTAATAAATATACATGTAAGGAGGGAAGGGAGAAGCCTAAGTGATATTTACATTCACCTGGAACTACCTAATTAATAATGTATTGTCTAGATTTCCTGCCAATCATATCAGTGCTAGACTTAGCTGTTTCAAGAACCAATATTGGTAACTCTGAATAACCCCTAAAGCAGGCCTCCACGCTGGCCCTCCGTTATCAGTTTACTCTCATCTTCCGAAGCGAGAGTACGTATGTTTCTTCTTGCTGACTTCAAGGCCTTTCTTCACCCCCATGCAAATGGCCCTGTGACCTTTACCCCCTACTAAACCTCGTGTGGAAAGAGGTAAAGGGCTGACAATTGATAAAAGAGTGACTACGATCTTTCTATTGAGTAAAACAGTGCAAGTGGATTTGTAAATAATGTGTAAATAATGTGTAAACAGCAAGTGAAAGTAATGAATGTAAATATACGTGAACAATGGAAAATAATTTTATAAGTTATTTCAAGTGACAGTGCACAACACAGTGTAAATAAAATAGAAATGTAAATAACGTAAATAAAATAGAGAACGTAAATAGAAATGTAAATGAGTAGTATTATAAGAATACGAGTATATACCCTAGGAGTAATGAAAGTGAAAGTTTCACTCTAGCATGTCTGAATGCTATGAGTTATGAGAGTGAAGATGAAAGTGACATTCACTCTCAATGCCAGTATACAGGACGAGAAAGTGAATGCTACGTATTTTACTGAAAGAAATTGAATCCCTACAGTGACAATAAACTAATACTACTGAAGGAAACTTATGGATAAAGACTGTAGATATATATAAGTGTTCAATAGTAATAGAAATATAAAGTGTGAGGGGTTTTATGAATAATAAATGACAGAGTAACAAAAGTGAACTAGTGCCAGTGCGACGATCAGACGCGCTCGTAATTTCCATTGTTTTCACAGTGTTTTTTTTTTTGAGTATGGATTCCAAACTACTTGAAAATTGTAGAATAGTGTTTATGGTGTTGGTATCTGGCTGTGGTAATCATATTATGGGTTGTCGGGAAGTGTAAAGTGCAGACTTCGTTACCCAACTTCAGAGGTCTCCACAAGTCCTACGGTAACCGACGAAGGCTCAACAATCATTCCGGGAGAAAGCTGAAGGTATGTGCCATAAGCATATGTAATTTTATTATTCTAGGACTAATAACTGATTTTTGGCAAATATTTTTTGAGAGTCTGTCGGAGCCCAAATAACCCCGCGGCACACGCAAGTCATTGGTAAACAAGCCCGCGGTGTAGGGGTTAAAGAATTCTGGGAACTCTCAAGGGTGGACACTAGACTAATTGACTGAATATTTAAAGACTCCTTTTCGTTCACATCACGCTGTCTCCTGAAACATTTTTCTGTAGTATGACCAAGCTTACTACAATAAGTACATTTACTTTTCTGAAATCTAGAGGTGGAGCTGGTATTTACTTCCTGAGAAACATCTTCTTTATTCTCTTTCCTGTTACCTGTACTCTGAGTAGAAGCAACGTACTTACTCTCAGCTTTCCTTTTTTCTTTAGAATATCTCTTGTGAGTGAGATCATATTCATCAGCTAAAACTGCAGCATCAGACAAATTATCTATTCTTTTCTCATCAAGATATAGGCTTACATCTTTATTAATACACCTTTTGAAGTCCTCGAGCAAATTCATCAGCTTAAATTGATCAAAATCAGAATTTACATTCTTAAAATTTAACCACTGCTCTAACAGATCTTCTTTGATTTTTGCATTCTCAGCATGGGATTGCTTAACTTGCTTATAAGTTGTCCTAAATTTTACTCTATAGGCTTCAGGAACAAGCTCACAGGCCTTAAGAATCAAGCTCTTAACTACATCATAATTATCAGATTGATCCTGAGGCAAAGATGCATAAGTTACTTGAGCTTAACCGGTGAGAACACTCTGAAGGAATACTGGTCAATACTTTTTGGGCCAATTAAAACCTGTAGCTACCCTCTCAAACAACTGAAAATACTTTGTTAAATCAGATTCATTAAAAGGAGGGACAAGTTTAACATTTTTAGCCACATCAAAATCATCAGAGCTAGATGATCCAGTTCCACCTTGTTTCATGCGATACCCATGGTCTGTATGAATCCTAGTAAGTTCAATTTGTGCCTGAGCTTGTGCCTGTGCCTGTGCCTCCTGAATACGAGCCTGAGACTCAGCCTCCTTAGCACGTGCCTGAAACTCAGCCTCCTTAGCACGAGCCTGAAACTCAGCCTCCTTAGCACGAGCCTCCTGCAGGGCTAGCTGTAACTTAGCTATTTCAATCTGCGTTTGCTCATCTGGAGGAGTTACATTAAACAAGCTTTTATTAATCATGCCAACAATTTGATCTTTAGAATGATGAGAGCGAACAGCAATTCCCAATTGTTGAGCAACAAGGTAAAGTTCATTCTTTGTTCTGTTTTCTACATCACACACTGTTTGCACATTTGACAAAAAATCTTTGGCTTCATCAAGAGTAGTAATAGTAGACATCATGAATGAATTAGTCACAAAATATCAAGCAATGTCCTTATGATAATATCCTGAATATCCTGATAAGAGGTCGCCAAATGTATGTTACGGAACAGAGAGAGATAATGAACACTTCAAGTGAGAATACTAAAATCACTACTGTCCCGCAAAGTTCCAGGTTCAAAGCAAAAGACTTAGGTAATATTACAAGTTAAAGTTTAATGCTCAAACTAACAACTAAACATTCAGAACTCATAAGGATAATGTAATGGCAAAACAGGTTACATATATGGTTAACTGCAATAGCCTCTATTAACACGAATTTAGCAAGAGCAAATTTATCTAAGTCAGCCCTGATAAAATGAGAAAACCGGATAATGCTCAGTTAAAGCAGGATATAATATTATTACAGATACAAAATATTACTAATACTGGCTGACAGTAAAAACCTTACCAGGCCCACGAATTAACGCCTCATGGGGGAAGCGGTGGCTCAATCGGTAGAGAGGTGGCCTGTAGTCCTAACGGACCCAGGTTCGAATCCCGGCTGGGGCAGGGAACATTTTAAGGATTTGAATTTCACTCACTTGATGTAGTGCTGCCTACCTCTTCCTTAGCCTTTATCATTCTTTTTCTGAGCCTGCCCTCCTCTCTTCCTATATCTCCCATCTTTCCTGTCACTTCTTATTGCTCTTCTTTCCTTTACAGTTGGCTTTACATTGACAAGCCAAATGGTTTCCTGTGAGCCAGGAAACCATTTACAACGCTAGGTGGTAACCATGTAACCAATCCATATGTGCTTCCTACGTGTCAACAAGTGGGTTGGTGGAGGGTCAGTGCCCCTTCCCATAAAACCAATAACTCAAAGTCAAATGGCCACCCCTTACGGGATTATGGCGTCTGGCAATAGATAGATAGATAGAATTTCATTAAAATCAGGCTTTACTGATCTACCAGAAGACCCGCCGACATGTCGTAAAAATACCCCCGCTAATACCAATACACCAGTCCTGTATGAGACAGCCCTAGCATGTATTCAATATGCACGGTGGGTGTTAGCGCCGAAGTGGTGACATGTAGAGGTGTATGGTGTGTAGGAGGACTGCTGGGCCTTGAGAGCAGGCTGTGAAGCCTATGCCCAGAGTCGGATAAATGAAAAAAAAAAAAAAAAAAAGCACAAGAAAAATGGTGGTAACACTTATACTCAAATTATACAGCAGCTAGATGACTGAAGACTTCCTGAGCACTCACAAAAATAATAATATAACTGTACAGGGGAGGACAGAGATGTGAACAGAATGAGGAGTAGATCTAAGTGACATCTAATGCAGAGACTGAGCTCATTATATAGGGGCAGGCAGAGCTTGATTCAACTTGTAAGTAGGACGCACAAATGAAGGAGTAGGGGACAAAGAGTTGACAGTCCTGCTCTGAACAACAGAAAGAACGACTTACTCTACTATAAGGGGGAGAAAGGGGGAGTGAGGTAGAACACGCAAGCCTGGTCACTATGGAAGCCACGTGGCGAATCGTGAACAAACATGCAGCATACTGTACATTAGGATCATACAAAGGATGATGGTGTAGAGTGTGCGTTTCACACGCTGATGTACGAGGGTTCGCCTCCCGCCAGTGTTGTAAAAACTTTGGGAATCGTTCACCAAGCCACTTGCTACTTTGGCAGACGTAAGGGGTGCTGTAGTTGAATCAGTGTCGCATACTAGTATGCTTGCACCTAATCGGCTTAAGGCGGGCCGATTACACTTGGTTCACATACTACACACACATGCAAAGCCACTACAACATTACAATTACACTTACAAGCAATTCTCACCCTACATACAGTCTCTACCAGACAGCCTAATCCACTTGGTAGAGATACTTTGGCTGTATCGTCCCTACTTCGGTCGGGATAGGCCCGTCCTGCAGTGGATACTCAAATGGCTGATGATGATGATGATGATGATATATATATATATGAGAGGGAGAGAAATATAGGTATAGATTTAGAAATACATACTTATATATATATATATATATATATATATATATATATATATATATATATATATATATGCATATTTTTCTATCTATCTATCTATCTATGCCTATATCTATCTATCTATCTATCTATCTATATCTATATCAATATATATCTTTATATATCTATATCTATCTATCTATCTATCTATATATATATACTTTATATATCATCATCATCATCATCAGCCGTTTGAGTATCCACTGCAGGACCGCCTCTCTCAACCGACCCCACGACGGACTAAAGCAACGATATATTGTATATCATCATCATCATTATCATCAGCCGTTTGAGTATCCACTGCAGGACCGCCTCTCTCAACCGACCCCACGACGGACTAAAGCAACGATATACTGTATATCATCATCATCATCATCATCAGCCGTTTGAGTATCCACTGCAGGACCGCCTCTCTCAACCGACCCCACGACGGACTAAAGCAACGATATACTGTATATCATCATCATCATTATCATCAGCCGTTTGAGTATCCACTGCAGGACCGGCCTATCCCGACCGAAGCAGGGACGATATAGCCAATGTATCTCTACCAAGTGGCTTAGGCTGTCTGGTAGAGATTGTATGTAGGGTGAGAAGTGCTTGTAAGTGTAAGTGTTGTGTTGAAGTGGCTTTGAATGTGTGTGTAGTCTGTGAACCAAGTGTAATCGGCCCGCGCAGGCCAACTGGGTGCAAGCATACTTTTATAGTAAGCGACACTGGTTCAACCACAGCACCCCTTATGTCCACCAAGCAGTACGTGGTCAGGAGAACGCTCCCATAGTTTTTTTTACCCTGGCGGGGCGCGAACTCTCACACTCCAGTGTCCGAAAATGCAGACTTTACCACTGTACCACAGAGGCTTCATAAGTATAGATAGATAGATAGATAGATATCATCAGCATCATCATCAGCCGTTTGAGTATCCACTGCAGGACCGGCATATCCCGACCGAAGTCGGGATGATACAGCCAATGTATCTCTACCAAGTGGCTTAGGCTGTCTGGTAGAGATTGTATGTAGGGTGAGAAGTGTTTGTGAGCGTAATTGTAGTGTTGTAGTGGCTTTGGATGTGTATGTACTCTGTGAACCAAGTGTAACCGGCCCGCGCAAGCAGACTGGGTGCAAGCATTCTTTATAGTAAGTGACACTGGTTCAACCACAGCACCCCTTGTGTCCGCCAATGCAGTACATAACCAGGTGAACACTCCCAAAGTTTATTACCCTGGCGGGGCGCGAACCCTAGCTCACCCGTGTATGAAACGCACACTCTACCACTGTACTACAGAGGCTCATATATATATAAATATATATATATATATATATATATATATATATATATATATATATATATATATATATGTAAACATATTCATATATATACATACATGGAGCCTCTGTGGTACAGTGGTAAAGTGTGCATTTTCGTACACTGAAGAACTAGGGTTCGCATTCTTCAGGCCACGTACTGCATTGGCGGTCACAAGGGGTGCTGTGGTTGAACTAGTGTCACATACTATAAAGTATGCTTGCACCCAGTCAGCTTCCGCGGGCCGATTACACTTGGGTCACAGACTACACACATATCCAAAGCCACTCCAACACTACAATTACACTTACAAGCACTTCTCACCCTACATATAATATCTACTAGACAGCTTAAGCAACTTGGTAGAGATACATTGGCTGTATAGTCCACACTTCGGTCGGGATAGGCTGGTCCTGCAGTGGACACACAAACGGCTGATGAGATGAGATGAGGTATACATACATATATATATATATATATATATATATATATATATATAATGCAAGGAAGAATGAATCAAAGACCAGGAGCCCTCAAACCATTCCTTCCTCGCCCCCCCTCAAAAAAAAAAAAAATCAAGAGCACAAAATTCAAAATCCATTCATGTTGAGATACCTGGACACACTGCGTTTGAAAGACTGGAGATCGCAGGAAGTAAGAAATACAGACCGAGGGAAACAGTTCCAGAGCTGACCTGTTGCATAAATTAAGGACTGGGAGTAACTGTCAGCTGTTGCATCAGGGAGTTGGACAGAAAAGGGATGAGAGTTTGTTGTTAAACGGGTGCTACGCACCCATTGTAGAGGTGGAGGTCTGTAAGCAGATAATTCAGAGGAGCAATGACTATTGAAATAGCGATAAAAAAGAGATAACGATGCAACAGTGCGAGGTTCAAGGGAGCCAATAAGTGGAGGAGAGTTAATGAGACGAAAAGCCTTTGACTCCACCTTGAGTCTCTGATGCATTAAAAACAAGATTACTTTTACAACAGTCATAGATACGAGCCAAGTCAGACATTAGGTGTGCCACTGCCTGATCCCTATCTTTGTATATATATATATATATATATATATATATATATATATATATATATATATATATATATATATATATTCGTGTTTAAATTATAACTAATTAGCGTATTGATTAATTAGGTACCAGGTAATTATTAATATATGAATTAATTAATTATGTTTAGTTTTGCGCCCTGTGTCCCTGATCTGGGACGGAACTGGGCATTTTCAAAATTGAACAAAGAAAGGACCCCCGGGGTAGGGACCCATGAGCTTCGCGACTATGAGCTGACAGGAGGAAGGCGGTACGCCTAGCACCTTCCAGCAAAATCCCTCGCACAGGAGCTCTGGGAGCTAAGGGTGTAGTTAATTTCTTTGTTAAATAATGCATAACAAACACGCTCATAACTAGAGTTAATTTTATGTAACTGGCTTCATGTAAGTAGTACTTTTGGTTAATATTTAGCAGTGAATCTTTCAGCAATGAAGTTAGGTTTATTTATGATATTAGATTGATTCTGGTTGCCTTAGGTATCGGAAATTATTCGTTTGCCACATATACCACTCATCCCAGGGTTAGTGGTGGTGGTGATAAAAAAGAAAAGAAAAGCAATCAGCAGTATGAATTTGTAAAATCGAACGAAGAGAAAAAAAAGGCACATAATAGTACAGTTGCATTGCTGTCATTTACAACATGATATCGCAGGCATTAACCTACCCAGGTCACATTGAACATAACCTAGATATAAGATTTCAAACGAGAGACCTTGCATTTCGCTTGCACTGGTGCCTAATTGGGGCCTTGCCCCCCCCCCCCCCCGTCGTCCTCAGACCGCTCTAACGATTATACTTTATTTCATATTTGAGAAACTGTAAATAAAACCCTCATGGTGGTTGGGAAGGGTTCCAGCAACACGTGCAGCACGGCAACCAGGATGCACTGATTTTAAATCCATGCTGGATTCTGGCGTAGAACTGAGGCACTCAGATTGGTTGTAAATCAAAAGTCAGGCACTGACTGGTTCTGTCTAGCTCTAAGGAAGGCCACTAGAAGGACAGCAGCAGGAAGTTAGTACTTATAAATTAGCAGATTCTTCGTAAATTAGAACTCTTTTATTATTCATTTGCGACAAAAGTGTCATGCAAAAAAGGTGCTTCCCAATGTCGGGATATCAATATACAGAACTTCAAAATCTTTGAAATCCAGATGTGGCCTATGCTAAATCCATCCATCCATCCATCATCCAATCCTACGTTCCCCCATGAGAAAAGTAGGAGCCCGGAGCTAGGCAAGTTGGTCCTGACATTTAAGATGAGAGTGACCAGCCTCACTCATCCCTGAGTGGCATTACGTGAACAATAAACCCCAACCTCCCTTGGATATAAACCTTCATCGGTTCAATCTGACTGGAGAGCAGTAATTACCCACTAAACCACCAGGCGCCAAAATTTGTTACATGATTACCACCCAGCGCAGTAAATGGTTTCCTGGTGTACAGGAAACCATTTGGTTTGCCACTCAGTGTAGAATCACCCACAGGCAGAAGGAAGAGGAAAGAATGAAGGAAAGGAAGACAGAAGAGGATGAAAAGAAAGAAGGACGGAGGAGGGGAAAGCGCAGACACCCGAGAGCAGCACTACATCGAGTGAGTGGATGGTGAGTGCCCCCACCTACCACAGAACATAACATCTGCCTTGCCTTTAACGTAACTTTCGAGCGTGTCAATCAAGGAGGGCATTCCCTTTTCCTTTTTTTCTTGCACGGCTTATTGCCGGAGTTTCTGAAGGGATGGCAGAAAAAAAAAACTGGGAACAATAAATGAAACACCGAGAACTCGGGCCCTGAGTTCTCGACGCAAAGCGTCGGTCGGTAGCCTCCACGAAACCTTGTGCACGGACTCGCCATTCAACCTCCGTGACAGGGCTCTGTTTGGGTTGAAATGAGATTAAAAATAAACTAAGTAGACCCCATATAACTTTAACCTGTGGCCCCTTAACTTTGTTGACCTAATCAGTTCATTGTCCCTTCATACTTTATCAGACAAAAGTTTGGTTGAAATCCGTCGATGGGCTCAGGAGATATCGCTCCCACACATATATGACCTTGACCTTTGGTCTTGCTGACCTAATCTACTCATTGTCCCTTCATACTGTTTCGCTGACAAAAGCTTGGTCCAAATCCGTCATAGGGTTCAGGAGATATCGCACTCACAAACATAAACTAAATTGACCCCATATTACCTTGACCCTTGACTCCTTGACCTTGCTGACCTATAATCAGTTCATTATCTCCTCATACTGCATCACTGACAAAAGGTTAGCTGAAATCCGTCGATGGGTTCAGGAGATATCGTGCCCAGAAAAGTATTAAGGTGCATGCACACATGAATGGACACCAATCACTTAATGCCTCCTCTGCCAAAGGTGGGCAGGATATAAAAGAAAACAGTTTGGAAACTTCATTATCAAACTTATATTGCTCCTTTAGGAGCATAGAGGCCTGGTGGTAGTCTACTTTACCCTGATAGTTATGCTGAGTGGCCAATCGTCTGTCTCTGTGTACCATAATGAGAGCAATAAATTCCAACCACCGCTCAGATGTAAGCATGTATTGCCCACGTCTGGTTGGAGTGTCTCAACCTACAGTACTTGACCACCAGGCATTCATATGGGTAATAACGTAGCACCCAAAACAGTTATTGGTTTCTTTGGCTACGGGAAACCATTTGGCCTGTCATCCAGTGCAACGACTTCATAAGGTATCACAATATCAGTTGAGTGGCTAGTGGGCACTCCCTCCTCCACCTATCACTGCATGTAATGAAGGATTTTAAAAACTCGGTCAAAAACTAAGGTAGCAGGGGACAGCCTAATACGTTCATAAGGATGACATACTTTGCGTTATATCTTATTTTGTGACTACTGCATTTCATTTAACACTGGGAAGGCCTCTTGTATTTAAAGGATTGAAGGCTACAATCCAACTCCTCCTTTATTAAAAGTCTCTCTTAAGCTGAATAGAGTCGTCAGGATGGTGCAAGAAAAGGACAGATGACGCCATCGGATAAACGGGGTTTTCCTCCATCCGGAAACAGCCTGAAATAAAGAATATTCCCTGCAAAATTCCTGTTGTTTTTACATGCAAAGTGAATCTGACGTGAGCCAACCCAGCGTGTGCGGGAGTTGAGAAGAAAAATCACACAAAAAATGGAATACTGTAGAAATGTGAAGCAAAGATAAAAATGTAAATACGTAAAAGTGGAGAAATCTGTGGCACAGTTATCGTTATCAAAAGGAAGCCTGTAGTAATATGATCTATTCAGAATTATAAATGTCCCCACTAAATTGATCCCATCACTGTCAAGCTGCCTCACGAAGAACGACTACGGTAACTGAATATCGAAAAAGCGTTGAATAATAGGCGATATAACATTTATGTTTTTGAAATTATTAACAGGTCTGACGAAATCAGAAATGACGAGAAACTAATTATAAGATTAATCTCAAAGGTAACATACTCAAAGAATACAGAGGAAAATTACTTTAAAAATTTGCAGTTTTAAGTGGAACTCATATACATAAATGTAACAAGACTTTAGGCAGTAACTGAACGAGTTTACTTCCAGGTTTATGTGTATCCCGAAGGCAGCGAGAAGAATAATTAATTACGAATAAATTCTGTGATTTCATAATTATGCTTTTGTATTGTCAAAACTGTAGATAACAGACTACATAGTGCGTCTTATTTCTGTTTTTGTCTATCTACCTATCTATAGCCCGACGCCCTAATCCCGCAAAGGGTGGCCGCAGACAAAACGCCTCCAGGTCGCTCTGTCACCCACCATTTGACTACCCTCCCCCCAACTCACTTCCCCTCCCTCATATACCTCTCAACTCCATCCCTCCACTTCATCCTCGGTCTACCCCTCCCTCTCCCCCCCTCCACCTCACCTACATACACCCTCTTAGTCAGTCTTTCATTCTCCATTCTCTCCACATGTCCAAACCACCTCATTGTATTTCTCCTAATCTTCTCAACCACATCCACATCCACCCCAAAACGTTCCTTCACTTCTTCATTCGTCAACCTGTCCCTCCATGTCACTTCACATGCTCCTCTCAAGTAACTCATTTCCACTGCTCTCACTCTTGACTTGTTCCCCTCTTGCAAGGTCCACGCCTCGCTTCCATACGTCAGGGTAGGGATCACAATATTATCGTGCAGTGACTTCTTAACTTCCATACTCACCTCCCTATTTCTCATCAATACTTTCAGTGAACCAACAACCTTCCTTCCCTGCTGTACCCTTTCACGCACTTCATCCCCCAAAGTTTTTGTCCCTCCTAAAAAAAATTTCCATGTTTGTTCTTTCCAGAAACTGTGGTGTTTTTCTTTTTCCTGCCGGTTTACCGGAGGGTGTGATGGGCTGGGAAGCCTTTCTCATATGTATCCTTTTTTCACTCATGTTGATTACTTTTTTTTAGTAGAGTCAGCTGTTTTTCCAACAGATAACCTCATTTTGGGCCAACAGGCCCATTGTTGTCTGTACTATGTACTCCTATGTACTCCCTGTTTTGGGAGTAAAATAATTCGCCTTACTAGTGCCAACAACAGTATTGGTCAGTGTAACAAAGCTGTCATTTCCTGGTCAGAAGATCGGTTATTCAAGCCTCTGTTGCCATAGCTTCAGTGTAGGGGTCTGGTCTGTGGTTAGAGGTGTAGTAAGCTATTTAATCCAGGCATTTAACTTTAAGACTAAGGCGACCAGTCAGGTACCATCCCGAATACACTATAAGGGCCACATTTTAAAATATTTTTTACTCTGGGCATAGACTTGACATTGATTTCGTGGCTCAACAGCTACCTTGCATGTCTTACACCTTTCTTGTCACCACTCAGGCACTGATACTCACCGTCGATGTTGAGTAGGCGTCAGATCTATTTTATTTGGTGCGAGTTTAACCCCTACACCGCGGGCATGTTTACCGATGTTTTGCGTGTGCCACGGGGTTATTCGGGCTCCGACAGACTCTCAAAAAATATTTGCCAAAAATCAGTTATTAGTCCTAGAACATTAAAATTATATATGCTTATGGCACATACCTTCAGCTTTCTACTGGAATGTTTGTTGAGCCTTCGTCAGTTACCGTAAGACTTGTGGAGATCTCTGCTTTCTCCTGGAATGTTTGTTGAGCCTTCGTCAGTTACCGTAGGACTTGTGGAGACCTCTGAAGTTGGGTAACGAAGTCTCCACTTTACACTTCCCGACAACCCATAATATGATTACCACAGCCAAATATTAACACTATAAACACTACTCTATGATTTTCAAGTAGTTTGGGATCCATACTCCAAAAAAAAAAACACTGTGAAAGCAATGAAAATTATGAGCGCGTCTGACCACCGTACTTGCGCTAGTTCGCTCTTGGTACTCTGTCATTTATTATTCATAAAACCCCTCACACTTTATATTTCTATTACTATAGAACACTTATATATATCTACAGTCTTTATCCATAAGTTTCCTTCAGTAGTATCAGTTTATTGTCACTGTAGGGATTCAATTTCTTTCAGTAAAATACGTAGCATTCACTTTCTCGGCCTGTATACTGGCATTGAGAGTGAATGTCACTTTCATCTTCACTCTCATAACTCATAGTATTCAGACATGCTATAGTGAAACTTTCACTTTCATTACTCCTAGGGTATATACTCGTATTCTTATAATACTACTCATTTACATTTCTATTTACGTTCTCTATTTTATTTACGTTATTTACATTTCTATTTTATTTACACTGTGTTATGCACTGTCACTTGAAGTAACTTATAAAACTATTTTCCATTGTTCACGTATATTTACATTCATTACTTTCACTTGCTGTTTACACATTATTTACACATTATTTACAATTCCACTTGCACTGTTTTACTCAATAGAAAGATCGTAGTCACTCTTTTATCAATTGTCAGCCCTTTACCTCTTTCCACACGAGGTTTTGTAGGGGGTAAAGGTCACAGGGCCCTTTGCATGGGGGTGAAAAAAGGCCCTGAAGTCAGCAAGAGGATGAGCCATACCTCCTCTTCGGAAGATGAGAGAGAACTGATAAAGGAGGGCCGGCCCGGGTTGAGGCCTACTTAGGGGTTATGCAGTACTACCAACGTAGCTCTTGAAACAGCTATGTATTTCACTGAAATGATGGCAGGAAATCTAGACAATAAATTATAAATTAGGTAGTTCCAGGTGAATGTAAATATCACTTAGGCTTCTCCCTTCCCTCCTTATATGTATATTAATCACGAAAATAGATTATATGGCATATTTCAAGGGAAAAAAAACAGCGAAAATTAGCGAACGAGTGCATGTGAGGTGTTGTCAGGTGATAATTAGCCAATTCCAGGTGTATGGCACTCTCACTTACCTTATTTGTTTCTTGTATATATTATTTGGTATAAGAATAGGGCATAGGGCTTATTTCAATGGATGAAATCAGTGAAAAATTCCAGGGAAGATTTACTTAGCGTAGCACGGCCGGGCAGGCGAGAGGATAGGGTAATGGAGGGGGGGTAGAGAGGGGAGTCAAGAACGGGGAGAAATGGCTAAATTGTCAACAATGGATGGGAGTACAGATGAGATTAGGAGTGCTGACTAGTGTTGGACATTGGCAGTACTGATAGATGATACAAGCCCCCACTTGGAAGCCCGGGTGAATTCAAAATAACACAGAATCACAGAAGCGACACCCCGCGGTATGTTCCCTTGCTCCCAAGCGTCACGAAAGTGACGCCCCGCGGTTAAGGGGTTAATGGCAAAAGGATTTTTTTGTCAGCGCTCTCTCCTCGCGAGCACGGGTATATTTTCAGTGTGTGTGTGTGTGTGTGTGTGTGTGTGTGTGTGTGTGTGTGTGTGTGTGCGAACAAAATAACTCACAAGTCATTAACTGAGTTTACCCAAACTTAGTGGAAAGATACTGGGGTAATCAGTAGGAAAACTTGCTGTCGAGAACAATAGGTCACAAGTCAAGGTCACAGAACTTGAGCAGTTTTGTAACCAGTTAAAAGCTAACTTGAAGTAACCCTTAATGGTATGCCTAGAATGAAGTAGGTCAGTTTCAAGAAAATTTAGTCAAATATTAAGGTCATAGGTCAAGTTCAAAATCCAACTCACGTTTTCGTTGTTAATAAAACAAACAAAACCGTTTTGATCCGTTTTAACCAAATTTCGTGGAACGGTTGGGGATTAGTCAAGAAGTATACTTATTGACCTTACAGCAGTAGGCCAATGGTCTGTGTCATATTGCAAGATCAACATTAACAGGTTTAACCTGATTTAGCCAAACTCTCCGGAATGACTGAAGGAGAAGCAAGAATACAGGAATTCAGTTTTGAAAGCAACCAGTCAAAGCTTAAGATCACAGGGCAAGGTCAAAGTTCGGCCGGTGAGTGTGATTTTTAACAAAATAGCTAAAACCATTTTAATGTTATTTCGGCCACCTTGGTGGATGATTTGAGGATCAAGCAAGAGACTGACCTATTTTTATTTTATTTTTTTAAGAACAATTAGTCAAAGTTCAAGGTAACTTAGTAAGGCCAACATTAAAAATCTTTCTCTGATGTTGACAAAATATTGTGGAAGGGTTTAGATCAACGCACTAATAGAGAAATTTAGTTGTGAGAACGGTAACTCAAAAGATAAGGTCACAGAAAAAAGGATAAAGGTTGTAATCACTGGGCAAAGTCATCTCAACCAGCCTTATTTAATTTGACACAACATGGAGGAAGGATTAAAGGTTATCCAAGCATGAAGCAATATGATTTAACAATTCTCTGCCGATAGTCAAGGTCACAGGGCAAAATCAAGTATTCGACTCTTATACCACTTGGAGGGTGTGACTGTTGCACTTTCTGAGTGCTTTTAAATTTTTATTTTAATTATTTTTTCTTTTTACATTTATGATGAATCTTGTGGAACGTGGAATGTAAGGGGAGCGAATGGTGAGGTGAAAGAGAGAGAGATTGTTCAGGTGCTTGAGGGTGCAAAAGTTGATGTATGCGGAATAACTGAAACGAAATGGAGAGGTGGCAGTGTGAGAAAATGGGAGTATGGATGTGGTATATGTGCAGGAGTAGGTGAGAATGAGAGGGCAAAAGAAGGAGTATGTATAGTTGTGAGTAAAATATGGAACAAGGACATAAGAGAGTATGGATCAGTTGGGTCAAGGACTGTGTGGGTAAGATTGAAAGTTGGAATACAAATGTGGGCGATTGTGTGTGTGTGTATGCGCCAATGCAAGATCGTGCAAGCAGAGTGAGAGAAGAGTTCTGGACAAATGTAGAAGTGTGCATGAAAAAGTTTGGAAGGAATGAGAGAGTGTTTTTGATCGGCGATATGAATGGTAAAGTGGGGATTGTGAAGGTGGATGGAATAGTTCGTGAGTGGGGTGTGCTTGCTGAGATAGATGAGAATGGCAGTGCGTTAGTGGACATTTATGCTGAGAGGGGGTTGTGATAGCCAATACCCTCTTCAGGCACAAAATAATCCACAGGTATACATGGCGAGTCATGAGAACGGTGGGTGGTGAACTGAATGAAAGGGAGGCAATGATTGATTATGTGTGTGTGGATGAAAGGATGCGAAAACGTGTAATGGATGCAAGAACTTATAGAGGTTAGGGGAGTGGACTTTCTGACCACTACTTGATGGTGGCCAGAATCAAGGTCCAATTAGGTTGGAGAAATAGAAGAAGGGAAGGACGGGAAGAAGGAGTATTTGTAAGGAGAGTGGAAAGGTTACAAGAGGATGAGAAAAAGGCAGAAGATAAGAGAGAAGTGGAGGAACGATTGGACAAATATGAATTGGAGCAGATGGGGGACGTGGAAGATGTGTGCAGGATATATACAGAAGAAATATGTGCAGCATGTCATATGGTGTGTGGGATGAAGAGAAGATAGAGGGGTGTGCAAGGAACAGCGTGGTGGAATGAAGAGGTGAGACAGGCTGCGGCACAAAAGAAGAAAGCATACAATGAATGGATGAGAAAGAGGGGCGTGGAGGAAGTTGAGAGGCGGAAGAGAGAGTTATATGTAGAAAGGAAGAGAGAGAGGTGAAAAGATTAGTAAGAGAGAGTAAGAAGAGAGTGGATGAGGAATTTGGAAGGAACTTGAGTGTAAAGTGGATGGACTGTAAGAAAATGTTCTGGAAAGAGGTGAAAAGAGTAAGACAGGGTGGAAGTGACGTTAGCAGGGAAGTGAAAGATAAAAATGGTAGATTACTAGTGGAGAAGGGAGAAAAAGTGAGCAGATGGAGAGAACACTTTAAGGAATTGTTGAACATAGAGGATGGAAGTAATGCGAGTATAAGTGGCTGGGGAATGGCTGGGAGAAGGAGGGAGGTGAGAAGACAGGAAGAAATCAGTAGGACAGAAGTTGTGGAAGCAATGAAGAAAGTTAAATTGGGGAAAGCCCCAGGAATAGATGAAGTGTGCCGTGAAATGCTGAAGTATGGGGGAGAGATAGTAGTAGAAAGGTGGAAAATGTGCAGATTGGCCTGGCAGGGAGGTAGAGTCCCGGAGGATTGGAAGTTAGGTATAATTATTCCCTTGTACAAAGGAAAAGGGGAAAAAGAAGTGTGTGGTAATCATAGGGGCATTTGTCTTCTTAGTATAATAGGAAAAGTGTATGGTAGGATACTTATTGACAGAGTTAGAGATAGAACAGAGGAATTAGTTGGAGAAGAACAGGGAGGCTTTAGGAAGGGAAGAGGTTGTGTAGATCAGATATTCATTCTTAGATCTTTAGTGGAAAAGTTTCTAGAGAAGGGAAAGAAGTTGTGTGCAGCTTTCATGGGTTTGGAGAAAGCATATGATAGGCTGGATAGACAAGGATTGTGGAAAGTATTAAGAATATATGGAGTAGCTGGGAAGTTGTTGAATGCTGTGAAGAGTATGTAAGATGGTGCTAAGGCTGCAGTGCGTGTGAATGGTGAACTGAGTGAATTTTTCTCTTTGAAGGTTGAGTTGAAACAGGGTTGTGTCATGTCTCCATGGTTGTTCAATCTGTACATGGATGGGATAATAAAAGAGGTACAAGGTAGGGTAGTGGATGTTGGAGTGGCCCTGGTGAGAGAGGGTAGTGTTTGGAAACTCCCTGTACTGTTGTTTGCAGATGATACTGTGTTGTTGAGTGAAGATGAAGGAGAGCTGCAAGGCTTGGTGGATAAGTTTGGGAGAGTGTGTAAGAAACGGAATCTAAAGGTGAATGTAGGGAAGAGTAAAGTGATGGTCTTTGAGAGAGGTGAAGTCAGTGAATGTACAGCGAGTTTGGATGGTGAGGAAATGGAAAATGTGAGTATGTTTAAGTACTTGGGTAGTGTGATGAATAAGGATGGAGGTTTGGAGGGTGAAGTGCTTGAAAGGGTACAGCATGGAAGAAAGGTTGCTGGTTCCTTGAAAGCAATGATAAGAAACAGGGAAGTGAGCAAGGAAGTGAAGGAGTTACTACATAACAGTATTGTGATACCAACTCTAACGTATGGAAGTGAAGCTTGGACGTTGCTGGAAGGACACAAGTCAAGAGTGAGTGCAGTGGAAATGAGTTATGTAAGAGGAGCCTGTGGAGTCACATGCAGAGACAGGCTGACAAATGAGGATATAAAGGAGCGTTGTGGTGTGGATGTGGATGTGATAGGAAGCGTTAGGAGGAATACACTGAGGTGGTTTGGCCATGTGGAGAGGATGGAAGGTGAAAGACTGACGAAGAGAGTGTATGTGTGTGAGGTGGAGGGGGGAAGAGGGAGGGGGAGGCCGAGGATGAGATGGAGGGATGGGGTGGAGAGGTATATGAGAGAGGGGTGTGTGAGTTGGAAGCGGGGCAGTGAAATGGGGGGGGGACAGGGCGACGTGGAGGCGATTTGTTTGTGGCCACCCCGAACGGGATTGAGGCGTCTGGCAATAGATAGATAGATTGATAGATGATTCTTGCGTAACATCATCACAGTCCACACTAACTGTTCCCAGCCCAGCCGAGACTAGAGCGTTGTCATTTCAGACAACAAACAACTTATATTACAACCTGAACACAGTCTACAAAACCATGAGACATGAAGTTATTGATTATATGGTTACTACTGAAAGCAGTAAATGGTTTCAGAAATACAGAGAACAGCCAATAAGGTATTAATTAGGTCACTATCGAGTGATGATGAGAAACAAGTTCATATTGATAATTGAAAATGAGTCTGAAGAAATTTAGTTTACAATTATGAAACATCGGATACAACTGAAAAACCTAGTGTTGTACATACGATAGAATAAATTACGATCGCATACCAAACATACAAACATTGGTGCAACTAATTCAGCTATTATCATAACAGGGAATTTACCTGAACTAGGAATCGATTTAGACTCTTTTTATAGGTAATGCATTGAACAATTTAGAGCAGAGTCACTTTTCTCCAAAAGCTAGATGCAAGATAACTGAAAGGTTCATCATCAGTATCATCATCCCTAGCCTGACTTGCTAACATCACGGATTAGCTATCTAATAATGTTATTATTCCATGGATTCTACTGTTTATACTGATACCAAGAGAAACTCCTCACTTACACTCCCAACGTGTAGTAATACAAGATTGTCTTATCGCAACAACTGCCTTCACAGCTATTGTGCAAGACAGTGAGTAATGAAATTAGTTTGGACGTACTGTACAACTTACCAGTCATATTGCAGAATATAGCAAGACAACTTGGAACCAGGCTCTTCCGCTTATGTTCATCCAACACAAGATGTGGTTGAAACCATTAAGTTAGCAGCCTGGAAGTTAGAACAGGCTAAAACCATTATACTCACCATGATCCAGGACATCCTATTTCGTGAGACTGGCACAGTTAAGGAAGCAAACATCACAAATACACAAAGTTCTGGGTAACATTTTTGGATTGGCTACAGAAAGTGATCTTGAAAAACAACAAATTTAATAATATTGCAAAAATTCTCTCATATCAACATAAGCTATCTGATACCCAGACCAGTTTAATGATGATTGTAAAGAATCTACGAGACAGAAAAATCAAGTCAAGAAATTGTGGAGAAAGTAAATACACTGGAAAGGAATACGACAATTTTCCGACACTTCTCAGTGTTTATGAAATATATAGATATAATAATACTTCAGTTAGACAATAATAGAGATCGTTATCAAGCTTTCATGAAAGGCATTGTTAATGCTGGTAACGGTGGGATCACCATTAATTTACTTCCCATTCACAGTCTACGTCAAATAATCAGTCAAGGCGTCAATAGCCATGGTTTGAAGCCTTTGTTTGAGGGAAGGAATCTAATGTCATATTACACATACTTAGAAGCAACTCTCACACCAGCATCAATAGTAGTTCATGTCCCAAGCATAACATTTTTTTTTTTTTTTCACGGTCTATCCTTCTAAAAAAGATGACTCATTAGTCACCATCAACACCAAAACAGAAGTCATCATGGTCTCTAATAAACAGGACACTGTCACCTTCGTTAGTGAAGCAACAATCGAACAGAAATGTTGTACATCATTGCATGCATTTCACCTTTGTCCTGCGCATATCTTCGCGTTTCAGCCAGCTGAGACAGTCCCTTGTGAAATGGATATCATAATCACAACATCTACCATCGTTGCAGCTTCACATTTGCTGCAGATAAACTCATCCATCATCACGGCATTGGACATTTTTAGTTTTTCTATTTCACTCAAAATACATCAGTTTTCGTAACTTGCCCAGACACACCTCCAACCCATACATCAGCATCTGGTTTATACTGTACATATCACCGGATTACTGTTCAGTACTAACCCCTTCATTGTCCACCTTACCTACTAGAAACCACTATGCTGATCTAAACTGCACAAATAAGTTCTTCCAACCATCACCCAAGACGAATTTAAATATGAATACACATATTAAGTTAACTTCTCTAAAATTTGAAACCATAAACCATGAAACTGATCGATCAAACAATGCATCCTTGGGAGGAATATAGCAGGATTATGGTCAGTCCATAATATGTTCATAGCCCATCTCCGGTCTATGTTTTTCTCTATCATATTTGCTACATTATTAATATCTATGTGCAGAATGCAAGATAGGATTGAAAACTTGAAAACAATAGTCAAAGGCTATGCGTTACAAGTGAGACCAACTATGTAAATATTGTAAATGTATTTTATATAAAATAACAAATATATGGGATTACATATAATATAGTATTGATCTGAATCTCATCTGCACCACAGAATGAAGCCACTATTACATGTATCCATAGCGTATTATGTTACCATAATTCTATGTCTCATATTAATAGATAGCAATTACATGGATGGTTGATTAATGATATGATTGACTACTGTGGACTTGTCATTGCATTGCTATTGTATAAACATACATAGATATAGATATCTGTTATACTGTACAAATGTTACTACATTCAATTTTGCCGTACTATGATGACTACCATGTATTTACATTTGTATTTAACCCACCTGTTTAGCAAGTGGATAAATAGCCTTGTAACACATTCGTGTACAGTTTTCGTTGTCGTTTTCGTTTTGAAGGCTCCAACATGCTTGCATGCGTCGGCCTTGGTCACCTAATGGCGGTTCTCCATGCTGACAGATCTAGGGTAGCTTCCCTATTTAGTCCCATAACCCTGAAGTCACACTCAATGACCTCGTGCAAGGTCTTTTTCGGTCTACCTATCACTACCCTACCCCCAGCATTAACACTTCTCACTTTCTTAACCCAGTTATCGTTCCCCATCCTCTCCACATGCCCAAACCATCTCAATCTACCTCTCCTCGTCACAACACCAATACACTCCAGTCCCATCCTACCTCTCAACTCTTCCATCGTAAACTTAGCCCCTCCCAGGCCTTGCACCCAAGGATGCATTGCACATCCACCTGTCATTGCCATTTCTGTATGTTTGAGTCTGCAGATATCTCCCTTTACTGCCCAGGTCTAACTACCATACCGTATGTCACTCCTAATGCATGCCACATACAAAGATCCCTTAACACGGAGGGAAAGCCCTCTCAGTGTCAGGAGAGGCAACAGTTCCCTGAACATCTTCCAACAACTCCTCATCCTAGCTACAGAGCTAGCTCCTTACCCACCGCCAGTATATAACATGTCTCCCAAATAACAAAACTCTTCCACACACGCAAGAGACTCATCAGCAAGTTCAGGCCTTTCACACCTGGCAATATCCACATGCTCTCCCCGACATACCACACATAAGAAATCAGCATTATCTCGTAGTCTACCACTAATACCACTACATCTCTTGTGCACCCACTTATCACAAACACTGCGCATGATGGAATTACTTCCCACGCCCTTGTGACAAATCGCACATGACCACTCTCTCTCCTTTTTGACAGTACCACCAACATCCCTAGATACCATCACTTGTGCTTTATCTGCATTTACTCCAAAGCCCTTGTATCCCATTTCATATCTTCACTTCCCAAATCTTTCCTTTGCCTCCCTTTCATTCTCAGCAATCGACACTAATTCATCAGCATACATCTCCTACGAAAGTCCATTTCTGAAATCACGTGAGAGGGCTTCAAGTACCATGATAAACAACAAGGGGCTCAACACTGACCCCCGATGCAAACCAACATTCATGGAAAACTCATGAAAGAGATCTGCATTCACCCTTACCTGGGTGTGAGCACCCACATTCATGGCCCTAGCGACTCTACTCAGCCACTTCTCTATCTCAAGCTTTCCATTGCCCACTTCACCAACTCTTGGGACTCTGTCAAAGACCTTCTCCAAATCAACAAAAACAAAGCACAGTTTCCTTTTCTTTCCTATATAGTTTTCCTGAAGCTGTCGAACAAAGAATATGGCATCAACGGTCCCTTTACCTAACATAAACCTCAAATGCATCTCATCAGTATTCACCCTTTCTCTAATCATATTTTCTAGAACTCTCTCCATTACCTTTATTATCTGGTCTAAAAGCTTTATGCCTCTATCCAATTTCCTCTTTCCAGGGCATTATCCATCCCCACGTACACATTCACAATTACAACCAATCATCTGGGACAACACATACATAATCGTATTTATCAAGTCAGTGACTAACCTCCCACCTATATCTCCTGAGGCTTTCAACATTTCAGCAGTCAACCCAGACACACCTAGGTGGAAGTGGTAGACTAGGAGCCGCAATGCTCTGTATCCTGTATCACAGGCTTGTGCCCCATCTCACCCCGACCCCACGATCTATGCAGGCGGAGCCCTTGTCACACCTCTAGGTAGCAGGGGCAAAGTTTTCTTGTAGTATGACCTTGCTGGGGTCAACCCCTGTGACGCAGTGGGGCACGATGTGTGATATGTAAAGTGCAAGTGATGTAGTGTATGAGATAGAGAAAGTGTTTGGGCGAGTATGCTGGTCTACTCTCCACGTTTGTGTCACCCTGAAAAGGGTGATGGTTATGTAACTAGCGAAACAGGAGCTCCAGCTCTCCCTTTCACCAGCATTCCCATTCCCCTTGGGAGTGCCACACTGATTGGCTGGTACTAGAGGCTCCTCCCTCCCTGTATAGACTGTAATAAAAAGATCGGTCATAAGTATGACAGTTTGGGGTGGCCGAGCGATATATAGGCATTAATATATTCATAGTGTCAGAACTCCATATTATAAATACAAATCATAACAGAAAGCATGATGGATAGATAGATAGATAGATATACAGAGCACCAGACAAGGTGTGGGAACGGGAAATTAGCTTGCAACTCTTTAAGTGAAGGAATGCTGATCGTGCACCGGAAGCAGTACATACACACAGACATACAGTATTCTAGAAGCTTCCACGACAGTAGAGCACATGTGACACGACCCCTGTTACCCGAGAATGTAGGAATCTGAGCTTAGAAGGAGACAGGCCATAGAACCGGCAGGTAGTAGGGAGAAGGATGCTAGCAACATGGGGGAGAGGGTGGAAGAGAGAGAGAGAGAGAGAGAGAGAGAGAGAGAGAGAGAGAGAGAAAGAGAGAGAGAGAGGGAGGTAGCTCGTGGGACTCTACTTTATACTTCATTCGTGTGTGAGAGACTTTGTTAATATTTCCAAGACAAATAAAAATAGTCCCATATTAATCTATACCTCTCCTGTCATTGCATGACAAAAAGGGGACGAAGATTATCTACTTACAAAACTACTCACGTATAACAACCGCTCGTCCACGAGTCTAATATATGTATACCTGATCTACAAATGACACTACAAGAAGCTACAGTTCCTGTAAGATATGGCGGCAGTGAACGTACGAACCTCGTCTACGAATCTACAGTGAATTCCTACAAAATACAAGCCTATGAGCCTACAAGCCTACGAGTCTACGAGTCTACAAGCCTACGAGCCTACGAGCTTACAAGTCTACAAGTGTACAGTTGATTCTACATTATCAAGATTGAAAACAAACAATACCTCTTACAACCAACAACTCACAACCAGCTCCTGACAGTATTCTCTCCAACCCCCTCTCCGTCTGCCCAACCATCATGCTGATGTAGAGGTGAAGAGGTCACATGACGCCTTGCCAGTAGTTTAACAAAATACTGATACAAAACAATCTTCCAATTTCTACAACGAACCAATGAACTACAACCGTCTATGATCAACAACAAGTAACAAGTCTACAAGACATCTCCATAATCTTCTACATGCACCTACAAGCAGAGGCAGTCTGCATCCCACAACTAGTAAATCACAAGGAAGAAAGGACCGAAAATAAAATGAGAATGAAAAACAAAACAAGCAAACGAAAAGCAAGAACACAGCAACAACCACCAGACCACCGCCCTTCTCTCCATCCGCCCCCTACCTCCACCAACCTCCACCGCTGACACAGGGGTGCGAGAAGGTCAAAACGACGACAGCAAATACCAAGCCCATATTCACAACTCATTTTACTCACTCATCTTCACTCAAGTTACTTGTCGCTACTCATTTACTCAACACAGCTACCAGTGTGGAAAGTCGACGTCACCATATGTGTTTGCTGAGACGACGCCACATCAATCAACTCGTGCGTGACACCACCACTCACACCATTCCCACCACGGTAAAAATTAGTGAGTTACGTACTTAATTTATACGATACACGGTGATAGACAACACATTTTGCACAAACATATAAAACTTGCTGTATAGTTACAACTTACGTACACATACTTACTTCAGTTATCTGCATAATTCAATCACTAAATAATCACCAATAATAAATATTCTACACTGTATACATTCATTCATTTATTATAGCATTTATTTACTACCAACGAGTGTTACTATTTATACCTACATAAAATACGTGTTTCATACATACAGCTATACATTATTACATCTACAAAGTAAAAAAGAAAATATACTATCACAGCTGCTCCGTGAGCGATCAAAAGAACTGTATTAAACATTTATTAATTAAAGGGACCTAGTGGAAACAGACAAATTAAGTTACAAAAAAAGAAAAATGGCCAACACAAATGACGTTAGCAAGATTGAACAACATCTTCCACACAATCGTGAAGACAAAGATTTCCACACAGTGCTGACGCATATATTGCCCACGATAGGTACAAGAGAACAACAAGTCAGTGTATATAGTTAATACTGCATATAGTGTATATATATTTTTTATATAAAATAACAAAATATGGGGCTATATAATATCATTTTCAGTAATATCTGTGCAATATAAACTAAACCTTAAAA
Source organism: Coenobita brevimanus (assembly GCF_032717465.1). Lineage (NCBI taxonomy): Eukaryota > Metazoa > Arthropoda > Malacostraca > Decapoda > Coenobitidae > Coenobita > Coenobita brevimanus. The sequence goes on from NC_136986.1 coordinate 30,010,834, forward strand.
ATGGGTCCCAAGGGAATTAGCCAGCAATTATGCAACATTGGACAACACCGAAAAAGCGTAGTCAAACGAAGAAAAACAAACTATAGAAAATCAATACATACAAAAAAAGAAAGAAAAAAAAAAAGAAAAGAAATACCGTAAGATCACATAACAAACAAATGAAAAAAAAAGCGTAAGTGTCACTACAAATGCCGAAATATCACATAAACTTCTATACGTGAAACAAAAAGCAAATTAGTGTTCTCCACGAGCAAGTGGCATGGCACATCATCACTATCATCGACCGCAGCATGACTAGATCGATGTCAGGACTGCAGTTATTACAATTATGTAACGACAAACGATTGCATTATGTTACATTTGCTACAGTTATGTAACTACAAATGATATGTAACAATTACAATACAATATTATGTAACAATTCATACAATGTTACAGTTATGCATTACCATAATGTTACTACAATATTATGTAACAATTCATACAATGTTACAATTATGTATTACCACAATATTATGTAACAATTCATACAATGTTACAGTTATGCATTACCAAATTATTATGTAACAATTCATGTTACAGTTATGCATTACCACAATATTATGTAACAATTCATACAATGTTACAGTTATTCATTACCAAAATGTTACTACAATATTATGTAACAATTCATAGAATGTTACAGTTATGCATTACCACAATATTACTACAAAATTATGTAACAATTCATACAGTGTTACTACCATTCTGTATTACCAGAATCATCACACAAGTTAGGTGAAATATTAGACATTAATGAAGGGATAACTCAATATGTAATGTAATGACTTAGCAATATTACCATTGCACAATTATATGAGTATGTTTGTTAGAAATACACATCTTACAATATGTCATACAATAACCAATTTAACCATATTGCATTTATTCAATTATGTGTACAACTTGTTTAAAATGTAATATTACTGGATCATTGCAATATTACCATGAATACTATATCTGTACAATATTATAATCAATATTATGTATTAATAGATTAGCATATGTCAATGATGATTGCTGTCGGAGGACCGCCAGCTGCGTGACCGAGTGATGTCAGGACTCCATATTATAAATACAAATCATAACAGAAAGCATGATGGATAGATAGATAGATAGACAGAGCACCAGACAAGGTGTGGGAAAGGGAAATTAGCTTGCAACTCTTTAAGTGAAGGAATGTTGATCGTGCACCGGAAGCAGTACATACACACAGACATACAGTATTCTAGAAGCTTCCACGACAGTAGAGCACACGTGACACGACCCCTGTTACACGAGAATGTAGGAATCTGAGCTCAGAAGGAGACAGGCCATAGAACCGGCAGGTAGTGGAGAAAGCGAATAAGAAGAGGGGTCCAACTAGACTTACTTAGTATATTAAGTTTCTGTATAATACATATGCTGCTCAACTTAGACTTTCTCTGAAGATAATAAATCAAGATCAACTCCCTGTATTCATCTTTAACTCCTCCTGCTCTTCAATTACCAAAATAACTTTAACCAAAACTCAAGACTCACCTGTTACAAGAATTAAGAGTTACATATATATAAATGTTGGCTACAAAGCTCTAACAATAGCACAACGTGATAACACAGTAACCTTCACAAATTCGGGTGATTCGTGTTGGGTTTTGAGATACTGTGCCTAAGTGATCCCCGATTCCAATTTAGTTTTACTTCCTACGGTGTGTGCGAATATGCTCTGCATAATATTGCTTTATATATAAAATCATCACATCATGATGCAAGCGGCAAATCCTTTGACCTCAATAGATAATCTGATGCTGAACACTTTCATAATGTAACAGCTATCATTCACATTAAAACCTGATGAGTGGATGCACAAAAACAGTTCCTATGTCGTATCTGCCAGTGGTTTCCAACCATTCCCCACACAGTTCAAAGCATTCTGTTGGGGTGATTAAAATAACTTTCACCTCATAGCCTAACTTGTGGCGTTATCTATAAAAAAAATTATTTCACATTACTGACTGGGAGTTGCTGTGTCAGTTCAAGTTCCGGAAAGACCAATAATAATCTTGTACTGACCCGCACATTAAAAATATATCGAGGCTTAAAAAAAAAAAAAAAAAAAGTGTCATTCACATGAGGCTGCTTAATTCTAAAGGCGGCATGTCTTCATGAAATGTAATTTCGAAGTAGACTACAACAGCATTGTAAAATAGGGACACCTCTTTGACATTATTATGGTTTCATTGTTTTAATGGGGTTTGTAAAATATCTGTGATCTCGATAACCTCGTCAGAAGAAAAATTTTCTTTGATCCATAATCAACATCCGATTTTTTAACATATTACTGGATGAAATATATTACCGTCGAACTGCTGCTGCTATAACTACAACAGCAGTTTACTGCTAAAATAAATATGAAAGTTATACTTCTATTAGGCTAAGAGTTTCAGATCACTTCTGTAGAAATACGACATTACTTGTCTCGTGACATATTGAGAGAATATGAATTTCTGCATTATCATTCGTTTACTGAATTTTCCCTACGTTTATGGTTAGGTATTTCATGTTTCTCCAGAAAAATAACATGACACTGAATTGTGTAACTACATCAGTGTTACGTTTTTGTGCAATAAGTCTTTGATAATGCATTCTCTGAAAATGTTACACGACATTTTAGCATTTCAATGTTGGCGCCATATTGATTATGTAGTACATGAAGAATTTTTACAGTAGCCAGGTTACGTATTACTGTCCGAGGCTCATTCTAATGCAAATACTCCTACTATAATCTCTAGCCCTCGAATTTCACAGATTATTCTTGTCTTTCACGATATACTATAATTTTAATGTCCGACAACTGTGAAGATAATATAACTCAATTCGAAGATTGCAATTTCCGTCGTGGACTGTAACACCAAAGCTTGAATCTCAAGAGCTGAGGTTGCCCAGATTAGTATCTATATCAATAATTTTTCTTCTGCAGCCTAACATATATCAGTGAGTGAGGGGATGTGTCAGTGCCAGCGAAAATGCTAGCTTGTCAACATCTCTACAACATATGCGTGGGTGAAGGGGATGTGTCACTGCCAGCGTGAACGCTAGCCTGACCACGTCTCTCTCACATATGCGTGGGTAGAGGAGATGTGTCAGTGCCAAAGCGAAAGCTAGCCTAGCCACATCTATTCTACATATACGTAGGGTGAGGGGATGTCTCACAGCCAGAGCGACAGCTAGCCTGGCCACATCTCTACCACAGTGCATGGGTGAAGGGACGTGTCAGTGCCAAATGTTATTCTGCCCATATCTCTGCCACATATGCAAAGAAGAGGAAAAGTGATAGTGCCTGAGTTACTCCTTTACCTGGTCACATCTCTGGCACATACAAGATCATGGGTTACCGTAGTAGTGCACATTCTAATTTTAGAAGGCTTAAGCTTCAATAGGAGGAGATGTTCGTGTGCTGGTTCAGTTTGCCCAGTGTCCTACTTCTGGAAGCACTAGGCCTAGTAGGTTTCCCATGAGTGCGCATTAACGCACGCATCCACACATGCACACCTACATGCACACATACAAGCACACACACACACACACACACACACACACACACACACACACACACACACACACACACACACACACACACACACACACCGCTCGCTGGTGCAGTGGTAACGTTCTCGCTTGCCATCTGGTAGACGGGAGTTCGCGCCTCGCTCAGGTTGCGAAAAGTTTCACTGACGAAGTGGGTGGTTACTGTCCCCTTTGAGCAAGGGGACGGGTGTGTGGGTGTGTGAAGGTCACAGCCTTGCCCTTAGATCGGACTATATGAGCTCTCAGCTCCCTTCCGGGAGGGTAAAAGCTGACGATCACGACCATCAAGTGATCCTGACCAACCCGGTGAATTACACACACACACACACACACACACACACACACACACACACACACACACACACACACACACACACCAGGCATGGATTCCGGGTAGGGATGGGCGTGGGGGTGTATGCCCTCGAATTTTCGGAAGAAAAATCAATATCTATAATTATGAACTATGACAGCAATATATCATTCTTAAGTTTCTTACATAAATGCTTTCATGGAGTCATTTGGATGAAAAGAGGGATTTGGTGATGAATTATGCAGGGTTTGGCAGTGAGTTATGAAGAATTCATATTTGTAAATTCACAAAGAATCATGCCACCGTTTTCCTAAGTGCTGCATCCATCTCTGACCAACCCCTTCCACATTCACTCTTTCCCCCTTCGACACCCAGACATAGGCCTCCCCCACCACACGCTGGCAATATTCATGCATATTATTTGTTGCCGTATTAGGATGCCCTTCACTGCTGCACAGTTTCCGTTGCTTTCTGCATCTAAAATCCCAGCCTCATATTGATGGCGATTGGACCTATTTGTTCCTTGCACATGTATTTAAGACTTCACACTCTCAAGTACGATGACTTTTAATTATTTGTTTGTTCTTTATTAGTACGAATTTTCTTGGTAGACTTATTATTGGAGTGTTCGATAACAGTATTGAATAAAACTCAACCATCTTTGGGTCATTCGTAACTCATATAAGATTGCCTAGTGGTAGCCAGATAAGTATTACCACGTAATCATGATGAACGGGATACTGTTGTTTTATGGAACATTTGTGCCAAAAGCATGGTGTAGAATGCAGGATAGGGCAACGACTGTCTTAGTATGTGGTGGTCTTTGGGTACTGAGTCCATGATCTGTTCTCTGTGTAGTTATAATTGTATTAAAAACCACAAGCACTGACACTTCTGGTCATCGTTATCTCCGCCAAAGAAGTTGGAGGAGGTTATGTATTCATGTATGTTTGTTGCTTCCCAATATCGAAAGTTTCGACAAGCATGCTGGTCAGTTCCATATGTTTGTGTGCCTTTCTGTTTGTTTGTTTGTGTGCTCTCTACAGACCACGATTTTGAGCCAATCGTTCTAAAGAAAACAAAAACAAAAACAAGGTAGATATCCTTAAACCGTGGAAGCCTATTCTTTTCAAAACCGGTTAAACTCCCTAGGCTGGATGGGGGGTTCAAACCCTTCAATGGTCGCGGGTCCGGAAATCGTCGGGACCCAGTGGCAGGCCCAAGCACCGCTTTTCCAAATTTCAAAAATCATTTTTTTCCCCTACCAAATTGAAGAGAAACGTTTGACGACCAGGCAGTGCAATTTAAGCTTCCTAAACCCATCCTGTGCCTCGCAATGAAGCGCGAAAAAACTTCGGCAAATGCCCGCTTACACGATAATCGGATCCATCCTGCAAGCGCCCTATTGCCTCCACGCTGCTGAAAACTAACCAGCCACAATCGGATCCATCCAGCAAGTGCTCTGGCTATGGAAGTTTCATCTGTTTGGTTGTTTGTTTGTCCATACGACATCTCCAAAAATTCTTGATGAATTTCAATGAAATTTTGTGGAATGGTGGGCGACAGCCAAGAATAAATTGAGTAAATATTGGTGCGGATCCAGATCCTACATATCTTGTACAGTATAATTTCTTAATGAATTTCATTGAAGTTTTGTGGAAATGTGGGTCATGGGCCAAGAAAGAATTGATTAAATTTTGGGGCGGATCCGGATCCGGATCAAGCATTGGCTAAGGTATGCGCTCTCTGAGTGTTTTCTACTTTTAAATAAGTGGTGCCCATAACTTCTTATCTACCAAGCAAATCGTAGGACATCTGGTAAGGCATTACTATATAACGAAAATGAACTGGACGTTTTTCTCTTATTTAAAATCTTCCAACACATTGACGATGGAAGGTTGCCTTGTTAGACTTTTCTGCTATCTTTTGCTACCATCCATTATGGTGAGAAGATTCACTGGCTTTAGTGCATGTAATACGCCGAAATCGTGGACAAGCAAGCAAACAGATGAAATTACCATGGGCAGAGCTCTTGCCGTATGGATCATTCCCCTCTTCCCCACTCCCCTTCTTCCCCCCTCCTTCTCATTTTCCCCCTCCTTCCTCTCTCCCCTCTTCTTGCCCCCTCTCCATCTTCTCCCTCCCCTTTCCTCCCCTTCTTCCCCTCTTCCCCCTCCTCCTCCTTTTCCCCCCTCTCTCCTCCCTCCCCCATTCTTGCTTCTTAACCATCTTCCCCCTCCCCCTCTTCCCCTTCCTTCCTCTTCTCTCCTCCCTCCTCGTCTCCCTTCCCCTCTATTCTCACCTCCTCCTCTTCCCCCTCCCCCCTCTTCCCCCGGTCTTTCCTCCCTCTATCCCCCCCTCCTCTTCCCGCCTCTTTCTCCCCTCTTCCCCCTTCCCCTCTTCACCTTAGTTTCTTCCCCTCTTCCTCCTTCCCCCCCCCCTTCATTTTTCCTAGCCGGATGGATTAGTTTTTACTTTTTTACTGGCCTGTCGGCAGTAGACCTTTTGTTGGATGGATACGAGTGTGTCTGTTTATTTTTCAAAGGTATGTTGGCAGTCATTCGGCGAAAAATTTTCCGCTTCATTGCGAAGCACAGGATGGGTTTAGGAAGCCAAAAACTGCATTGCAAGGTACTCCAGACGTTTCTCTTCAGTTTGTTATGAAAGAGAAATGATTTGCCAAATCTGCAACAGTGGTGCCGGGGTAGGCCGGCCTCTGTGTCCAGACAATTTCTGGACCCACGGCCATTGAGGAGTTTCAACCCCCCGCCCACCTCACGGCCTTGGACTGATGTATCTAACTTCTAAGTATTATTATTATAATTTTTTTTTTTTTCAGAAAAATTGGAGCAAAATTGCGACCTGTAGAGTGCAGACAAATAAACAGACAGACAACCAAACATACGGGACTGAGAACTACTTGCCGAATCTTGCGATTCTGGCAAGCAATGAAACTGCCATAGGCAGCTTGCCGGAAGGATCCTTCACTCTCTTCCTCCCTCCCCCCCTCCTTCCCCCCTCCTAACCCCCTCTCCCCTCTTCCCCCCCCTCCTCCCCTCTTTACTCTCCTCTTCCCCTCTATCCCCTTCTTCCCCCCCTCCTCCCCTCTTTACTCTCCTCTTCCCCTCTATCCCCTTCTTCCCCCACCCCCCTCTTCCTCCCTCCCACTCTTTATTTCCTTCTTCCCCCTTTCTTCCGCCCCCTCATCCCCCCTCTTCCCCCCTTTCTTCCCTCCCCCCACTTCCTCTCCCGTCTTCCCTCCCATCTTTCATCCTCTCTTCCCTTCCTCCCCTTCTTGCCTATGTTGTGCTTCCTTCTCTCTCTCTCTCTCTCGCTCATCCCTTTTGTTTGATTTCTATCTCCATGTGCTTTCATTTGACGACGTCTTATTATAATGCGCTATATCTTCTTGTTCTTCTGGAGAAAACTCCCATGTCAGCATTACAAACAGATTGTACTAACTTTTCCCTGTCCCACCACACACCGCCACCCCAGACCGATTCGTCCTGTCCTCTCTGTCCACTCCAACTTTTTCATGGCTATCTTCTTAGGGTTAATAGGTAACCGTCTCATTGTCAGAATAACCATGGTGTTCATATTTTTTCAACTATTGCCAGACGATTTTATTCAGCTAAGAGTGAATCATAGGGGAACGCGTGTAACTGTCGTTTTCACATGCTTTTTCCAATGTATCTTAGCAGGCAGTTGATCGACACATCTTCAGCCACTCTTGAAATAATTCTCATCAGAATAATATGAGCTAGCAATACATCATTGAAAAATACAGGTAATTCCTTTTTTTTTTTTTTTTTTTTAATAACAAGGCAGGCATATTCCTTCTCTAGTAACTTATTTCCCACAGAGCAATAGCTGAGTCAAACGACCCTGTACTGCCTATAGCAGTTTCATTGCTTCCCGGAATCGATATATTTCGGCATGTATGTTGGTCAGTTCTGTAGTTTGTCTGTTTGTTTGTCTGGCCTCTACAGGCCATAATTTTGCGCCAATCGTTGTTAGTAAAATTCCAGACGGTAGATACCCATACTTAGTGGAAGCCGGTAAAATCGGGCAAAGGCCCTGAGCTGGCTGGGGATTAACACTCCTTAATAGTGCATTTTCTGCCAAATCAGTGCAGTAAATTCAACAGGTCAATAAGTAATAATCCTTGGAATAAGAGAGAGAAAATTTGCAGAAGAGAAAGGGTGATCAGAAAGGTGAGAGTGCTCTCTAATAGAAGAATGAGAGGGTTTAGAGAGGAACCTTCCAGTCCAAGGTAAATCCACTAGGACTGGAAGGTTCCTCTCTAAACTCTCTTATTCTTCTATCAGAGAGCACTCTCACCTTTCTGATCACCCTTTCTCTTCTGCAGATTTTCAGATACTAACTTCATGTCAGTCTTACTCTGACCTCATCACTGCCGAATCCATCCTGATTCATAGAATGCGACCCAGTCTCAATAACTCGACTAGCGCTACCCAACTGTTCACGCAGTAACAACTTTTAACAGGTTAACTCCTACTCCTTTTATTTCATTTTTTAATATATATGTTTAGCATAGTTAGCCTTTGTCCTGATCTTCAGATTTTGCAAGGATTAAACATGGTACTTTTATGCTTTACCCCATTTTTTATATTGCTTCCTTCTCTTTTTTTTTTTTTTTTTTTTTTTTTTTAATGCAAGTCTATGTTTTGTATACAGGTTTTTTATTTCTCCTGACATTGATCGATGATTGTTGTCTTTTAAACTTTTAGATCCACTGATGATGGAGATTGTGTCTCCGAAATGTTTGGATTAATAATAAAGATGCTGTACATCACAACGTTGGTACTACTTTTCCTGACAAGACTATATATATATATATATATATATATATATATATATATATATATATATATATATATATATATATATATATATATTTTAAATGTCCGACTCTGGGCATAGGCTTCACAGCCTGCTTTCAAGGCCCAGTAGCCCTCCTACGTACCGCACACCTCTACATGTCACCACTTCGGCGCTAACACCCACCGTCCATACTGAATACATGCTAGGGCTGTCTCATACAGGACTGGTGTATTGGTATTAGCGGAGGTATTTTTACGACATGTCGGCTGGTCTTCTGGTAGATCAATAAAGTCTGATTTTTATGAAATTCAAATCCTTAAACTGTTCCCTGCCCCAGCGGGATTTGAACCCGGGTCCGTTAGGACTACAAGCCACCTCTCTACCGATTGAGCCACCATATGCAAGCTTGAAGTTGCATTTTACTACTGCATGGTCACTTCTGCCGAATGGATGGTGATACATATTCTCAACATCATTATCTTGTCTAGTAAATATAAGCTCTAGTACTGATGAATCATCAAGTCCTCTTTCTCTGGAGTTTTCCTTTACATGTTGTGTTAGGAAAAACTCCTGCACAAGATTCAGGAGCTTTTGATCCCAACAGCTTTCATGGCCTTTTAAACTAGAGTATTCCAGTTTATATTTGTATTGAAATCTCCAGTTAATATAATTCTTTTAGATTCCTCTTCCATTCTACGTAGTAACGCTCTTAAACTCTGAATTGTACTTTCTGCCAGGTCTTCATAATCGCCTCTTTCCCAAGTGTTTGTTTTGGGTGGCATGTATACATCTGCCACAATTTCTTTCCCCTCAGATGTGTTAGTCTCTATTGCAATTAGTTCTACTTGTGAGGGTGTATCTGGTTCGATTCCTTTGACTTGTAGATTCTTTTTAAATAATATATTGTACATTTATAAATGATTAAGTGCTAATAAATTAATGCAACCTTGAAAAGAATAAATATTTAACTCACTAATATTAATTGTGGTAGTGAAGATTGGGATGCCGCTGCTGGATGGAATGGTTGGTGGTGGAGATGGTGGTTGGTGGTGGTGGAGATGCCAGGTTAGGGGTGGGTGCTATGCTGTCATCAGCGCCACTGCATTCCTGCTGGGTCACTGATAGGTGTGAAGTTGTGTAGCTGTTGTGGAGTTGAGGTGATTGTGGAAGTTGTGGAAGGTCGGAGGTGTGGTCTGCTGCTTCAGCATGCTGCGTCTGTGTCAATATACTCTTCCTAATTCTCTCTTGCTTTTCCTCGTTACTTGCTTCGCTTTCTTCTTTCTTCTTTTTTATTTTCTTGTGGTTAACTTGTACAGCTTGTTACTTGTTTTAGTTGACTGTAGAGCCGTATTTTGTAGAGCCGTAAGTCGTTGATGGTTGTTCTAGATAGCTATTGTATCTTCTTCCTTATCGTTGCTTTACTGCTTTATAATCGTCTTCTACACTGATTCTCTTCTTCTTTTACCGCTGTTCTTTACTGCTGCCACCAGTGTTAATAGGGAAAATTGGTAGGTAGGTAGGTAGGTAGGTAATGAGGAGATATTGCAGAGAATCGTTGCCACAAATGTAGGTATTGTAGAGTATCTCGGATTTCTGCTGCTGCCAATTGTAGGTTATAGTTGTAGCTTAGGCAAGCTATGGATTACCAGTGTAAAATGGTAAGGCATCGGATAGCTCATTGTTGATTTTATCTTGAAGTAAGTATTTTCTGTCTCACTTGCCTGTCTGTCTATCTTGTATAATAAGTGAAGGTGGCGTACAGACACTCTCTGGGGTTACAGGGTTTTATTGTAACAGTCATGTGAAGCTGATGTGACCCACATATTTCCAGCGTAAAGGCGAAACCTCCTACTCTACCGTATCTCCTGAGCTTCCTTCTCTCTCTCCTTTTCAACCCCCTCCTGCCTTCTGGTTCTATCTGGCTCTCTGCCTCTCGCCACCGATTTCTGGGAATATATACTGCCCGGTGGGTGGGTGTGTAATGTTTAGTACTTTTCCATCATGAGAGCCAAAGCTTTCCTCAATTACCCCACGTGTTTGCTACATAATGACATTCTCGATCGTCTGGTATGTTTATGTGTTTGCTTTCTGGACAGAGGATGTGTACAACTCCACCTAACACCAGACACTGCGTATTGTGCAAGTGTGACATATTTTTCTATGATATATATTAATGCCTATAACTATTACATGCCTATAACTATTACATATTGTGTTATGACATATTAACGCCAATAACAGTATATTATACAGTATATGCACCATACATCATGCATTATACACCATTCACACCATATACCATAAGCACCATACATTATACACATCATACAGTTCACGATACACTGTACACCTTACAGTCTGCAACATAATACCATGCACTATACAGAATGCATCCTGTAACTATAGTATGCAATATATGACATACACAGTTAGTGGCGTACCTGAAGGGGGGGGGGCTATTTGAAACTGCCCCCTGGGCCCTCAATTGACGGGGGCCCCCAAAAGCCTTAAATTTTTTTTTTTTTTGAATATTTAAAATATACTGTATATATATATATATATATATATATATATATATATACATATATATATATATATATATATATATATATATATATATATATCATCCTGACAATCCCGGCTGAGATATTAGATAAGTTTTGAGAATGTGGGGGGCCAGGTTCTTTGCGGGGCCCCCCTCCTGAAGGGGGGCCCCGCAAAGAACCTAGCCCCCCGGGCGCCCAAATCTCTAGGTACTCCCCTGTACACAGTACTCTATGCACCGTATTCTCAATACCATACACCATACCCCAAACACTATATACCATATAAAACACGCTATACACCCAGCACTATGCAGCATAATCCATAAACTACAAGAATACACTGTACACCATACAGTATATACGATGTACTGTGCACTGCTGTTTATTTACTCACCTTGTGTATATATATATATATATATATATATATATATATATATATATATATATATATATATATATATATAAGTTACTTTGCATTACAAGAAAGGCAACTCAAAAGATCATAGTATCAACTCATTACCTTATTACCAGTTATTTACAAACTCTTCACTAAAGGCCTTACGAACAGAATAACAGCAAATGTGGAAGAAAACCAACTTCTTGAACAGGCAGGATTCTGAAGCGGGTATTCGACTACGGATCATCTACATACGGCGTTTCGGCTAACTCAGAGATGGAAAGAGAATATAAGAGAATACCGATCAGCTGGTACAAGGATTGTTTGTGTAAGACTGAAAGTAGGAACACAAGCGTGGGCTACTGTGTGTGTATAAGTGCCTAAGGAAGACCGTGCAAGCAGAAAGAAGAATTCTGGGCAAATGGGGAAGCGTGCATGTAAAAGTCTGAGAGGAGTGAGAAAGTGTTCTTGAATGGAGATATGAATGGAAAAATAGGGAATGCCAAGGTGGATGGAGAAGTTGGTGAGTGGGGTGTGCCTGCTGAAGCAGATGAGAATAGTAGTGTTCTAGTGACATTTGTGTGCGAAGGGGGTTGGTGATAGCCAATATCCACTTTAGGCACAAAATGATCCACAGACACAAGTGACGAGTGATGAAAAGAGTGGGTGGTGAACTTAATGAACAGAAGGCAATGGTTGATTATGTGTCTGTGGAACAGAGAATGAGAAGGTATGTACTGGATGAAAGAGCGTACAGAGGCTGGGGGAGCGGACTTTTGGACCACCACTTGATGGTAGTGAAAGTCAAGGTACAAATTAATGCGATGGATGAATAGCAGAGAAGGGCAGGAGGAAGTAGTTCATACAAGGAGGGTGGAAAGTTTGAATGAGGATGAAAAAAAAGCAAAATGTAGAAGGGAAGTGGAGGAGCGACTGGGTAAATGTAACTAGGAGCAGATGGGGGAGGTGGAAGGTGTGTACAAGATATTCACAAAAGAAACTTCAGCATGTGAGGTGATGTGCTGAGTGAACAGAAGACAAAAAGGGATGCAAGGAACAGCATGGTGGAATGACGAGGTGGGGCAAGCTTTGGTGGAAAAGAAGGAAACATATAGTGAGTGGATGGGAAGCAGAGGCATGGAAGTTGAGAAACGGAATAGAGTTATATGTACAGAGGAAGAGAGAGGTGAAAAGATTAGTAAGAGACAGTACAAAGAGAGTGGATAAGGAATTTGGAAGGAATTTAAGTATAAAGTGGAAGGAATATAAGAAAATGTTCCGGCAGGAGGTAAAGAGAGTTGGACAGGGGGATAAAGAAGGTAGTCGCGGAGTGAGAGACAAAAATGGTAGACTGAGAGTGGAGAAGAGATAAAAATCGAGCAGATGGAGAGAACACTCAAATAAATTGTTAAACATAGAGAATGAAAGTAATGCGAGTTTGAGTGGCTGTGAAATGGCTGGGAGAAGAAGTGAGATGAGAAGGGAGGAAGAGATCAGTAGGATGGAAGTAATGAAAGTAATGCAGAAAGTCAAATGGGGGGAAGTCCCAGGAATTCACGGAGTGTGTGATGAAATGCTAAAGCGTGGAGAAGCAATAATAGTAGAATGGACATGGAAGATAGGCAGATTGGCCTGTGAGGAAGGAAAAGAACCGAAGGACTTTTTTTTTTTTTTTTTTTTAATGCAAGGAAGAAGGAACCTATTGCCAGGGGCCAGCAAATTGCTCCCTCAAAGAAAAAAACAAAACCAACATAACAGAGAGCCAAATTCAAGATCCATTCATTTTGAGATGCCTGGATACACTGCATTTGAAAGACTGGAGATCGTGGGCAATAGGAAAAACTGACAGAGGGAGACAGTTCCACAGTTGACCTGTTGCATGCATGAAGGACTGGGAGTAGCGGTTAACTCTTGCATTAGAGAGTTGGACAGAAAAGGTATGAGAGTTTGTTGCTAAACGGGTGCTACGTGCCCCCCGTAGTGGTGAAAGGATGCAAGCAGACAGTTCAGAGGAGCAGTGGCCACTGAAATAGCAATAGATAAGGGATAAAGATATAACAGTACAACAAAGAGACAGAGGTTGAAGGGAGCCAGTAAGAGGAGGAGAGTTAATAAAACGAAAAGCCTTTGACACCACCCTATTGAGAAGGGCTGTGTGTAGGGAGCCTCCCCACACAAGAGAGTTGTACTCTACACAGGGACGAATAAAAGCTGTGCATAAAGTCAACAACTGTGCAGGGGTAAAGAAGGTATGGAGATTCTTGGAAGTAGATTTGAAAAGGGAGGTAATATGTGCATTCCAAGATATATCCCGAGAGAATGAAACCCCAAGTATGTTTAAAGTGATGCAAGATTAAGCTGGATATTTGTGAATATTAGTGGGTACTCCTGGGGAAGATTTTGATGGGTTGAAAGATGAAAGAACTGAGTTTTGGGTGAATAAAAAAAAAAGTTATTTTTACACCAATCAGAGATATGAAAGAAGTCAAACAGTAGGTGTTCCGTAGTCTCATTCCTTGTTTGTTGAGGTAACTGCTGAGATGGACGCTGTAGGAAGCAAATGGAAAGGTGAAGGGTGGAATCATCAGTGTATCAGTGGATAGGGTTAGATGTACAGCTTAGGTCACTGATGAATAAAAGGAAGAGAGATGGTGATAGTACAGAGCCTTGAGGAACACCACTATTGATAGCTCTAGGAGAAGAACAGTGGCCCTCTACAATAGCGGCTATAGAACGACCAAAAAGGAAGCTAGAGATGAAGGCACAGATAGAAGGATAGAAATTGTAAGAGGGCAGTTTGGAAATTAAAGATTTGTGCCAGACTCGATCGGAAGCCCTTGAGATGTCAAGTGCAATGGCAAAGCTTTCACCAAAGTCCCCAAAAGAGGATGACCTGGAGTCTGAAAGGTAAGTGGGAAGATCGCCAGTGGAGCGTCCCTGACGAAACCCATGCTGACGATTAGGGGCCAATTCCACAGTTGTTTGTAGTGGTTTGAAAGCACCCAAACGAAACTGAACTGTGTAAATGACTTATGAGTGAATTATATGTTGATTTTGGTGACTAAACTATGCAGCAATCTTAATTATCTAACCATTTGCAAGGGGTTGTGAAAGTGGATACTGAACTTTTTGGAAAAAAATGTAGTCATAAGTGTGGTTGGGGAGGAAGCAAACAAATGAAAACTACTGCGGAATCGCCCCTAGGAAGAAGGTTGTGACAAGAAAGATTCTTAATATTTTTTTGTTTTGTTATGAATAGACTCAAATACCTTTGAAATACAGGATGTTAAATTAATTGGGCAATTGTTAGATGGTTTGAATGGTCACCATTCTTTGGGGCAGGCTGAATGAGAGCAAACTTCCAGCAAGAAGGAAAGGTGCAAGTTGATAGACAAAGGCAAAAGAGTTTACCTAGGCAGGGTGAAAGCATTGAAGCACAGTTTTTGAGGACAACAGGAGGGACTCCATCAGGCACACATGCCTTGTTAGTACTGAAGCCAGTGATGGTAGAAAATACATCAATCGAAGAAATTTTAATGTCAACCATGAGGAAGTCAGAGAGGTGAGGAGTTGGAGGGACAGCACCGGATTCGCCTATGGTGGAATTGGAGGAGAAAGTATGTGTGAAGAGTTCTGCTTTATCAGTAGAAGAAATAGCTACAGAGCCATCAGAGTGGAAAAGTGGAGGGAATGATAATGAGGTAAAGTTGTGAGAAAGGTTTTGGCAAGGTGAGAGAAGGAGCAAGAAGAATTCTAGTTGGAGAGTTCAGAACATTTAGTATGGATGAAATTATTTTTAGCAGAGCGAAGAATGGACTTAGCACAATTCCGAGCAGAAACATAAAAAAGATGATATTCAGGGGTGGGTTGGCTCTGGTACAATTTGTAGGCCTTCTCCTTGTTGTGGACAGCATTAGAGCAAGCGAGATTAAACCAAGATTTTTTTCATTAATCTAAGGATATGAAAAAGGAAGGTATGCTTCCATGCCCGAGAAAATAGCCTCCGTAAAGTGTATGGCACACTCAGATGGCTCTCGGGCATGGAAGCAATAATCATTCTATGGAAAATGAAAGAAGTACTGCCTGAGAGTCTCCCAATCAACAGCTCCAGTGTGCCACAACTGACATTTCTTTGATGGGTCTACAGGCCGTACTAGAGTAATAGGACAGGAAAAGGTGATAAGGTTGTGATCGGTGGAGCCCAATAGAGAGGAAAGACTTACAGCATAAGCAGAAGGATTAGTTGTAAGGAAGAGGTAAAGTATGTTGGGACTCTCTCCAAGGCAGTCAGGGATACAGGTAGGGCGCTGTACAAACTGCTCTAGGTTATTAAGGATAGAAAAGATGTAGGCTTGTTCACCAGGTGGATCAGTGAAAGGCAAGGAGAGCCAAAGATGGTAGTAAACGTTGAAATCTAGAATGGAGATTTCAGAGAAAGGAGAAATGGATACGATGTTTTCCATCGTAGAAGTAAGGTATAATTATTCCTTTGTACACAGTTAAATAGGAAAAAGAAGTGTGTGGTAATCATAGGGGCATTTGCCTTCTTAGTGAAATACGAAAAGTATGAGGTAGGATGTTGAATGACAGAGGGAAATAACAGAAGAACTATTTGGAGAAGAACAGGGAGGTTTTAGAGAGGGAAGAGGTTGCGTAGATCAGATATTCATCCCAAGGTCTCTAGTGGAAAAGTTTATACAGAAGGGAAAGAATTTGTATGCAGCGCTCATGGATTTGAAGAAAGCATATGACAAATTTGATAACAAGGAATATGGAATATATTGAAAATATTTGGAGTAAATGGGAATCTGTTGAATGCTGTGAAGAGTAACAGTATGTACTAGGGTGCTAAGGCTGCAGTGTGCGTGAATGGTAAACTGAGTTAATTTTTCTGTCTGAACGTTGGATTGAAACTATGATGTGTTATGTCTCCATGGTTGTTCAATCTATGTATGGATGGGGTTAAAAAAAGAGGCACAAGATAGAGCAGCGGATGTTGGAGCAGCCCATATGGGAGAGGGCAGTGTTTGGAAACTTCCTGTTCTGTTGTTTGCAGATGATACTGTATTGTTATGTGAAGACCAAGGGGAGTTGCTAGGACTGTTGAATGAGTCTGGACGTGCGAGTAAGAAACGGAATGTAAAGGTGAATGTCGGAAAGAGTAAAGTTGTAGTTTTTGAGGGAAATGGAGGCACTGAATGCGAATAGGATGATGAGGAAATGGAAAATATGAGTGCATTTAGGTACTTGGGTGGTGTAAAGAGTAAAGATGGAAGTTTAGAGGATGATGAGCTTCAAAGGGTACAACAGGGAAAAAATTTTGCTGGTTCTTTGAAAGTAGTGATAAGAAAGAGGGAAGTGAGCATGGAAGTCAAAAAGTCGTTGCATCATAGTGTTGTGATACCAACTCTAACGTATGGATGAGGAGAATTGACCTTGTTGGAAGGATACAAGTCAAGAGTAAGAGCAGTGGAAACCAGAAAACTCTCAGAGAGAACATGCCTCTTCCAATGCCACTGCCATTAAAAGGGATCTGGAATCGGATCTATCTATCTATCTATCTATAGCCCGACGCCCTAATCCCGCAAAGGGTTGCCGCAGACAAAACGCCTCCAAGTCACTCTGTCACCCACCATTTGACTCCCCTCCCCCCAACTTACCCCCCCCTCCCTCATATACCTCTCAACTCCATCCCTCCACCTCATCCTCGGTCTACCCCTCCCTCTCCCTCCCTCCACCTCACCTACATACACCCTCTTAGTCAGTCTTTCATTCTCCATTCTCTCCACATGTCCAAACCACCTCAGTGTATTTCTCCTAATCTTTTCAACCACATCCACATCTACCCCACAACGTTCCTTCACTTCTTCATTCGTCAACCTGTCCCTCCACGTCACTCCACATGCTCCTCTCAAGTAACTCATTTCCACTGCTCTCACTCTTGACTTGTTCCTCTCTTGCAAGGTCCACGCCTCGCTTCCATACGTCAGGGTAGGGATCACAATACCATCATGCAGTGACTTCTTAACTTCCATACTCACCTCCCTATTTCTCATCACTGCTTTCAGTGTACCAACAACCTTTCTTCCCTGCTGTACCCTTTCACGTACTTCATCCCCCAAAGTTCCATCCTTATTCATCACACTACCCAAGTACTTGAATGCACTCACATTCTCCATATCCTCACCATCCAACCTCACTGCACACTCTGTGACTTCATTCCTCTCAAACGCCATAACTTTACTTTTGTTTACATTAACTTTCAGCTTCCTCCTCCTACACACTGTCCCAAATTCATTCACCAAACCTTGCAACTCCCATTCATCTTCACTCAACAATACTGTATCATCAGCAAACAGCAACACCGGAAGCTTCCAAATCTCACCCTCATTCATTAGAGCCACTCCCACATCCACTGCCCTACCTTGCACCTCCTTTACAACCCCATCCATATATATATTAAACAGCCATGGAGACATCACACACCCCTGTTTCAGTCCCACATTGAGATCAAAGAACTCACTCAGCTCACCATCCACTCACACCGTAGCCCTAGCTCCCTCGTACATACTCTTCACAGCATTCAACAATTTCTCCTCCACTCCATATATTCTTAATACCTTCCACATACCTTGCCTATCTATTCTGTCATAAGCTTTCTCCAAGTCCATGAAGGCAGCATACACTTTTTTCCCTTCTCTAGATACTTCTCCACTAAACATCTTAGAACAAATATCTGATCGACACACCCTTTTCCCTTCCTAAATCCCCCTTGTTCTTCTCCAACTAGCTCCTCTGTCATATGCCTAACCCTATCAATGAGTATTCTACCATATATTTTACCAGTCACACTAAGAAGGCAAATACCCCTATGGTTACCATATACTTCTCTCTCCCCTTTTCCTTTGTACAGAGGAACAATTATACCTGATTTCCAGTCCTCTGGAACCCTTCCCTCTTCCCAAGCCAATCTACACAACATCCATATCCACTCCACAACATTCTCACCCCCATACCTAAGCATTTCACCACACACTCCATCAATTCCTGGGGCCTTTCCCAGCTTAATCTTCTTCATCGCTTCCACTACTTCCGACCTACTGATCTCTTCCTCCCTCCTCTCATCTCTTCTTCTCCCAGCCATTCCCCAACCACTTATACTCACACTGCTCTCACTCTCTACATTCAACAAATCCTCAAAGTGCTCCTTCCATCTCCTCAATTTCTCTCTCTTCTCCACCAACAATCTATTATTCCTATCTTTCACTCCCCTACTATTTCCCCTTTCACACTGCCTTACTTTCTTTACCTCCTTCCAAAACAATTTCTTACTCTCCCTCCATTTCACACTCAGATTCCTCCCAAACTCTTCATCCACTTTCTTCTTACTCTCCTTCACCAGTCTCTTAACCTCCCTTCTGCTGCTCACATATACCTCTCTCTTCTCTCTCTCATCTTCTCCCCTACCTCTACTCGCCAACCATTCACCATATGCCTTCTTCTTTTGTTCCACAGCTCGTTTCACCTCATCATTCCATCATGCTGTCCCTTGCACACCCTTGCATCTCCTCCTCACTCCACAAACCGCCTCACATGCTGCGCTTATCTCTTCCGTGAATATCTTACATACATCTTCCACCCCTTCCATCTGCTCTAGCTCATACCTTCCCAATCTTTCTTCCACTATGCTCTTATACTCTGTCATTTTCTCACTATCTTGCAATTTCTTCACTCTTCTCACAGAAGCTGCTTCCTCCTGTCTTCCCCTTCATCTCCTCAACCACTTTCTTTGCAGCTCTACCTTGGCCATCACTAAGTGATGGTCCGAGACTCCATTCCCCCACCCTCTCCACACCCTTGCATCCAACACTTGTCTTCTCATTCGCTCATCCACACACACGTAGTCTATCATTGCCTTTCGTTCAACAAGTTCACCATCCATCCTCCTCATTACTCTCCATGTATACCGGTGGATCATCTTATGACGAAAGTAGGTGTTGGCTATTGCCAACCCCTTACCAGCACAGATGTCCACCAAAGCACTACCATTCCCATCTACTTCAGCTGGCACACCCCACTGACCAACCACTCCATCCACTCGTACATTCCCAACTTTGCCATTCATGTCTCCAATCAACAGCACTCTCTCGCTCCTCTCAAACTTGTCTATACATGCTTCTACTCTCGCCCAAAACTCACCTTTCACTCTTGCCACTCGATCCTCTGTTGGAGCATACACACATACAATCGCCCATGCTTGTATACCTACTTTCATCCTCACCCATACAATCCTTGCACCCACTGTTCCATACTCTCTTATATTCTCCTTCCACTTCTTGCTTATCATCAGACATACTCCCTCTCTTGCCCTCTCATTCTCACTGACTCCCGCACATATACCTATACAGTATTCCCATTCTCTCACCCTTTCACCTTTCCATTTAGTTTCAGTCAATCCACATATATCCACTTTTGCATCCTCAAGCACCTGGACAATCTTTCTCTCTTTCACTTCATCATTCACTCCTCTCACATTCCATGTTCCTACCCTCGGAACGTCCTTTGTCCGTTCCTTAGTCGTCAACGTATGGTCCGTCCGGGTCCGAGGCGCTTTATTTGCTTTTTTAGTTAGCTCTTTTTACGGGGTGGGGCACTAACCCACCACCACCCTTTTAGTCGCCTCGTACGACAAGCAGGGATACTGGGGGAGTATTCTTGAAACCCCCCTACCCCCAGGGGTAGGGAGATATTGTGTGGTCTACAAAGGATCCGGTTCCGCCCCCAAATTCAATCAATTCTTTCTTGGCCCATGGCCCACCATTCCTCAGAATTTTATTGAAATTCATTCCGAGCAGGAGATATTGTGCGAGATACATAGGATCCGGATCGGGATCCGCCTCAAAATTTAAGCAATTCTTTCTTGCCCCATGCCCCACTCTTCCACAAAATTTTATTTGAAATTCATTGAGACTTTTTGAAGATACCGTGTGGACAAACAAACAGATAAACATAGGTGAATATATAACCTAACTTCATGGACGGAGGAATGAGTTATTTGAGAGAAGCAAGTGAAGTCACATGGAGAGACATATTAACTAATGAGAAAGTGAAGAAGCATGTGATAGAAAGCGTTAGGAGAAATAACCTACATTGAAACTGTTAGGCCATGGGGAGAGGATGGAGAGCGAGGGACTAACGTGCAGAGTGTATTTGAGGGAGATGGTGGGGGGTAAAGGAAGGGGTAAACCGAAGATGAGATGGAGGGATAGAGTGGAGAGGTTGAAAGAGGGGAATATGAGTTGGGGGGGAGGGCAGCGAAATGGCGGGGGACAAGGCGACATGGAGGCGATTTGTCTGTGGGCACTCCATACGGGATTAAGGCGTCTGGCGATAGATAGATAGACAGAGACAAAAAAGGCTTTTGTCTTAGTGGAACACATAGCTATTATAAGCTCACTGCGGGAACAAGGAGTAAAGGAGAACATTGTAAACTTGCTATAAAACATATATGGTAATAAGAGTGAACAGTTACAGTCAAATTACGCGAAGACTCCGAAAAAATTAAGATTGAGAAGAGCGTGCATGAAGAAGATACAGTTCTATCAGAATTATATACAGCATGTCTAAAAAGTATTTTCATAGAGCTAGACTGGGAGAAGAAAGACGTAAAAGTAGATGGAGTAAACCGAAACCATTTGAGATTTTCAGATGACATTGTCCTAATCTCAGAAACAGCAGAGGCATTGCAAGACATGTTAAATGACCTACTGTAAATAGAGACTCTAGAAGTAGGGCTAAAGATGAATCGGAGTAAACGTAATGTATAATCCCAATACACTAAAGAGCGTCATCAGAATGAGCGAAGAAATTTTTAAGGAATCTGACGAGTACAATTACCTAGGGCGAATACTAAAACTAGCGAAAGACCATGATAACGAAATAAAAAGATGCATTACAATGTATGGAAAGCTTTCGATAAACATAGATGCATAAAGAAAAGTAGCTTGCCAGTATGTATGAAATGAAAAGTATATAATGAATGCATAATCCCAGCTATGACGTTCAGTTGTGAGACCTGGAAACTGACAAAATCGATAGAAAATCAAGTAACCCGTTCTCAAATAGCAATGGAAAGGTCAATGTTGGGAATATCTTCTTGAGGCAGGAAAAGCTCTAGCTTAATTGAGAGGGCAGATTAAAGTCAAAAACATTAAAGAGGTTATAAAAGAACAGAAATGGAGGGGGGCAGGTCGTGTAGCAAGAAGATAACCGATGGAGCAAGAGGCTGACT
Organism: Coenobita brevimanus; assembly: GCF_032717465.1. Lineage (NCBI taxonomy): Eukaryota > Metazoa > Arthropoda > Malacostraca > Decapoda > Coenobitidae > Coenobita > Coenobita brevimanus. The sequence goes on from NC_136986.1 coordinate 30,032,829, forward strand.
ATCTAGACTTCAAGAGTTTGTAAGCATAGCACACAAGGGCCAGATAGAAAGCGAAGAGATGAGATAATTTAAGTTCACACAGGCAAAACACGGCATATACTTGCTCAGTCAAGGAATCCGTGGAAAAGGTTGGGTGAAGCCTTTGTTCAGCAATGGACTTGTAATGGCTGATGATATTATTATATATTTAAACTACAGCACTGTACACATTCTGTTTTTATATATACACTGTACAAACTATTTAAAGTACTGCATATATGTTACGTGCACAATGAACACTGTATGCGCTACACAATATTGACAATATGCACTATGAAAATGTTATATACACTATGAAAATATTGTTTAGAAAAAAGTAAAAGATTACAGATAACAGAAATGCTATTTCCATGTTATGATATCCGCCAAATGAGTTTTGAAACTAGCTTAATTTCTGAGAAGTCTTTACTTAAGAGGTTCACACGGGAGCATTCATGTCTAAGCCCGTATTTTGAATATCAGTCAGAATGGAGGTTACGATCTCCCCAGTTGACTTACGAGATCCGTTGGGAATAACGAGCTGGTATCTCCTTTCGATTATCCCGGCCCAGGAACAGTCATAAGAAAAAGTATCGTTACGCTTCAGAGCTATGCACTGACACAACAACGAAGTGTTGTGGAATGACGGTACAGGAAAGCTTGTACCGTTAACCCGTCAATGTCGGGTATGTGACACACAGATATTAGAATTTGTGCTGTCATAAAAGAGACTTTGTAGTTACTTGTAGAGAAGTTATATATATTAGACTTGTGGACGAGCGGTTGTTATACTTGAGTAGCTTTGTAAGTAGATAATCTTCTTTCCCATTTGTCATTCAATGACAAGGAGAGGTAAAGAATAGTATGGGACTATTTTTATTTGTCTTGGAAATATTCACAAGTCTCTCACACAGAGCGAAGTATAAAGTAGAGTCCCGCTAGCTATCTCCCTATCTCTCTCTCTCTCTCTCTCTCTCTCTCTCTCTCTCTCTCTCTCTCTCTCTCTCTCTCTCTTCCAAGTTGCTAAGCCTTTCTCCCTACGACCTGCCTGTTCTATGGCTAGCCTCCATCTGACCTCTCTTTCCTAAATTCTGGTGAAACAGGAGTCGTATCACGTGTGTTCCCTGTGGTTGGAAAGTTCTAGAAGCCTGTGTGTGAGTATGTGTGTATGTGTGTGTATGGTCAACAAGGCTTTGTTCACCTGGTGAATTCCTGACAACTAACTGCATCATCTCCTGACTGGCTACTTCGTAATCTGTCGTCAGCTTTTCCTCAGTGTAACTTGCAAGCTCATTTCCCATTCCCAGGCTCGCATAGAGCTGTCTATCTGTCTATTTATCTATCTATTTATCTATTTGTCTATTATGATTTGTAATTATAATATGGAGTCATAACATATGCTCGGTCCACGCAGCTGAAGGTCCTCCGACAGCAATTATCATTGACACGTGCTAATCTATTAGTACATAATATTGATTACAATATTGTATACATATAATATTTATAGTAAATAGTGATTATTCAGTAATATTACATTTTAAACAAGTTGTATACATTTTGTGAGATGTGTATGTATAACAGACATATGCATATAATTGTGCAATGGTAATACTGCTAGGTTATACATTACATATTGAGTTATCACTTTAGTAATGTCTAATATTTCACCTAACTTGTATGATGATACTGGTAATACAGAATTGTGGTATAGTTGTATGACTTATAACATTGTAGTAGCATTGTGGTAATACATAATTGTAACATTTTATGAATTGTTACAAAATATTGTGGTAATGCATAATTGTGTTGGCCTTATAATTGTAGTTACATTTTGTTAATGCAACTGTTACATAATTGTCTTGGCCTTATAATTGTAGTTAAAGTTACATAAAAGTTACATCTTGTTAATGCAACTGTTACATAATTGGCAAAGTGTAACATAATGCAATCGTTTGTCGTTACATAATTGTTACACATCGTTTGTAGTTACATAATTGTAGTTAAAGTTACATAAAAGTTACATCTCGTTAATGCAACTGTTACATAAATGGTACATATTGTTTGTAGTTACATAATTGTAGCAAGTGTAACATAATGCAATCGTTTGTCGTTACATAATTGTTACATATCGTTTATAGTTACATAATTGTAATAAGTGTAACATAATGCAATCGTTTGTCGTTACATAATTGTAATAATTGCAGTCCTGACATATGAATACGGTCATGCTGCGGTCGATGATAGTGATGATGTGACATGCCACTGGCTCGTGGAGACAACAATCTGCTTTTTGTTTCACTTATAGAAGGAGTTTATGTGGTATTTTGACATATGTAGTAACACTTACACTTATTTTCATTTGTTTGTTATGTGATCTTACTCTATTTCTCTCGTTTTTCTTTCTTACTTTTTCTTTCTTTCCTTTTTTTTTTTTTTGTATGTATTGATTTTCTATAGTTTGTTTTTCTTCGCTTGTGTACGCTTTTTCTATGTTGTTCATGGTTGCATAATTATTGGCTAATTTCCTTGGGATACTTTTTTAAAGTTTAGTTTATATTGCACAGGTATTACTGAAAATGATAATATATAGCCCCATATTTTGTTATTCTATATTAAAAATATATATATATATACACTATATACAGTATTAACTATATACACTGACTTGTTCTTCACTTGTACCTATCGTGGGTAATATGTGTGTCAGCACTGTGTGGAAATCATTGTCTTCACGATTGTGTTGAAGATGTTCATTCTTGCTAACGTCATTTGTGTTGGCCATTTTTTTTTCCTCTAGTTTACCTTGTAACTTAATTTATATGTTTCCACTAGGTAGCTTTAATTAATAAATGTTTAATACAGTTCTTTTAATCGCTCACTGAGTAACTGTGATGGTATATTTTCTTTATCACTTTGTAGATATAATAATATATAGCTGTATGTATGAAACAAGTATTTTATGTAGGTATAAATGGTAACACTCGTTGGCAGTAAATAAATGTTATAATAAATAAATGAATATATACAGTGTAGAATATTTATTGTTGGTGATTATTTAGTGTTTGAGTTATGCAGATAATTGAAGTAAGTATGTATATTTAAACTGTAACTATACAGCACGTTTTATATGTTTGTGCAGAAGCTTATTGTCTATCACTGTGTATTGTATAAATGAAGTAACTATGTAACTCACTAATTTTTACCGTGGTGGGAATAGTGTGAGTGGTGGTGCAGGTGGTGTGTTGACCGACGTGGCGTATTTTCAGCAAGCACGCATGATGACATCGACTTCCCACACTGGTAGCTGTGGTGAGTGAATGAGTAGCAATGAGTAACTTGAGTGAAGACGAGTGAGTAAGATGAGTTGTGAATATGGACTTGGTATTTGCTTCGTTGTCTTGGCCTCTTCACTCCTGCGTGAGCGGTGGAGGTTGGGTGGATGTAGCGGAGAGAGGAGGGTGAGGTCTGGTGGTTATGAGTTATGAGTCGTGTTTCACTCTTCGTTTGTTTGTTCCGTTTTTCTTTGTCGATGTTTTCTCGGTCCTTTTCTCTTGTGATTTACTCGTCGTGGGATGAAGACTGCCGCTACTTGTAGGTGCGTGTAGAAGATTATACAGACGACTCGTAGAGTTGTTACTTGTAGTTGATTGTAGATGGTTGTAGTTCGTTGTTTCGTCGTACAAATTTCAAGATTGTTTGTATCAGTACTTTGTTAAACTACTTGCAAGGCGTCCTGTGACCTCTTCACCTCTACATCAGCGTGATGATTGGGGAGATGGAGGGGGCTGGTTGGAGAGAACTGTCAGGAGCTGGTTGTAAGTTGTTGGTTGTGAGAGGTATTCTTGTTTTCAATCTTGATATTTTGTAGGAATTTATTGTTGATTCATAGACGAGGTTCGTATACGTTCGCTGCTACCAAATGTCATAAAAGAGACTTTGTAATTACTTGTAGAGAAGTTATATATATTAGACTTGTGGACGAGCTGTTGTTATACTTGAGTAGCTTTGTAAGTAGATAATCTTCTTTCCCATTTGTCATTCAATGACAAGGAGAGGTAAAGAATAGTATAGGACTATTTTTATTTGTCTTGGAAATATTAACAAGTCTCTCACACAGAGCGAAGTATAAAGTAGAGTCCTGCTAGCTATCTCCCTATCTCTCTCTCTCTCTCTCTCTCTCTCTCTCTCTCTCTCTCTCTTCCAAGTTGCTAAGCCCTTCTCCCTACGACCTGCCTGTTCTATGGCTAGCCTCCATCTGACCTCTCTTTCCTAAATTCTGGTGAAACAGGAGTCGTATCACGTGTGTTCCCTGTAGTTGGAAAGTTCTAGAAGCCTGTGTGTGAGTATGTGTGTATGTGTGTGTATGGTCAACAAGGCTTTGTTCACCTGGTGAATTGCTGACAACTAACTGCATCATCTCCTGACTGGCTACTTCGTAATCTGTCGTCAGCTTTTCCTCAGTGTAACTTGCAAGCTCATTTCCCATTCCCAGGCTCGCATAGAGCTGTCTATCTGTGTATTTATCTATCTATTTATCTATTTGTCTATTATGATTTGTAATTATAATATGGAGTCATAACAGTGCTAGAGGTAATAAAAGCTAATTAGATCGTTTGGCCTCTGAGCATAGAGACTATCTATCTATCAATTGCCAGACGCCTCAATCTCGTACGGGGTGGCCACAAACAAATCGCCTCCTCGTCGCCCTGTTCCCAGCCATTTCACTGCCCTGCTCCCAGCTCACACCCCCCTCTCTCATATACCTCTCCATTCCATCCCTCCATTTCATCCTCGGCCTCTCCCTCCCTCTCCCTCCTTCCACCTTACTCACATACACTCTCCTCGTCAGTCTCTCACCCTCCGTCCTCTCCACATGGCCAAACCACCTCAGTGTGTTCCTCCAAATGCTTCCTATCACATCCACATCCACACCACAATGCTCCCTTATATCCTCATTTGTCAGCCTGTCTCTCCATGTCACTCCACAGGCTCCTCTTACTCATTTTCACTGCTCTCACTCTTGACTTGTGTCCTTCCAACAACGTCCAAGCTTCACTTCCATACGTTAGAGTTGGTATCACAATACTGTCATGTAGTAACTTTTCACTTCCATGCTCACTTCCATGTTTATAACTGCTTTCAAGGAACCAGCAATCTTTCTTCCTTGTTGTACCCTTTCAAGCACTTCACCCTCCAAACTTCCATCCTTACTCATCACACTACCCAAGTACTTAAACGTACTCACATTTTCCATTTCCTCACCATCCAAGCTCACTGTACATTCACTGACTTCACCTCTCTCAAAGACCATCACTTTACTCTTCCCTACATTCACCTTTAGATTCCGTTTCTTACACACTCTCTCAAACTCATCCACCAAACCTTGCAGCTCCCCTTCGTCTTCAATCAACACCACAGTATCATCTGCAAACAACGGTACAGGGAGTTTCCAAACACTACCCTCTCTCACCGGGGCCACTCCAACATCCACTGCCCTACCTTGTACCTCTTTTAATACCTCATGTACAGATTGAACAACCTAGGTGACATGACACATGCCTGTTTCAACTCAACTTTCAAAGAGAAAAATTCACTCAGTTCACCATCCACACGCACTGCAGCCTTAACACCATCATACATACTCTTCACAGCATTCAAGAACTTCCCAGCTACTCCATATATTCTTAATACTTTCCACAATCATTGTCTATCCACCCTGTCATGTGCTTGCTCCAAGTCCTTGAAAGCCGCATACAACTTCTTTCCCTTCTCTAGAAACTTTTACACTAAAGATTTAAGATTGAATATCTGATTCACTTAACCTCTCCCCTTCCTAAAGCCTCCCTGCTCTTCTTCAACTAATTCCTCTGTTCTTTCCCCAACTCTGTCAATAAGTATCCTATCATACACTTTTCCGATTACACTAAGAAGACAATTGCCTCTATGATTACCACACACTTCTTTTTTCCCTTTTCCTTTGTACAGGGGAATAATTATACCTGACTTCCAATCCTCCTGGACTCCACCTTCCTCCCAGGGCAATCTGCACATCTTCCACATCCATTCTACTACTATCTCTCCCCCATGCTTCAGCATTTCGCCATACACTTCAACAATTTCTGGTGTTTTCCCCAATTTGACTTTCTTAATCGCTTCCACAACTTCTATCCTAGTGATTTCTTCCTGTCTTCTCACCTCCCTCCTTCTCCCAGCCATTCCCCAGCCATTTATACTTGCATTCCTTCCACCCTCTATGTTCAACAATTCCTTAAAGTGTTCTCTCCATCTGCTCACATTTTCTCCCTTCTCCACTACTAATCTACCATTTTTATTTTTGACTCCCTGCTAATTTCACTTCCACCTGTCTTACTCTCTTCACCTCTTTCCAGAACAATTTCTTAGTCTTTCCACTTTCCACTCAAATTCCTTCCAAATTCCTCATCCACTCTCTTTTTACTCTCTCTTACTAATCTTCTCACCTCTCTCCTCCTTTCTACATATAACTCTCTCTTCCGCCTCTCAACTTCTTCCACGCCCCTATTTCTCATCCATTCATTGTATGCTTTCTCCTTCTGTGCCACAGCCTGTCTCACCTCGTCATTCCGGCACGCTGTTCCTTGCACCCCCCTTCGTCTTCTCTTCACTCCACACACCACATCACATGCTGCACATATTTCTTCTGTGCATATCTTGCACACACCTTCCACGTCCCCCATCTGCTCCAATTTATATTTACCCAATCGTTCCACTACTTCTCTCTTATATTCTGCCATTTTCTCATCCTCCTGTAACCTTTCCACTCTCCTTGCAACTACTCATTCTTTCTGTCCTTCCCTTCTTCTATTTTTCCGTCTTGCTTGGACCTTGATACTGGCCACCACCAAGTAGTGGTCAGAAAGCCCACTCCCCCAACCTCTATAAGCTCTTGCATCCATTACACATCTTCGCATCCTTTCATCCACACACACATAATCAATCATTGCCTTCCTTTCATTCAGTTCACCACCCACTCTTCTCATTAGTCGCCATGTATACCTGTGGATCATTTTGTGCCTGAAGAAGGTATTGGCTATCACCAACCCCCTCCCGGCACAAGTGTCCACTAACACGCTGCCATTCTCATCTATCTCAGCAGGCACACTCCACTCACCACCTATTCCATCCACCTTCATATTCCCTACTTTACCATTCATATCACCAATCAAAAACACTCTCTCATTCCTTCGAAACTTCCATGAACACTTCCACATTTGTCCAGAACCCTTCTCTCTGCTTGCACAATCTTCCGTTGGCACATACACACACACAATCGCCCACATTTGTTTTCCAACTTTCAATCTTACCCATACAATCCTTGACCCAGCTGATCAATACCCTCTTATGTTCTTCTTCCATCTTTTACTCACAATACACACTCCTTCTTTTGCCCTCTCATTCTCACCTACTCCTGCACATATACCTCATCCATACTCCCATTCTCTCACACTTTCTCCTCCTCATTTAGTTTCAGTTACTCCACATACATTCACTTTCTCACCCTCAGGCATCTGGACAATCTCTCTCTTTCATCTCATCATTCGCACCCCTTACGTTCCATGTTGCGATCCATACCATGTCCATTGTCCGGTCCTTGGCCATCTTATGGTCAGTCCTTGTTCGAGGCTTTTTGTTCGTTTTTTTAGTTATCTGTTTTCCGGGGAGGGGCATTAACCCTCCACCAACTCTTTTAGTCACCTCGTACGACAAACAGGGATACTGGGGGAGTATTCTTGAAAACCCTCCTACCCCCAGGGGTAGACAATACGTTTTATTATCCGGCATCAAATTCATTAAAGAAAAATGTAACAGAATGGTGTTGAGTCGGCAACACACATACAGACGGGCAATGAGTATGTGCATCCACGCCAGACGTATGATAGTAATTCAGCCGATACAAGCCAAGTTAGTAAATTGCAATGCAATAATGGTATGTATTGCTTTCTATATATAATAAATGCAGAGCAATTACAGCCCCTCATGCACTCTGTGACGTCTCCATAATGCATAACATGGATATACCACATCCCATCCATATTAACTCTGAAGCATCCACCTGAAGCATTTAATGACCCATCTAAAGGAAACAAATGAACTTGTGCACCCCAGCTAGACTATCATAAAAGAAAAAAAAACAGTCGATGCCTATAGATTTAATACCCTTCAAAATAATTTGTATTCTATAGATAATAAGCATTGAATAGTAGGAAAATAATAAGCGTGGCGAGTTTCATTATTAATCCCTAGTGGGGCACTCAGGGTAACGCAAACACGTCCCAAGTATTTCCCCGCCATATGGCTCATTCTTGCTCACTGTTCCAACTCTTGCAGTGGGATTGTGATATGGCAACACTAGATAGGGGAGGGGCGAACAGCAAGGACCCGCCCACACAGCCCAGCTAATGTTCGTTTTGCATCGAACATTCCTGGGGGTAACGATAGTTTTTCTTATGACTGTACATAGTGAGGAAATGGGCGTACAGAAAGCTGACTGTGAATGAAAAATCGAGTGGTTGCTGATGACTGTTTTGGTATAAATTACATTTCATTTGAGTAATTTGTTATTTATTGTTCGTCATGCATAGCTCAGGACCTCAACTTTGCACATTATGTAAATCAGTCATATGTTTACGCATGACTACATTCAGGAATACATAGCAAAGCAACAATCATTACATTTACTGTTTCTGAATAGTGGTCGTTGATAGCAAGCTGAGATTATGTGACCTGAAATACTGAATCAGTACAAGCCAATCATTTTACATGTCGTCTTTGTGAGGGTCAGCAGTAATTCATTTACGTTCGTGAAATCACGTTGTATGACAAATGGTTACTATCAGGGTATCATGTATAAGCCCATGAGACTCTGGTAGTGAAACATTATAGTATTTTCCGCATACTGTTAATATTGTGGGACAAAATGTGTCAAGATGAATTGTGACTGGTAGTGAAGCTGTGAAAGGACATGCCAAGTTGTAGGCTAGACCATATACAGTAAAAGCTTGATTAACCGGAATGCACGAGGATTCTTCCATTCCGGATATGGAATTTTCTGGATAATCGAATGTTACTCTTAGAAATTTTTTGGGAGGTAAAAGAAATGAAATAGTACGAAACTTGGGACTTTATTTCATAAAGTACATTGTTCAGTATTAGATACAGTACAGGTAAGATACAGTACAGGTAAACTCACGCTCGCTAATATCTGCCCAGGGGTGCCCCCTTCCTACCTCAGAATACCCAGGGAAGAGGGGAGGGGAGGACGAAACGAGCTTCACCCGCCACTACCCCAGCTCCCGACCATCTCCCATACCCCTACCCAACCCCCCACCCCACCCGTCATTCTTAGCTAGCAGTTACATCTCAGGCTGAATTCATGCTTAACACTCTTGGTCCCACTACTAATACAAACAAAGAACATCAGGATATGTTAAAAGAATATAGCTATCAACATGCTGCAGCAAGAAATTAATGCTTTATGACGTTGACAGTAAAACAAAAAAGTTAACAACGGCCACCTCAGGCCTCCTGTGTTGGGTGCACTGCTTTGCAAACACACACACACACACACACACACACACACACACACTGAAAAACACAGACATAAACACACCCAAACATGCAGGCACAGACACGGACGCACCCAGCCGTTGTTAACGTTTTTGTTTTATTGTCAACGTTATAATGCATTAATTTCTTGCTGCAGCAGGTTCATAGTCATATTATATACTTTTTACATATCCTTGTGTTTTATATTTGTGTATTAGTATCGTGTCCATGAGTGTAGAGTATGAGGTTAACTTGAGATGTAACTGCCAGATAAGAATGACGAGTGGGGGGCTGGGAGGGGTAGGGGTATGGGGGAGGGTTGAGAGCTGGGGTAGAGGCTGGTGGAGCTCGTTTGGTCCCCCCTCTCGTCCTCCCTGGGTATATGGGGGTACGATAGGGGCACCCCTGAGCAGAAATTAGTGATCGTGAGTGTGCACTACAGTACACGCAAAAAGAGAGCAAGAGAAATTGTACAGGACTGAACACAAATCAGCAAACATTACCAAAAACTGTTTAAAGAAAAATTTAGCATATGCTAAAATTTAACTGCATAGTGCGTACACTACTTTATCCTGTACTGTACAGAAATAATCAAGAATTATAGGAGGACGACCAGTATCCAGAATATTTTTGACCCAATGCTGGATCTAATTTGCGTTCCGGTTATACGGATGTGCCGATGCATCAGATGCCGGTCAATCAACCTTTTACTGTATACAGTGTTAAAACAACATAAGCTGCATTTCTCAATACATGGTATTATATTTTATGTTTTTGTATAACGACAACATTGAGTAACTGACTTTTGTACATAGAGCCCTAAAAGCTATGGCATGTGAGTGATTCTGAATATAACATTTAATATCCCATAACCAGAGCAGCGACAAAATTACACAACCACATGCCCCCATGCAGAACATAGCAAAATACTCGTACCGCTTTGTGCAAGAGAGAAAGGGTTGAAGGCCTGAGTATTAGAGGACATAAAATGGAGGGTGAGGGTGAAAGGCAGGTATCATGAGAGGAACTCAGAATTGTACGGGTACGGTCATAAAACACACTTTAGCTACGGCATTATCAATGTCAGTGGCATGGTCTAATCATAGACAAGTGTTTGCATCAGTGACAACTGGTGCACGACGTATACTAAGAGTTATCATCATCATTGTCATCAGCAGCAGCAGCAAAATCCCATCTCTTCTTTCCACAAGTATCTTGAGTAAGGTATGATACAGAAAACAAAATAAAGGAAAAAAAAACATGGTATTGGGAGAACTAATCAACACCATGCCTAGTAAAATAAGCCACACACCCTATCATTCATCATTAAAGCCCCTGGAATCCTGGCTCTACACCTCAGGTACACCTTTTCAAAAGTAGCACCATAATTACCCCTCAGACAGAATCGACAACTGTCTAGTTAAAACAGGAGTGACAAGCGCATGTACAAAGCTCATCAAACCAATTTGGTCCCTTGTCAGTTTATGCTAGATGTTTAAGGGTCGGCTTCCTGTCCCTTGAACGCCTATTCTGCAGCTGGGTTCCCTTTCTAGACTGGAGTTTAATAAACTAAGAGAGACACAGGGCACAAAACTCGGGGCAACAACCTTACACGTATATTGGTAAATTCTAAATGTGGAACAGGTAGATGTCACCAACAGGAATCTAGGAAATTATATAACATGTACTGAGGTCGGGAGTTGGATGTCCCTATCTAGGTCCCCCATCAGGTCGTGGATCGTGAAGTGCTCAAACCCCATATCTAGTAATGGTTTAATAATTGCTAGATACGTGTGGACCTCGTATTGTTCCGGGTCGAATTAAGGCAACTGTACGTGAGGTTGCCATTTTGCTGGTATTCCCTGAGTGCCTCTCGTATGCCAGGGTCAAGAACCACCGCTGTCCACCAGTGTTATGCTAGGTGTTTAAGGGTCAGTTTCTCATCCCTTGAACGCCTATTCTGCAGCTGGGTTCCCTTTCTAGACTGGAGCTTAGTAAACTAAGAGAGACTCAGGGCACAAAAACTCAGGGCAACAACCTTACACATATATTGGTAAATTCTAAATGTGGAACAAGTAGATGTCACCAACAGGAAACTAGGCAATTACATAACATGTACAGGGGTCGGGAATAGCAGTATCTCGCAGGATGCTGTCGAGACAATAGTTCGGGACAAAAGTGTAAAGCGCAATGTGTTGGGCAGGGGAATCAGTCACTGTAACTTTGAGCGGAATTTACACTGTGGTTGGAATCGGTAGCGTGGCTATAGGTCTTAAGTCGCGGAAGAATCATATTACTGGAGCTGAGATACACATTCACTCAGGTCACTGTAATCACTCGGCTTCTCTCGCCCTGTCACTGCTTCACTGTTTGTTTATACTTCCGATACTGTGACACGGAAAGAATCTGGGCTTAGTTTCTTTCTAGTATTCTAATACACTGCAAGATGTTTAGGCCACTGTTTCACTGTTGGTCTATACTTCGTATACTGTAACACTGATAGAATTGGGGCCTACTGTAGCTTCCCTCTAGTATTCTTACACACTGCCTGATGTCTAGGTCACTGTCACTCACTGTCGGGACTGGGTAGGGTGGCGGCATTGGTGGAGGGCAGTGGGAGAGCTCACAAGGGGGCTGAGCTCCACTAGGGGCCTCCATGTCCTGCGGCCACAGGATCATTTGTAGGGGTGTCCTCTCTCATCCGGGGCTGCATGCAGTGAAGGGCCCCACACTGTTGGCGCTGGGAACTGGGGTCCGGGCCTCAGGACTGGGGCTGAAGAGTTTCCTGAAACGTTCACTCAGGTGTCTGACAGAGGACGAGTGTCGTCTGTGTCGGGGTGGGGAGAGATCTCGCCCGGGGGTCCTGGGGGCTGCCTCAGGGGCCTGTCACCTGTGGCCTCCTGCTGTCAGGGACGCCATCAGGGGTGGGCTGCGGTGTCAGCCTCCATCGGAGTCCGTCAGGTAGGGTCCCTCTGGAGCCAGCTGCATGAAGAATAGCCCTGAAGATAGCACAGGGCCTCTCCATGGATCCTCGAGGCTGAGGCCTTCCTCCTGAAGGTTGCCTTGCTAGTGGTGGACAGTAGGGTTATCTGTGCCCCTGCCGGTAGGCAAGTCTGATGGCAGAAAGCCCTCTGGTAGTGGAGTCACAGACGGCAAGGGGCTTTGGTGTTCCTCCCTGGTGCGGCTGCTGGCCGTCGCTGGGATCCCGTGGGCAACAAAACAAGGGTGGCTACCAGCCGTCCCTTCGTCGTAGGAGCAGCTACCAGCCGTCGCCTGGGCCCGACTCCCTGACGAGGATGTAGGTGAAGTGTGGCTACCAGCCATCACTTTCCTGTAGGCGTGGCTACTGGCCGTCGCCTGAGCCCCATATAGAGGACGACATGCCAACAAGGGGTGGCTGCTGGTCATCGCCTGTGTCCTGTCCTCTGAGGCAACTACAGGAGGAGAGGGGACGTACCCCTCTCTCCCCAGCATTGCTACCAGCCATCGCTGGTTCCTGTAAGGGGGTATAGCAGCACCTGATGGGGAAGCGGCTACAGGCCATCTCCTGTCGTGTGGGCCTGGCTACAGGCCATGGCCTTTTAAGGGCGCAGCTACCAGCCGTTGCCTGAGCCTGGCCACAGGCCATGGCTCTTTGGGGGGAGTGGCTACTGGCCGACTCCTGCAGGGCAGAGCGGCTGCAGGCCGTCTCTGGGAAGCCTTTCGAGCAGCTACCGGCCGTCTCTGGGATGTCTGAGCGGCTACTGGCCGTCTCACAAAGGGTGTGGCTGCTGGCCGTCGCTGGGGTGCTGCTTGGAGCTAAGGAAGTAGCTCCACCCCAATCCTGTCGAGGGTCAGCTCGTCCACAAGGTAGTCTCCGTTTCCTGCTATGGTGGGGGCGGGCGAGTTCCAGGTCATAGGGGCGCGCGGCCCGGGCGGACTTATGTCCCTGTCGTCCGGGGTTGGGTCGTGCTCTGTCTGCCCCTCTGTAGGCTCCTCCTGGGGGTGTTGTGCTGTCCTCAGTAACTATTCCTGGCATTTTAGGTCCCTTGTCAGTCCCTAGCCTCGTCAGCCTCCATACTTCGCATTCTTACATTCCGGTTTACGATAGTTGTCCAACTCCATCTTAGCTTACCACCTCTCATTCCCCCTTCAGACTCATTCATGTGTGCCTTTTTCACCACCCATTGTTTTATACTCATTCATTTAATAACAGTAATAATAATAATAATGATAATAATAATAATAATAATACCGTATGTATTTACTTTTCTTCATTAATAATACGTTTGCTCACCCAGTTCTATTTCAGCAGCCTTATATATGGCTAATTAACATAATGTGCATAATCTAAGGTCATCAATTCTGCATGACAAAGATGAGATAATAATGCCTGTAGTGATGTTTAATTTATACAGAAGCAGTAATCGCCCAAAACTCCGTTATTAATTCAGAGTCGCAATAGAAACTCCTACCTCCTCACTGCGAGCCAGATCACTACCAGCTACTCTGAGGAAGCTATCTTTATAAATGTGTTTCGAAATACCTGTCGTCACAATATCTTCATCATTTGACAAACGTAAACGCTAAGTTTCTTTGGTCATAATCACAAAACACACTCTGTTCTCTTTCAGTGACACAGCTGGTGGGTGGGGAGGGTGTGGAGTTCACGCAGGCGCTGTATGAGGCAGAGGTGGTGGAGAACACAGCGCCGGGATTCTTAATGCGCCTTACAGCACTCACACCACGACAAGGTAACGATATTTACTATATGCACCTGTGTTTTATTACCATTACCCTTAACATCAGGATATTAATATGTTCTAAGCAATTATTGCTTGCTTTTATCCTGATCCTCATCGTCGTAATCATAAATTATTCATTGCAACTGTGTGTTATTGCCCTTATCATCAGCACAACGTTATAAGACCCGTGAGTGTAGTGTGAGGGGGTTAATGTGTTTGGTTCAGTTTATCTGTCTGATTATTTTCGTTTGTTTATCTACGGTCTCTGCCCGTTTATCTTTCAGTCAATCTGTTAACAAGATTATGAAAAAATTCTGTCGAAAGCAGTTAAATAAAAATGTGAAATGGTGTCACTAGAACAAGTGGCTCATTATTGGCCGAAATAGATCAGAGCCATTGGTCAAGGGTAGGGTCAGTTTAAACATGTGGAAGTGTTGAGGGTCAGGGAAGAATAAAGTGATCAGTTCTGAGAACAGTCTCAGTAGTATCAGAGCTGAGGGTCAGCCAAGGATATAGTGATTCTGGTTTGACAAAAATAAATCAAAGGTCAAGGACACAAGGCAAGGTCAGTTTCAATATCTTTTTGTTCTGTTTGGACCAAACTTCGTGGTATGATTGTGAGTCAAGCAAGAGTAACTCAGTTAGATTTTGAGAACAAGTGGTTGACGGTCGGTACCACAATGGAAATTCAAAAATTTGGCCTAAGACCTATTGCACTTTCAGTTTCTCTTTGCTTACTTCATTCCTATGTGTCCTGTTTACCTCAAGATCCTCTCTGTCATCAACACAAGGCTAACGTACAGATGTCACGTTCTCATCTTTATCATGTTAATTACTCCCTGCATCTGAGTGTTGTTTCCATAATGTTCTTCGCCACACCTCAGGCACACAGCAATAAGGTTAATGCTGACTTCTCCATGTACTGTAGCCTGCTATCACAATCAAAACTTCGCCAGAACTCTCCTGCCGACTGGGAGTAATGGAAGGTATTAAATGAAATATCTTTATGTGACAACCATTTGAAGCTCACAGCAAAATAATATGACAAGGAAGGATACCTTTGTCTGGCATTTAGGAAGAAATAATAAAATCTAGGAAACAGGATATAATACTGGTTGGCGAACGTTTGCTTATGACAGCAGCTTTGCTTAGGTGCGCCTCACTTCACACACACCACGACAGAGTAATTATTATAACTCCATGCGTCTTGTGTAGTTGCCATCACCACCATTATCATCAGTATCGTCATCATAAGCAGCATGGTACTGCCATGAACTTCATACACTAATGTTTATTTCTTACTGTCGTCATTACCCACTTTTCTATATTATTTTTCTTTTTGCTATTGCTTTTACAAGTTATACAGCTGTCTATCATACCGATTTAACAAGGTCTGAAAGTAATTGGTCGGAAAATAATTTTCACCATGAGAATGCCTCTCCTCTATTCCAACACGATCTACATATATGAATGACTGGCTCAGAGCATCGGGTTTACTACGCATTAATGCAAAGTATTAGCCACTGTCCCAAACCGCTATATACGCCCACACCATTACTGAATGTCTCTGGTGCCGCCACTATATGACACTGGTCTGCGTGATTATAAAGGTCAAGGATACGTTTGCTCTTCTTAGGTCAATTTCTTACGCTGATTCCGAAAATCGCATTATTTTTTCTCAATCAGGTCAGATTTTGGAAATAAAGCACTCTCTAGAAATGATCATTTCCCATTATACTGGTAGATAAGTGATTCATTTAGTAACATAACTGCTATATACCTACAGGCTTTACAGATGGTTCTTATAGATCACAAGAAGAGCACAGTACGATATACTAGGCTAATCAGGTATGAATGGCCTCTTCAGTGACTTCTGCTTATGCTGGGCAGACACCACATCCCTCTTTTAGGCACCAGCAGTAGTCAGCCAGAAAGCTGACATCCCACCGTCCTTGATAGCGTTCCTCCATCACTCGGATGTCCTTGTGGAAACGCTCCCCCTGCTCTTCATTGAAGTCTCCACAGTTCTCTGGAAAATAGTCCAGGTGAGATCTGAGGAAGTGCATTTTCGCCAACATCTGTGCACCTAGTAGGCGGAAACTCTCCATCAGCATATCGACAGCTTTTTCATACTCTGAACTCTGGTGGTTGCCCAGGAAGCTCGTAATGATTGATTTCAGAGCCACCCAAGCAGAGAGTTAAGAGGGATTCAATGATTCATCGAAGCGAGTTTCCTTGATAAACTGTTTTATCTGAGGACTGTCGAATATCCCCGCTTTCAGTTTCTCCCTGCTTAAGTGTGGAAACTTCTGTCACAGAAAAGTGAATCCTCCACCTTCTTTGTCCAGTGCCTTCACGAAGTTCTTCATGAGACCAGGCTTGATGTGCTGTGGCGGGAGTAGGATCTTGTGCGATGCGACCAGAGGGTAGGACAGAACATTGTAAGAACCGGATTGTAGTCCTTGTCAAGACGGCCACTCTTGTCGGAAATTATGCTCGTTGTCTGCCTGGCTGTCCCACAGGCACATGAAGCATGGATACTTCATGTACTCACCTTGAAGTCCCAGGACGAGGCCAACTATCTTGAGATCTCCACAGATCAACCAACCATGGTCCTTGTAGTTGATAGAGGACAGCAGAGGTTCCATGATGTTGTGGGTTTCCCCCATTTCAACTGCGTGTGCAAAGGGACTGAAGCGAACTTGTTGCCGTTGTTCAGAAGAACCGCCTTGAGACTCCTACTCGACGAGTTGATGAAAAGCATCCATTCTGTAGGGTCATACTTCAAACCCATCTCTTCGGTCAGGTCGGCGATGTTGTTGCAGTAGACAAGAGAAGATGCCTCATCAAAAGAGAAGTAGTTTCAGAGCTCTTTCTCTCACGTTCGATACTAAAAGAACGTTGTCTCCAGTGCCAGCAGATGTTTCTCACGAAGGCACGAACCCAGCAGCAGAGCAGACTCCTTGGACAGGTTTAAGTCCCGGGTCAGATCATTTACCTCAGCTTGGCTCAGTGGCACCGGTCAGTCTCCCTCTATTGGCTCGAATGTACCAGACCCTTCTGCATCACTCGCATCTCGAGACTTGGAGTCAGACGACGGTCCCATGTTGATACCAAGTTCAGGAACAGGAAATCCTGGGCCATGGGCGATTGGCTTGATGGCTGATGGACCGTTGGGATACTGAACATGATGTTTGTTCTTGTGACTGATGCCCTGTAGATTCGTCATACAATAATAACAGTCTGTGGTGTGATCTTTACCTTATCTCCACATCATCGGAACATCAAACGGCATTCTCTTCTTTGTTTTGTTCCTCCAATGCCGTAGGTTTTGAACACATGTTTTGCAACAAATATGAGGGCCGAACAGCTTATCTTGGTCGCCTAATTTGACTCTGAAGTAGGGTGATATGACTTCTTCACAAAATCTGTAATCTCGCCTGATGGTCTGAAAGGGTCACATTTCCACAGATATAGCGGAACCTGTCAGGGTGGTTCTTGCACTTTCGATTAATTGAAGTGACAATCCAGATATGAAATGAAGAAAAGAAGTTCTTTTAAATGCACCAGTGATACTTTAAGAC
This sequence comes from Coenobita brevimanus, assembly GCF_032717465.1. NCBI lineage: Eukaryota > Metazoa > Arthropoda > Malacostraca > Decapoda > Coenobitidae > Coenobita > Coenobita brevimanus. The sequence continues at coordinate 30,050,740 of NC_136986.1, forward strand.
AAAAAACATAATTCACGAACATCAGTTCAGTAACACTATTTGAGGCATACGTGTAGTATTTTCAAATATAGCATATCTAAAAAACCTGACCCGATTGAAGAAAATGGATTGCATTTCTGAATTCGGCGTGTGAAACTGATCCTAAATCAGTTGAAAAATCTCTGACCTTTTAAAAAAAGTTTTGAAACGCAGGCCAGTGTTATAAATGCCTTAGCGCCGTACTTTCCCATCTTCCCTGACCTGGATGTTTACCCTATCACCAGTATAAGCTTTGCAGAAGTAAACGCACTGTGGGATACTCCTCTCTACCCTGACATCGATCCCTAAGGTACTGTTCCTGGAGTCCTACTCATAAACCATCCTATACTGAAGTTGTGTTTCCGATTGCTTGTATATACATTTATCTTCATTCATACACTCACCAAATATTTTAAAGTGAAATAAGAGAAAGTATCAAAAGGGACTAATACACCCTCAACAACAATAACAACAAAAAATCAACGAAAATAATAAGTGTTAATGGAGATTTGTATATTCTGTAAGCTCGGTAGGATCCTATATGAAAATGACCATGGTTCCACCCACTGTCCTTGCTCCAGCTCCTGTTGAGGCTCGTACATGGAGTTAAACCCTTCGGCTGGTTGAAGGCAAGGTAGGACTATAGTGATCTGTTATTAAGAATAGTTAGTCACAGGTAGAGGTCACAGGGCACAGTCAGTTTTCGACCCGCGTATGAGAGTGTTAACAAAATGGCTGGAACAGTTTTGATCTGATTTGGAGGAAGAGTTAAGGGTTGGAGAAGGAGTGAATCTTTTCCTCAAGACAGCAAAAAGTCAAAGGTCACAGTCATAAGCACGATTAGCTTTATTTTTTTCCAACCGATTTGGTCCGAACTGTGTGGAAGGGATGAGAACATAGCAAAAACAAAAGGATACGATTTTGAGGGCAATCAGCCAAAATTTAAGGTTACAGAGAATTTCAAATCTAAGGTCGAAAGGTAAGGTACACTCAAAAACAATTTTAATCTGATTTGGATCCAACCTAGTAAAAGATTAAAGGGTCAGAGCAAAGGGGTTCAATTTTGAGAGCAAACCATCAGAGGTCAAGGTACCGGGATAAGGTCAAATACTGACCCTTGTATCCATGTATTGAAAAAAAAAAAAAAGTTGTTATATGATTTGGATCAGACTTGGTGGATGGGTTCCGAATCACCCATGAGACAGCCTTAAAATATTGTGAAGAAATTCAGGTTAAAATAGTGGTAAAAAGATTCTATTTTGGGAATACTTTGCCAAAAGCCAAGGACACAGGGAAAGATCAAAGGTCAAGGGGACTGGCTAAAGTCACCTCAAACAGTTTTGATCTAATTTGAAGAAACTTGGTGGAGGGTTTGAGGTTAAACATGAATCAAGTAATTTGAGGATAATCTGTCAAACATCAAGGTCATAGGGCAAAGGCAAATATTCGGTCCTTAGACTAGTTGGTGGGCACCAGTGTTGTACTTTCTGATCGATTTTCTTGTTAGTACAGCAATATTGGCAATTCCAGATGAATGTTGTGAGGACACATACACATCTTCATAGACTTAGCCGGGGTGTTCTTTAGATAGGGAGAGATTGTAGGTGTATAGTAGATGTATCGTGGGTCACAGCAGCCATCAGTGTTGATAGTGCTGCCCTTGTTGATTATCGTAGCTCAGGAAGTGGAGATTAACGTGGGCAGCTATTTATAAAAACGTGAGGCGTTGGAAAGCTCGTTACTGGGTAGGTGCCGCTCTGTCTCACTGGCTTCTCTGTCTATCTTGTTATGTTGGTGAGATGAGTTATAGGCATTCTTGGGTTGCGGAGTTTATTGTACACAGTTATATCGAGATGTGATGAACAGCATAACGTAGCGTGATAGCAAACCTCCTAGTTACCCTGTCTCCTACCTTCTGCAATCATTCTCTCGAGCTCTCAGACTATGCCTTCCGAAATCTGAGAGTATACACGGCTTGGTGGTGATGTAGTGTCTGGTAGATTTCCATGGGTAGTTTCCATAACGTCAGATAACTGGCTTAAATTGGCTAAACTGCTCATATCATGAAATTCTTGCTTCCTCTGAACTAAAAAGAGATTGAGATACATTAGGCGTCCTTACATTCTTGATGGTCTGGGGCAACAGGATTCTTGATATTCATCATATGATTTGACTTTCCTAGTGAGAAGCTATGTAGATATCTCCAGCAGACACTACATACTGCATATTGTGAGATGAGATATATACTATAGTCGCAGCGGGCGACTCTGAGGTTTTCATTATCGTACCCTGGCAACCTACCCCTCAACAGTGCGTCCGATTTCGTGTATAATATGAGAGGCATGTGATTCGTGTATAATATGTCAGTGTATTATAATATTCGTGTATTATATATTCGTGCATAATAATATGAATCGTGTATTATATGATACGAAATCGGACGCACTTTCGAATGCTAGGTTGCCAGGGTGTGATAATGACAACCTCAGAGTCGTGAGCCGCGACTATAGTGCCTATAATTATTATATATCTATAACTACTACATATGACATATTAAACCCTATAAATCGCTCGGCCACTCCAAACTGTCGTGCCTACGACCTATTTGCTATTACAATCTGCATAATAATGCAGAAATATGTTACATTGATATTCATATACTGATGAAATAATTCATGGCAAACTATATAATGGTATTTGTTATAATATTGCAAAATTGAATATAGTACCGGTACTAGGATTGTGGAAACATAGTAACATAATAGTAACATGTAATAATTGTATATATATATATATATATATATATATATATATATATATATATATATATATATATATATATATATATATATATATATATATATATATATATATATGTTTCTATGCATCTATCTATCTATCTATATCTATATCTATTTCTATCTATCTATCTATCTCTACCTATCTCTCTGTCTATCTACCTATCTATATATATGAGATAAATACATAAAAGAAAATGTATAATTAAATAAGACTGCAGTATATTGTATGTAAACCCACATTTTATTTTATTAAAAATATATACAGTATTTGCAGTATTTACTCACACTGTCTTACTTGTAAAGCAAAGCCCTTGAACACAGACTCCAAGTTAGGAATCCTAGCTTGCATTCTGTGCATAGCCAATAGAAATATAACGAATATGATGGAGAAAATTATAAAGATGACTGGAGCTGGGCTGCCGGCATAATATGGGTTGAACATACAGTAATCCTACTGTATTCCTTCCAAGGATGTATTGCTTGATTTATCAGTTGCATGGTTTCAAACTTAGGTGAAGTCAAGTTAATGTGTTTACTCATATTTAAATTCATCTTAGGTAATGGTTGAAAGTACTTATGTGTGTAATTGAGAATAGCGTAGTGGTTTTTGGCTGGTAAAGTGGACAGTTTAGGTGCCAAGACTGAACAATAATTCGGCGGTATGTTTAAACCAGATGCTGATGGGCTGGATTTTTTTTTTTTTTTTTTTTTTTTGACGTGTCCGACTCTGGGCATAGGCTTCACAGCCTGCTCTCGAGGCCTAGTAGTCCTCCTACATACCATACACCTCTCTACATGTCACCACTTCGGCGCTAACACCCACCGTCCATATTGAATACATGCTAGGGCTGTCTCATACAGGACTGGTGTATCGGTATTAGCGGGGGTATTTTTACGACATGTCGGCGGGTCTTCTGGTAGATCAGTAAAGTCTGATTTTTATGAAATTCAAATCCTTAAACTGTTCCCTGCCCCAGCCGGGATTTGAACCTGGGTCCGGTAGGCCTGCAGGCCACCTTTCTATCTATTGAGCCACCGCCTCCCCCTTTTGTGCCTGGGCAGGTTATAAAAACTAAAGTATTCAGAGTGAAACAGAAAAACTGTGAATGTCCAATGCGTTGATGACGGATGAGTTTTATCTGGAGCAAATGTGAAATTGCAATGATGAGGGATGTCGGGATTCTTTATGATAGCCATTTCACAAGGGACTGTCGAAGCTGGCTGAAATGTGAAGATATATGCAGGAAAAGGGTGAAATGCATGCAATGTTGTGCGACATTTATATTATTGTTTCACTAGCGAAAGCGACAGCATCCCATTGAAGAGAGATACTTGTACTGTACTTACACGGGAACAATCATCCAATATATTACCAATATGCCGGGAATCGAACCCGGGACTCTCAAGTGAAAGCCAGGCAGCGTACCACTACACCACAACCAAGTAAAAGTTATCTCACATTGTCACAATCTTGTAATCAATGTCCCTCCGTCCCCACTGTGGCCCTTGTGCTCGGGCAAGTAGATGCTTTTTTAATCTATCTCAAGCACTTACGGCAAGTCAGAAGGAGGAGAGAAACCTGTACTGTGCACAGGAACAATCATTCAATCATAATGGTAATACTGGATGATTGTTCCTGTTCATGCTGACTTGCCGTAAGTGCTTGGGATTGATTAAAATGGCACCTACTTGCCCGAGTGCCAGGGGGTTATCTCATCCTCTTCAGGCCCACAGTGGGGGCGGAGGAACATTGGTTACAAGACTGTGACAATGTGAGTCAACTCTAACCTGGTCGTGGTGTAGTGGTATGCTGCCTGACTCTCACCTGAGAGTCCCGGGTTCGATTCCGGCATGGTGGTAATACATTGGATAAGCATCCTGTTTCTTGGAGATCATAATGACTTCTGTTCTGATGTTGATGGTGACCAATGAGTCATCTTTTGTAGAAAGAAAAGGGTATATTTGATAGTGAAAAATCATCTATGAATTGTACATGAACTACTATTGATGACGGTAAGAGTGTTGCTTCCAAGTATGGATAATACAGTATAACATTAGATTTCTTTCCTGAAACAAAGGCTTCAGACCATGCTTATGTATGCCTTGACTGATTATTTGAAAGAGATTGTGAATGGAGAGTAAATTAATGTCTATCTTTCCATTACCAGCATCAGCAATTCCTTTCATGAAAGACTGATAATTAGCTCTAGTATTATCTAACTGATGAATTATTATATCAATATGTTCCATGATCACTGAGAGATGTTGGAAAAGTATATTACTTCCTTCCAGTGCATTTACTTTCTTCACAGTTTCTTGAGTTGATTTCTCTGTCTTTCTTAGGTTCTTTATAATCGTCATTATTAAGTGTTCTGGGTATCAGATAGCTTATGCTGATATGAGAGAATTTGTGCAATCTTGTTAAATTTGGTATTTATATCTTCAAGATGATTTTCTGTAGCCAATCCAAAACTATGACCTAGATTATCTCCACCTAGATTAGGCAAACCACGTTTGTTACATGTATATGTGATGCTTTTTTCCCTTAATTGTGTCATATCCACTTGATAGAATGTCTTGGATAATGGTAAGAATAATGTACTAAGCTTGTTCTAGCTTCTAGTCAGATAATTAATTCAGACACCTCCTGTGTGGGGCGATCATGTGAGGAAAGGCGTCTAAATGCTGCATCTAGAGTCCTAAGTGGCCCCGATATTTTCTGCAACATGACCAGTAGGTCTTTCAGTACATCCAAACAAGTTTCGGTACTCACTATGTCTTGCACAGTAACTGTCAAGCCAGTTGGTGTGATAAGGCACCTTTGCCTGATAACATGTTGAGGGTGCAAGTGAGGAGATACTCTTGATATCATGTACAGTGGCATCCATGAAATAATTCCCCTCATCTTTAGCTACCGAGTGAATAACTACGCTAGATGGCTAATTCACTGCTGTTAGCAAATCATGCTGAGGGTGATGACCGTTATCTCGACCTGTTCAACGTAATACCTATAAAAGGAGTCTAAATCGATTCCTAGGTCCTGTAAATACCTTGTTATGGTAAAAGCTGTATTGGTTGTTCCTATGTTTGTCTGTTTTGTATGCGACCACAATTTACTCCATGTGTAAATTTTTTCCGGTTTATTTTCATCTTATGTACTAGGCTTTTCGGTCGTATCTGATGTCTTATAATTTCAAGCTAAATTTCTTGAGACCTGTTTTAAGTGATCAGTATGCATATGTTTCTCTTCGTCACTTGATAGTGACTCAATCACTGTCTTATTGGCTCTTCTCTTAACCCTTTAACCGCGGGTATTGTTTTGGTCTGACTGTCCTCTCCCACGGGGGTTTCAGCCAAATGTAAACAAACCTTTAAACCTTAATAACTCTGCACAGAATAAAGCTAGAGAAAAAAATAAGGTACCATTAGAAAGTACTAACCTTCAGCTTTCCATTGATGTAGGTTTCATGACTTTGTTGACTTTCACAGGACGGGGAGAGCCGTTAGAAGTGAGGGGTGTGAAATAACTATTTTACGCCCCACACACCAGTACCAAATGCCAACCACTCTCTCATAATAGTAATATAAACATATATGAACACTGTACATACGATAAACACCCACTCTGTGTTCACTGAGGTAGGTAAAAGGCACTTCCCTGCGGCTGCGCCCGCTCTTCACTGCGGCTGCGCCTCACTTCACTGCGGCGGCACCCGCTCACTGACGTTTCCTGCGATCTTTTCATTCTTTCTAACTTCTAATATTATTTTACATATAATATGGGCAATATACATTATATTTACAATGCACTTATTACTATATTGCGTCACTGGCGCATCACAGAATTACATAAGTGCCGCATAATTCCACAAGTGCCGCAGATTCTCTTATTACAATATCACTTATTATACTGGCCAATATTTCCTTTATTTTCTAGGCAAAATATCCATTATTACTACATTATCCATTATACAATTATTGGCAAAGCACGTCACTGTCGCATCACTATATATCACTGTCACTTTCAGTATTTACTCAGAGAGTGGTATTCGGCAAAGCACGGAGTTACACATAGAGCGACTTGGCATTCAAGGCACTGGTGTGTGCTCATTTTTCTCGTCCTAGGCCTCCGTGTGGTGGTAGAACATACTCTGCAGTGGCCCTGTGACAACCTGCCGCCTGCTGTAGGAGGCAATTTCACAAGCTGGTGCCGGCTCATGTAATTGCGGCACTCAAAACGGTCAGGTTGTGTGTCAGAGTGTCGCCTCGGGATCAATGCCGTCACCTGACCAAATCGTGCAAGTAGCTGCTGCACGACAGTCTTGGAAAACTGTCTCAGTGATGGTTGCCTTATGCCCCCGACTTGTGTCTTGTAGAGAATGAAGGCGTTGAGCATGCACATATCGAGCATGTGCAGGCAAGCCTTCCTGTACCATCGGGTGTTTCTCCTGAGACAGTCGATTTCGCCAATCATCATATCAGACTTATCAACAAGTCTCATATTTACATTATAATCAATGACGGCATCAGGCTTCATGATTGGCTCTCCCGTCCTGTAGCTGACCTTCCCAGTTCTCTTCAATTCCCCCTTGTGGATGGTGCTGATCATATTCACGACCTTCTTGTCATGCCACCTGATCGCAGGAAGCTTGTCTGACTTCTTCAGGTGAATATCTCCCCTGGATGATGATGATGCTTCGGGGAAACTAGGCCACTCTTTCCTATAGCTCCGTACAGTGCCAACAGTGCCAATGCCGTGTTCAGCAAGGTATTTGGAGAGTTTCAGTGCTGTGTAATAATTGTCTGTGTACAGCACATGATTACCACCAAAATACCTCTCCATCAGCACTTTTACAACGGAGCCAGAGAAGCCAAGGGGGTCTTTCCTGTTCACATCCATTGTGCTAGCCGAGTAAATGACAAAATCCAGGATATACCCCGTCTCACAGTCACACAGCACAAAGAACTTTATCCCAAAGCGGTGGCGTTTGCTGGGGATGTACTGCATGAATTTGAGACGTCCTCTGAACAATACCAGGGATTCGTCTATGACGACTTTCTGCATAGGCCTGAAAAATCGCATAAATCGATCCCTAATCCTGTTGAGAAAATCCCTCACTTTCCACAAAGGGTCAGTTTGGGACGGGTTGTCATTGTCAGCGAAGTGCAGGTATCCAAGCAGCTGTCGGAACCGATCCCGTGACATATACTTCCCGAATATTGAGATAGTAGTTATGTCATCCACGAGCCAGTACTCCTCCAACTCATGTCTCTTTATATGGGGCATCAAAAACATGAGTGCAAAAAACACATACAGCTCTCTGATCCCGACAGGCAACCACGACACTTGCTTTGGTGAGCCAATAGGTCCCAGCCCTTCTGCTGCACACTGAGCTGCATACCTATTGGTCTCATCGCTGACATGCTGCACAATTTCATCATCAAGGAAGGCCAGGAAGTAATCAACAAACTCATCACCTGCGTTGCATGGGAAGGCAGGCTGTATTCCAGCATTTGTCATATCAAACGGTGGATTGTGTGGCTGGAAATCTCCACCGTCAGACCAAACAAATGCATCCACTTGCCCTGTGCGTGGTTCAGTGGCAGGGGCAGGTTGCATTCCACTCGTTTCCCCGTGAGAAGGAGCTGATGTGGAGGCAATGGGTGAGGCAGGAGGTGAGGCAGGAGGCAAGCGGGAGGTGGGTGAGGCAGGAGGCAACGGGGAGGGGGGTGAGTGCGGGGGCGGTGAGTGGGGGGGTGGCGCGGGTGAGGGAACTGAGCTGGGGGCAGGCGGGGCTTTCTGACCTGGTGCGTGGTGAAACTTGACCCTTTCTACCCCGCTTATCACCTTGCTTATCGCCTCGCTTATCGCCCAGCTTTGCCCTCCAACTGCCATGCATCCCCTTTGTTCTAGGCCTGCCTGCACGGCCTGCACGGCCTGCCTTCCCTCGCTTTGCAGGCTTTGGTAATTCGTACTCCTCAGATGATGTAGACTGAGGAGAGGGCACGACAGATGATGATGATGATGATGTGAGGGCACTAGGGCTAGGGGAACGGGAAATTGATGGGAAATGCGTACTAGGGCCTGGTGTGGGAGACGTGAGCCTGCGCTTCACTCCCTTCCCACGTGCAATACCAGATTTGCCCATAGGAGCCTTTCCTTTCCCAGAGTAAGTTGGGGGTGGTGGGGGGGAATCAACATGATCACTTTCATCACTGTCACTATCAATGGAAAATGGTTCACCACCAATCACTGCCAAATCATCACTGCTTGCTGTGAGTGTGTCACTTTCACTGCCACAATCAAGAGTAGTACTTACAGTTTTGTCCAGCTCAGTTCTAATTTCAGGGGTGCTCAACCCCTTCTGCCTCACAGTCGGCAGTTCCTTTACCGGTGTAGAGGTAGAGGGAACACTAGTACTAATCACTGTAGAGGAGGAAGCGAGCGACGATGAGTCGGGACGGAGCGCCATTATCACGCACAGAGCTGGACAGATACTGACTGACACGGGTCAGGGCAGGGGTGGGGGGGGCCCCCTCGGGGTTGGAGGAGGGAGGTGTGGGATGGCTGGCATGAAAGAACTCGACAGCTACTCTTGCGTGAGACTATTTGCGCGCCGGGAAAACGCGCAGTGTTCAAAATATTCACGATCATTCCAGAATGACACCCGCGGCTTGGTCCAGTTTTGTCACTGTCATTCTGGAATGACACCCGCGGTTAAAGGGTTAATGATTCTGTATGGGCCTTTAATTTCGGCGACACACACAATAACACCTGCGTTGATATTTGATTCTTTTGTCTTCTTGTTAAATGATCCCACCATTTCTTCCTTGGAGATCGTTAATTGTTTCTTTAGTTTTGTCTGCATTTCTTGAAATTCACGTAAGTGAAATTTAGTATAATCATCATAATCGTATACAGGCATTTGTTCGTCTTCTAGTATATTGTATGGAAGATGTTTGTCTGTCCCGTAAATAATGATATGAGATGTGTCTACTATAGACTTCTTATTTGCACAAATAATTGATGCTTCCACTCTGCGAATCCAATCATCCCAGTTTGCATATTCTCACTGAGAATGTAACATTGTACATCTAATACTGTTTTATTTTGTCCTAACCAATCCTTTGCAAGCTGGATGGTAAGCTAAGACATTAAATTTATATTGTATTGTTTACATATTTCTTGCAAAATTTCAGAGTTAAATTCACCACCATTGTCACTTATTACTACCTTTGGTGTGGCTATCCTACAGATAACACTGTCAATAATTTTCTGCATGACTGTTTCTGCTATTTTATCCTTAACGGGAACCAAAATGACATATCGTGAGAAATGATCAGTAGCATATATACTGTATATGGGGGAAGCGGTGGCTCAATCGGTAGAGAGGTGGCTTGCAGTCCTACCGGACCCAGGTTCAAATCTCCACTGGAGCAGGGAACAGTTTAGGGATTTGAATTTCATTACGGCAGACTTTACCGATCTACCAGAAGACCCGCCGACATGTCGTAAAAATACCCCCGCTAATACCAATACACCAGTCCTGTACGAGACAGCCCTAGCATGTATTCAATATGGACGGTGGGTGTTAGCCCCAAAGTGGTGACATGTAGAGGTGTACGATATGTAGGAGGGCTACTGGGCCTTGAAAGCAGGCTGAGAAGCCTATGCCCAGAGTCGAGCACATAAAATATATATATATATATATATATATATATTGTGCTTGGTAGTTAAGGGTAGGTTAAGTAAATCAACCGTAACAACGTCCCATGGTAGGCAAGGCACAGGATATTTTCCTTTGGGTGCAGGTGTTAACGTGAAACCTTTGTGTCTTGCACATGACTCTCGTGTCATTGTGATCGTGTATGACTTTGAGTAATGATGGCCAATAATATGATATCCGGGCCTGCCTTACTGTCCTATTTTTGCCAGGATGCCCTGCATGTGGACTATCAGGTATTGTCCTCAACGTGTGAGGTATCATTGCATTACGTATAACTACTGTAACTGTCTAATATTTCTTCTATGATTTAGTTGTCCTCGATTAACCTCATATAAGATATTGTTTACTATTGTGAATTGTTTAAGTGGGTGTACATGTATCTTCGGTAACGGTATCTCGTTCCCAGATTCAGGATGTTATTTCCTAAAGACCATACTGGGTCCTGTCTTTGTGCCTGTGAGATTACTTCATTAATGGGGATTGTTTCACCACTGTTGGAGAGTGATTCCCTTATAATTATTGTAGCGATATTCGTTTATGGACTTATTGTAGCAACATTCGTTGGTGGATTTCAAGATAGGGATTCTGCTGCCAAATTTACCTTACCTTTTATGTACTGAATGTTTACAGTGTAATGCTGGATTGTGCATTTCCATCGTGTTTTCCTCCCACAGAGGAGTTTTTCTTGGAACATGCCCATGAGTGGTATTTGGTCAGTAGGCTATATTGGTGAATTTCATAACCATATATTAGATCACGGAATTTATGTATTACAAATATTACTGCTATAGCTTCCAAGTCTGTGGTACAATAAGTTTTCTCTGCTCCTTTTGTTTGTATCCTGGCAAATGCAGTTGGCAGGTATTTTCCACGATTATCTTCTTGCATTAATACAGCACCTTAGCTTTTAAGGGAGGCATCTGTGCAAATTATGAATGGTTTATTATAGTTTGGATATGCCAGGCAAGGTGCACATGTAAGTTTATCTTTTAAAACATTAAATGCAAAATTTTTGTTCTTCTCCCCACTGAAACACAACTTGCTTTATCAGAAGGTAGAATAATGGTTCTGCCACATTGGAAAATCCCTGCATGAAAGATCTGTAATATCCAGCTAGTCCTAAAAATTTTCGTATTCATCCACATTCCTGGGTTCAGCGAAATCCCTTACTGCTTTTATTTTCTCGACTGAGGTGTGGATACGCTCGGCATCAAGCCTATGGCCAAGAAATTTATTTTTTTTTAAAGCAAAGTTTACATTTAGATAGCTTAATTTTTAATCTACCATTGGCTAACTTGTTCAGAAGTTGATCTAATTTCCGTAAATGCTCGTCTATTGTTTATGTTGGAATTATGATGTCATCCAGATAAACAAAAATGCCATCACTTACCGTGCCTGATAACACGTCTTGCCGTGGGTCTACCCCCCAGAGGCTATCGAAGCAGAATAGGAGGACAGCATGGGGGCCAAACCACCGCAAACCCCCCTGGCCCCTCACGGTACCCGAGAATCTGGGATTGGCTTCGGTTGCCCTGGCAAGTACCACATCTCTCAGCACAACACACACAAAAACGTTTTTTCTACACCGAGAAATGACTTCCCGGCGGTCATTTCTCAATGACTTCTTCTAGCCGGGGACACAGAGCAATCCAAGATCCATCTACAAATACATATGTCCAAAATGCCCCAAACCTATCACGTCGAGCAGACAGACAAAGGATTCAGTTCAGTGCAATTCCTGCAAGAACTGGACCCATTACAGTTACACAACGCTTGCACCCAGAAAACATTACACAAACACTTGGACCTGCTCCTTGTGCTCCTTCCCCCCACCCACCAACCCCCCCACCAACCCTACTCTACTTCCTCCACACCTCCTCAGCCAAACCCACCGACCCTTCCCATACCATCCAGTCCTCCAACCCCTCCCATTCCATCCCATCGTGATCTACCCCAACCCTTACCTCCATCACATCCTTCTCCCATCCCTCCCCCTCCACCCACACCACCACCTCCACCCCGTGCTGCAGCAGCCAACACACATCGCACACACAACATAAACATCCTTCAGTTAAACATACATAGATGGCATAAACACCAAAAAAACAAGAACTCACACCATTCATCAAACAACAAAACATACACATTGCCATCTAACAAGAAACAAAACTACAAAGAACACAAAAAATACCTACGTTTTATAATTTCACTACCATTCGATAAGACCGGGCCGACGGCAGTGGCGGTGGACTCATCACCCTGGTACACAAATCCATAAACTTTTCAGACACCAATGCACACACAAAGTCACTTCTCCCCCCACATGACACCACAACAGAAGTACAATCAATTAAAATACGCACTGGTAACAAATCACATATAACAATCGCCAACACCCGCATTTCCCCCCAGTCGTCCCCCACAGTACCACACAGTAACTCTCCACAAATACACCACATCACTGACATACCCAACATCATTCTGGGTGGTGATTTCAACGCCAAAGCGTCGGCCTGGCATGTCAATAACCCTGACACAGACAGAGGGCTGGTACTACAATCGCAAACAGATCATCTTTTCATACTGAACAATCTCCATCAACATACCTATATCCCACACCAAGCCCTCTTCCTCCCATCATTCCCAGACATCACCTTTTGCTCCCCAAACCTCGCTCCCACAACATCCTGGAGAGTGGTAAAAACCCTTGGATCTGATCACCTCCCAACCATCATCACTAGCAAAACCAGAATCACTCCAGGTGGCCACAGACACAAACACACACTAATTATAAAAGAGCCAACTGGGAGGCCTTCAGAACAGAAACAGAACAACATTTCGAAACATTAAACAGTACATCCATCACAAACATCAACACCGCTGTGCACACTTTCAATACAGTTATACGGAATGCAGACAAAATATACATCCCTAGAGGCAACAGAGACACAACCCCAACTTCACACCAGTCATTCAAGGCCTCATCAGTCAATGAGACACACTATGACACTCCCCGACACCCCACAGGGCCTACACAAGACACCGTACAACAAATACAAGAACTCAACACTGAGATAAACAATAAAATATCAGAACAGCAAACACTAAAGTAGAATAATTATCTCCAAACACTTGACCACAAAACAAACAGCAGCAAACTCTACAAAACACTAAACAGCATCACACTCTCCAACAGCAACAATCATACTCTGCCATCACAACAACAGACACCATACCTTCAAACAAACAACAAGCAAACACTCTCATCAATCACTTTTCACATGTCAGCCATCTAAACCCCCATCGCGACGACCGACGTGTCATCCGACGTAAGAGACAGTTCCCCACAGACCCAGACTACTCACCTTTCACTTACAACCAGACGAAGCACGTCATTATCAACCTTAAACACTCATCTACCTGTGGACCAGACAACATAAGCAACATTCACCTCAAACACCTTGGACCACAAGGCATACAAGCACTCACCAACATATCAAACTACAGCATAATACCCAACATAATACACAACATAATACCCAACATCTGGAAGCATGGCATTATCATCACTATCCCTCGACCCAACAAAGACCCCACGTTACCTTCCTCACACCACCCCATCACACTCCTCTGCACCCCCTCTAAAGTCACCGAGCGACTGGTACGACAACTAGTCACATCTCACCCCCCCCCCCCAGCCCCATCACAACATGGCTTTAGGCCACGACACTCCTCAAACACTCTTCTTACGGACCTTACACAGAGAGTTTTTGATGGCATGAATTAAAGCTAGGCAACCATACAGAACACTCCTGGTCACACTAGACATTGGCAAAGCTTTTGATGCCATCCCCCGCCACAACCTCACAAACAAAATATTCAACACAAACATGCACAATAACATAAAAAGATGGCTGGCAAGCTACTTAGCAGGCAGATGTGCACATGTAACATTTACTGGTCAGTCGTCAAACATCAGAAACTTCACAAATGGTGTCCCCCAAGGATATGTTTTGTCCCCTACACTCTTTAACCTATACATGCATGACATACCCACACCCCACACACCACAGATACACATAGCATCCTATGCAGATGACATAACATTACATGTACACACCAAAATGCACACACAGCTGCACACATCCTCCAGCCTTACCTCAACACACTACACGAATGGCTCACCACAAACAAGCTCAAAATAGCCCCAGCCAAATCTGCAGTGACCCATCTTACAAACTGGACAGCAGAACACAGTCACATTTCACACCTCACCATAAACAACACTCCCCTACCACACACACAGACACACACACACCCAAAATTCTTGGTGTATTATATAATACATCAGTGTCATTTAAACAACACATCACAGACATTAAGAATAAAATAACACCAAGACTCAAGGCTTTGAGGTCACTTGCCCATAAACCATGTGGACACAACAAAGAAGCCACCACCACAGTATACAAACAATACATACGTTCAGTGATGAATTATGCAAGCCCTGCTTGGGCTCCTAACCTCACTAAAACACACTATAACATTCTACACATCATACAAAACAAGGCCCTAAAAATAATCACAGGCTGCACAGCTACTACGCCCACAGACCACCTACATCAAGAAACCAAAGTCCTCAAAGTCAAGGATCACCTAGACATGAGAGGCACCCAAAATCTCGCTGTAGCCTCCACAAACCCACAACAACCGCTACACTACATGGCAGCACGTCCACACACACCAAGGAACATCAAAACAACACCCAGCACACGATATCATACACAAATACTGTCATCTCTCCCCTCTCGCCCGCCACAGACCAGCTTCCAGAAGCATATCCATGCTCAAATCACTCGCCGCTCCATTCAGTCACTTAAAGACAACACACAGCTGCATGCACGGCCTCCTGATATCCACCCTTCTGAATCCAATCTCCCTCGTGAGGACAGTAGGGTCCACCTGGCCAGGCTGAGATGTGGGCATCATCCAGCCCTCTTAAGTTACCGGAAGAGACTGGATGACTCCATCACTGATGCCTGTCTAAAATGTAATACAGGACCCTATACTATTAAGCACGTCATGGAAGACTGCATTGCACACAATCACCTATGACAACAACACAACCTACACTCCTTGAGAGCTCTGTGGGAAAACCCAGTCTTGACCATGGCTTTCCTTAGGAACTCCGGGCTGTTCGGCCAGACTGCCTAAGGAACAACTAGTACTACTACACATTAGTCATTAACAGTGGGAAGGTGCCTGAGGTTGTATGAAGTCCCATTGGCATCCTTTGGTACTGAAAATGAGTACTATTTGTTGAGAATGCTGTTTATTTGCGTAATTCTTCATCTAACTCTATTTGGTAATAGTCATTGAGTAAATCAAATGTTGAAAAGTCGTTATTTTCTGACCTACTTTTATGTAAGATATCACTTAACAATGGCACGAGAAAACGGTCTGGAAAGGTTTCTTGATTATGTTTGCAATAATCAACAACTTCCCATACTTTCCCATAAAATAAAGTTGGTGCATTCAGTGGGGACACTGAAGGTTCAGTGATATCCAACCTTAACATTTCATCCACATATTGTTTCGCTAAAGCACGATGTGAATGTGCAACTCTTTAAACCGGCACATATATAGGTTATGTATCATGTTTTACGTTGATATGCTTTTGTATTAAATTAGTACAGTCTAATTTTTCACCAGTTAATACGATGGTCTGTCAATGTTTCTGCAGTAAATCGTTTTCTACATTAGAATTCTCTGGGCAAACCAAATGCTCTTTTATGCACTCTTAGTCTGACGAGTTTACTTTGCTTGACGCTCCAGCTACTGTCACTTCGCGTATAGGAGCTGGACAAGTCTCTAAGTTGCATGTACAAGTTCCTTGCTTAATCTTCACATCTCCATTCGTGGGGTTAGCTAAAAAGGCATTAGTCTCATCCTTGTCATTTACTCATCATAGAGAGCTTTCTATCAAAAGTCCATTTATTCTAATATACTCTTCTCACACAATGACATTACAATTTCTGAATTTACTATTTACTGTGAGTTTCATAAAAGATCTTCGTGGTTTAGTTATATTGTAGCTAATGCTAGCTGGGTGAATGAGTGAGTCATGGTTGAGTAGTAGGTGAGTAGGTGTGTGACGTGACCTTGACTGAGAGAGATGAGTGGTATTGAGAAAGGGCTGGGCTAGGCGCCCATTTTCTATGGGAAATTGTAAGTCAGAAGCTACCTTTTTTGTTTTGTGTTTAATTGCTCCAGTAACATTAGATTTTCTGTAATTGTTGGGTGTAGTATCTGAAGATAAATATCCTCTATGAACTCATTATTGAAGTTAATTCCATTGAAATGTGGCATTAGCATTATATTTTGTGTTCTCACTTTATAGCCAAGAAGCATATTTGCTCTAACTGATAAATTTTCTGCTATACAAAGTAGTGGTGAATGATTTAGTGGTCCCTGTGAATTTGATGTCTTAGTCATACCAATTACTGATATTTCTTTACCATCCACAGTGTATAAATCTGTGAGAATCTTCCAAACTTTCTTTCTGTTTCTTAAAAGTCCTTCTAACTCACCTAGTGTTATCAAATTCACAGGTGAGCCAGAATCCAAAAATAATTACATCTCTTCATCTTCACAGCAGCAGAAACCAAAATGCTTTCATATCCAAAAATACTTCCTATATTTACTCTGGTTTTATTTGGATGTTTTATGTATCGTCATCTTTTGTGCTGGTATAACCTTCCCCCAACCTTTAGAGAGATACTATATAATTTTTCTGCTGTTTTACAGTCTGAGGTCCAGTGACTGAGTTTTCTGTCGCCTACAGTAGGATTCAGACCCTTTTGCTTTGTCTCTGTCCTTATTACTTGAGATGTAACATTCAGATTTAGTATGACCTGGATTTGCACAGTAATAGCACAGTGTACCTCTCGAATTCGACCTACGAGGGGATTTTCCATTTTTTAGTCTTTCTGCCGGCCGATGTCTATTTGGACTACAGCCAGATTTTTTTGCC
>NC_136986.1:30073318-30327808 GCF_032717465.1 Coenobita brevimanus
ATTAGCAAGCACTGGCTGACTCAATAGGATAGCTTTAAGTTTGTTGAAAGAGGATTCACAGTTATCGGTCCAGACAAATTTAACTCCCTTTTTCAGTAGGTCTGCAAGTGGTGATACAAGAATTGAAAAGTTAAGAACAAATCTCCTGCAATAACCCACAACTCCCAAAAACCTCCGCAGCTCCCTCCTAGTTTTAGGTCTGGGAAGATCACTTATAACCTGAACCTTAGCTCCTGGTGGTGCAACATGTCCATCACCAATTACGTACCCAAGGTACTGAACTTTAGCTTGACCAAACTCACACTTTGATAAATTAGCTACAAGATTAGCCTGAACCAAACGCTCAAGAAATTTACTGACATGGCATAGGTCATCTTTCCAGTTGTCACTGAAGATTAATACATCATCAATATAAACAACACACCCTGCCAAACCCTCTGTTACAACATTCATGAGCTTCTGAAATGTGGCTGGTGCATTCTTCATACCATATGGCATTACAGAACATGCAAAGGTCTTTCCTAGTGTTACAAAACATGAGATCTCCCTAGCACGTTCAGTCATAGGTACTTGCCAGTATCCCTTTAACAAATCAAACTTACTTATGTACCTAGCCTTTCCGATCTTGTCTATGCAATCTTCCACGCGAGGGAGAGGGTAAGTGTCTGTTTTGGTTATCTGATTAACACATCTGTAGTCGATGCAAAGCCGCTGTGACCCACCTGGCTTAGGGACTACAGTGACAGAACTCCACTCGCTCTGACAGGGCTCAATCATCTTGTGGTCCAACAGGTAGCCAAGCTCCTTCTGGATGAGAGGAACTTTCACTGGGTTCACACGGTAAGGAGGCAGTTTAATTGGCTTTGCGTCTCCAACATCGACATCATGCATCAACACAGTGGTTCTTCCTGGAGTAGCACGGAACACTCGAGGGTACTCCTGCAGTAATGCCGAAAACTCATGCCTTTCCTCGGGAGCTAGATGAGAAAGCTTAGTCTGGAGATCATTCATGATATCAGGATTCTTCCCCAAACTATCACTCAGGCTCATACTGTATGGGAGAACTTCACTTGCAGACTCGGGTGGAACTGGTACAGTGCAGACTGGGTTATTTTCGTCCCGCCTGTGATATAACTTTAGCATGTTGATGTGACAAAGTTGCTTGTTCTTTCTACGATCTGGTGTGGCGATGACATAGTTGACATCACTGAGTTTCTTCTCCACGAAATAAGGACCACTAAACTTGGCTTGAAGAGGTTGCCCATGCACTGGTAGCAGAATCAAAACCTGATCTCCTGGCTGAAAGTGGCGTAACCTGGACTTCTTATCATACCAAGTCTTCATCTTCTGAGCAGCTCCTAAATTCTCTCTCGCCAGCTGTAAAACAGTGGAGAGCCGTTCTTTGAACTTCATCACATACTCCAGCAGGTTGATGTCATCTTCCTCCGACAGCCAGCATTCCTTGAGTAGCTTAAGGGGTCCTCTTACTTCATGGCCAAACAGTAGTTCAAAAGGTGAGAAGCCCAGTGATTCATTTGGAGATTCTCTTCCGGCAAACACAACGAATGGAAGACCTTTATTCCAGTCTTTCTGATGTTCCAAACAGTATTTCTTGAGCATCGATTTGAGTGTTTGATGATATCTCTCCAACGCTCCTTGGGTCTGGGGATGGTAAGCTGAAGACGTGATCTGGGTGATGCCCAACTCTTTCAGAGACTGCTTGAAAACATTTGACATGAAATTACTTCCCCGGTCTGACTGAACCTCCTTGGGCAGACCAAACTTGGTGAAGAACCCTAGCATTTCCTTAACCACGTTCTTTGCTGAGATATTTCTAAGTGGAATGGCTTCAGGATAACGAGTAGCCATATCAATCAGGGTTAACACATAAGAAAATCCTGAAGAAGTCTTAGGAAGAGGGCCCACAATATCCACCAACACACGGGTGAATGGCGCCTCAAAAGGAGGAATGGGAACTAGAGGTGCAACCTTTTCGGTCTGATTACACTTCCCCACAACTTGACAGGTGTGACAAGACTTACAATACCAGGAAACATCCCTGAAGATACCTGGCCAGTAGAAGTGTTTCAAAATGCGTGCCACAGTCTTCCTCACTCCAAGGTGTCCTGCCAAACTGGAATCATGAGCCACTCTAATGATATCCTGCCACAAACACGAGGGATGACAACTTGATGTACAACCTCCCATTCACAGTCGGCTGATGTTGTTGGGGGTCTCCACTTTCTCATAAGTACTCCTGACTTTATATAATAACAAGTAGAAGCACCAGCT
Source organism: Coenobita brevimanus (assembly GCF_032717465.1). Lineage (NCBI taxonomy): Eukaryota > Metazoa > Arthropoda > Malacostraca > Decapoda > Coenobitidae > Coenobita > Coenobita brevimanus. The sequence continues at coordinate 30,075,611 of NC_136986.1, forward strand.
AACTCTTCCTCACTGCAAGCAGAGTTAGCTAAACCTTTCAACTCAGGGTCAGCAACCTGCAACTCAACCAACTCTTGACGAGACAAATTATCAACACTACGGGGTACTGCCTCATCTGGTGAGTGGTCCAAATTAGCAAGAAAAGTGTCAGCTAGGATAACATCATCATCATCATTATCCTCTAAGTCACCAGTAACTTTAGACTTAGCCCTAGCGACAGCACATGCAGGGAACACATCAGGGACATCACAATCCTGGGCCGCAGCCACTGGCTCACTAGACAACTGAGGAGCTGGTCACACTTGACTTTCACCAATATCATTTCCAAGTAAGAAAGTTACACCTGACATTGGGAGTGTCTCAACCAACCCAACCATAACGGAACCATTAACAAAACCAGACTCTAAAATCACTCTGCACAGAGGGACAGAGAAGTAATTATTCCCTATACACCTTGTAAGATTACAGTTTCATCAGAGGAATTAACATTAGAGCCTAGAACACTGGTCAGCATAAGGGATTGGCAAGCACCTGTATCACGATATATTTTAACTGATTTCCTGTCATTACTGTCCAGAGGACTGACAAAACCATCAGACAGGAAATTAGCACATGAACTCTTGAGAGTGTCACCCACGTTACTGCTCAAAAGAGGAGCTTCATCATGAGGATTTAATTTACCCCTCAAAGCAGGTTCAGTTAACTCAGTTAAAGAATTCTGGGAACTCTCAAGGGTGGACACTAGACCAATTGACTGAATATTTAAAGACTCCTTTTTGTTCACATCATGCTGTCTCCTGAAACATTTCTCCGTAGTATGACCAAGCTTACTACAATAAGTACATTTACTTTTCTGAATTCTAGAGGTGAAGCTGGTATTTACTTCCTGAGAAACATCATCTTTATTCTCTTTCCTGTTACCTGTACTCTGAGTAGAGGCAACGTACTTACTCTCAGCTTTCCCTTTTTCTTTAGAATATCTCTTGTAAGAACATATTCATCAGCTAAAACTGCAGCATTAGACAAATTATCTATTCTTTTCTCATCAAGATATAGGCTTACATCTTCATAAATACACCTTTTGAAGTCCTCCAGCAAAATCATCTGCTTAAATTTGTCAAAATCAGAACCCACATTCTTAGAATTTAACCACTGCTCTAACAGATCTTCTTTGATTTTTGCATACTCAACATGGGATTGCTTATCTTGCTTATAAGTTGTCCTAAATTTTACTCTATAGGCTTCAGGAACAAGCTCATAGGCCTCAAGAATCAAGCTCTTAACGACTTCATAATTATCAGACCGATCCTGAGGCAAAGATGCTTAAGTTACTTGAGCTTTACCGGTGAGAACAGTTTCAAGGAGTACTGGCCAATACTTTTTGGGCTAATTAAAACCCGTAGCTACCCTCTCAAACAACTGAAAATACTTTGTTAAATCAGATTCATTAAAAGGAGGGACAAGTTTAACATTTTTAGCCACATCAAAATCATCAGAGCTAGATGATCCAGTTCCACGTCGTTTCATGCGATACTCATGGTCTGCCTGAATCCTAGCAAGTTCAACTTGTGCCTGAAACTCAGCCTCTATAGCACGAGCCTGAAACTCAGCCTCCTTAGCATTTGCCTGAAATTCAGCCTCCTTAGCACGAGCCTCCTGCAGGGCTAGCTGTAACTTAGCTAATTCAATCTGCGTTTACTCATTTCGAGGAGTTACATTAAACAAGCTTTCATTAATCATGTCAACAATTTGATCTTTAGAATGATGAGAGTGAACAGCAATTCCCAATTGTTGAGCAACAAGCTTAAGTTCATTCTTTGTTCTGTTTTCTACATCACACACTGTTTGCACATTTGACAAAAAATCTTTGGCTTCATCAAGCGTAGTAATAGTAGACATGATGAATAAATCACAGTCACAAGATATCAAGCAATATCCTTATGATAATATCCTGAATATCCTGATAAGAGGTCGCCAAATTTATGTTACGGAACAGAGAAAGATAATGTACACTTTAAGTGAGAATACTAAAAATCACTACTGTCCCGTAAAGTTCCAGGTTCAAAACAAAAGAGTTAGGTAAAATTACAAGTTAAAGTTTAATGCTCAAACTAACAACAAAACATTCAGGACTCATAAGGATAATGTAATGGCAAAAACAGGTTAAATATATGGTTAACTCCAATAGCCTCTATTAACACGAAATTAGCAAGAGTAAATTTATCTAAGTCAGCCCTGATAAAATGAAAAACCAGATAGTACTCAGTGAATGCAAGATATATTATTACAGATACGAAATATTATTAAAAATGACTGACATAAAAACACATGAATCACAAAAACCTCACTAGGCCTAAGAATCAACACCTCACGCTACACAGTACAAGAAAAAATGCAATAACACTCATACTCAAATTACACAGCTGCTAGATGGTTGGAGACTTCCTGAGCACTCACAACAATAACTGTACAGGGGAGGACAGAGATGTGAACAAAATGAAGAGTAGATCTAAGTAGCAAGAATGCAGAGACTGAGCTCATTATATAGGGGCCGGCAGAGCTTGATACAACTTGTAAGAAGGACGCGCAAATGAAGCTATAGGGGACAAAGAGTTGACAATCCTGCTCTGAACAACAGAAAGAACGACTTACTGTACTATAAGGGAGGACGGGGGGAGTGAGGTAGAACACGCTCGTGATCAAACATGCGGCATACTGTACGTTAGAATTACACAAAGGATGATGAAATCATAGGTTATGTAACAATATATATATATATATATCTATGTCTATCTATCTATCTACCTCTCTCTCTCTCTCTCTCTCTCTCTCTCTCTCTATATATATATATATATATATATATATATATATATATATATATATATATATATATATATCCATATCAATGTCTCTCTCTCTCTCTCTCTCTCTCTCTCTCTCTCTCTCTCTCTCTCTCTCTCTATATATATATATATATATATATATATATATATATATATATATATATATATATATATATATATATATATATTTCAAGACGTCATAATCCCGTAAGGGGTGGCCACAAAGAAATCGTCTCCATGTCGCCCTGTCCCTCGACATTTCATTACCCTGCTCCCAGCTCACACACCCCTCTCTCAAATACCTTTCCACTCAATCCATGCATCTCATCCTTGGCCTCCCCCTCCCTCTCCCCCCTTCCACCTCACTCACATACACTCTCCTCGTCAGTCACTCACTCTCCATCCTCTCCACATGTCCAGACCACCTCAGTGTGTTTCTCCTAACGCTTTCTATCACATCCACAACACAACGCTACTTCACATCCTGATTGGTCAGTCTGTCTCTCCATGAGACTCCTCATGCTTCTCTCAAAAAACTCATTTCCATTGCTCTCACTCTTGACTTCTGTCCCTCCAACAAGGTCCAAGCTTCACTTCCATACGTTGGAGTTGTAGTAGCTTTTTCACTTCCATGCTCACTCCCCTGTTTCTTATCACTGCTTTCAAGGAACCAGCAATCTATCTTCCTGTTGGACCCTTTCAAGCACTTCACCCTCTAAACTTCCATCCTTACTCATCACACTGACCAAGTACTTAAACGCACTCACACATTCCATTTCTTATTCATCCATCCTCACTGTACATTCACTGACTTCACTTCTCGCGAAGATCATAAGTTTACTCTCCCCTAAATTCACATTTAGATTCCGTTTCTTACACACTCTCCCAGACTCATCCACCAAACCTTGCAGCTCCCCTTCGTCTTCACTTAATAACACAGTCTCATCTGCAAACAACAGTACACGGATTTTCCAAACACTGCCTTCTTTCACTAGGGCCGCTCCACCATCCACTGCCCTACATTGTATGTCCTTTATAACCCCATCTATATACAGATTGAACAACCATGGAGACATGACACATGCTTGTTTCAATCCAACCTTCAAATAGAAAAACTCACTCAGTTCACTATCCACAGGCACTGCAGCCTTAGCACCCTCACACTTACTCTTCACGTCCTCAACAACTTCCCATCTACTCCAAATATTCTAATACTTTCCACAGTCCTTGTCTATCCACCCTGTCATATGCTTTCTCCAAATCCATGAAGGCCGCATACAACGTCTTTCTCTTCTCTAGCAACTTTTCCACTAAAGATCTAAAATGAATATCTGATCTACACAACCTGTTCCCTTCCTAAAACCTCCCTGTTCATCTCCAACTAATTCTTCTGTTATTTCCTTAACTCTGTCAATAAGTAGCCTGCCATATACTTTTCCTATTACACTAAGAAGACAAATGCCCCTATTATTACCACACACTTCTTTTTCCCCTTTTCCTTTGTACAGGGGAATAATTGTACCTGCCTATCAATCCTCCGGGACTCTACCTTCCTTCCATGCCAATCTGCACATCTTCCACATCGATTCTACTACTATCTTTCCCCCATGCTTCAGCATTTCACCACACACTTCATCAATTCCTGGGGCCATTTTAACTTTTTTCATTGCTTCCACAACTTCCATCCTACTGATTTCTTCCTCTCTTCTCACGTCCCTCCTTCTCCCAGCCATTCCCCAGCCACTTGTACTCTCATTTCTTCCATCCTCTATGTTCAAGAATTCCTTAGTGTTCTCTCCATCTGCTTACTTTTTCTCCCTTCTCCACTAGTAATCTACCATTTTTATCTTTCACTCCTCAGCCAACTTCTTTGGCACCCTCTCTAACTTTCTTTACCTCTATCCAGAAAATTTCTTACATTCCCTCCACTTTACACTCTATTTCCTTCCAATTTCCTCATCCACTTTCTTCATACTCTCTCATACTAACCTTTTCAGCTCTCTCTTCCGCTCTACATATAACTCTTTCTTCCGTCTCTCAACTTCTTCGACGCCCCTGTTTCTCATCCACTCACTATGTGCTTTCTTCTTTTGTGCCACAACCTCTCACACCTCTTCAGTCCATCATGCTGTTCCCTGCATCCGTTTTTGTCATCTCTTCACCCCACACACCACCTTACATGCTGCACAGATTTCTTCTTTGAATATCTTGCACACACCTTCCGTGTCCCCCATCTGCTTCAGTCTATATTTACCCAATCGCTCCTCCACTTTCCTCTTATATTCTGCCCTTTTTCATCGTCTTGCAACTTTTCCACTCTCCTTGTATGTCCTACTTCCTCCTGTCCTTCCCTTCTTCTATTTCTCCGTTTTATTTGGATTTTAGTTCTGATCACCATCAAGTGACGGTCCGAAAGTCCACTCCCCCAACCTCTGAATACTCTTGCATTCATTACACACTTCATTCTTTCATGCACACACACATAATAAATCACTGCCTGCCGTTCATTCAGTTCACCACCCACCCTTCTCATCACTCGCCATGTATACCTGTGGATCATTTTTTGCCTGAAGAGGGTACTAGCGATCACCAACCCCCTCCCCGCAAAAATGTCCATTAAAGCACTGCCATTTTCATCCATCTCTGCAGGCACACCCCACTCACCAACTACTCCATCCACCTTCACATTCTCTACTCTTCCATTCATATCTGCAATAAAAAAACACTCCCTCATTCCTTTCAAACTTTTCCATGCACGCTTCCACACTTGTCCAAAACTCTTCTCTCACTCTGCTTGTTCGATCTTACGTTGGCGCATACACGCACACAATCGCCCACATTTGTAGTCCAAATTTCAGTCTTACCCACAAAGTCTTTGAATCAAATGATCCATACTCTCTTACATTCTCCTTACATTTGTTACTCACAATAATACACATTCCTTCTTTTGCCCTCTCATTCTCACCTACTCCCGCGCATATACCCCATCCATACTCCCATTCTGTCACACTCTCTCCTTCACATTTAGTTTCAGTTAAGCCACATACATCCACTTTTGCATCCTCAGGCACCTGGACAATCTCTCTTTCACCTCATCATTTGCACCCTTTACATTCCATGTAGCAGAGTCCTTATTTCGGTCTTTGGTCGTCACCTTTTGGTCAGTCCTGGTCCGAAGCTTCTTGTTCGTATTTTTACTTAGTTGTTCTCCTGGGAGGGGCACTAAGCCTCCGCCAACCCACTTGCTGTCAGTAGGGAACACCTGTTGGTTCGTTATAAGGCTATCACCAAGCACTGTAAATTCTTTCCCGGTTTACAGGAAATCATTTGGCTTGCTACTCAGTGTAGAGCTACCACAAAAACAGAGTACCGGGTATCACAACACTAAGTGGGTGGATGATGAGTGCCCTCACCTATATATATATATATATATATATATATATATATATATATATATATATATATATATATATATATATACTGTACACACACACACACACACACACACACACACACATATATATATATATATATATATATATATATATATATACTGTACACACACACACACACACACACACACACATATATATATATATATATATATATATATATATATATATATATATATATATATATATATATATATATATATATATATATATATATATATATATATATATATATATATATATATATATATATATATATATATATATATATATATATATAGCTAGCCTACAGGGTGATTCACGAGTTTTTCAGGAAACTCTGGGAAATGCACGCTTATGCAATTCTAAGCATCAAATACTCTATAAGTATAATGTAATGGTTTACAGGTGGGTAAATTTTCAAATCTGACAGGGTACATGTCAGCGGGAGACGGCCGGGCTGGCGGCAACCTTGCTGTGCTGCCAAGTTACTCAGTTTTCTTTTAAATTTTACACGTTGTTCTCATTCTGAATTAAACTGTTCTTTCATTAATCATCAGGTATCACAGTGTGTAAGTGGACCAGCCGAGTGACAACGAGAGGCAGTGGCGAGATACTGAAGTACTGTACATACGCCACACCAGCCTAACCGCTGCGCACAACTTACTATCTATCTATCTATAGCCCGACGCCCTAATCCCGCAAAGGGTGGCCACAGACAAAACGCTTCCAAGTCACTCTGTCACCCACCATTTGACTACCCTCCCCCCAACTCACCCCCCCCCTCCCTCATATACCTCTCAACTCCATCCCTCCACCTCATCCTCGGTCTGCCCCTCCCTCTCCCTCCCTCCACCTCACCTACATACACCTTCTTAGTCAGTCTTTCATTCTCCATTCTCTCCACATGTCCAAACCACCTCAGTGTATTTCTCCTAATCTTCTCAACCACATCCACATCCACCCCACAACGTTCCTTCACTTCTTCATTCGTCAACGTGTCCCTCTGTCACTCCACATGCTCCTATCAAGTAACTTAATTCCACTGCTCTCACTCTTGACTTGTTCCCCTCTTCTAAGGTCCACGCCTCGCTTCCATACGTCAGGGTAGGGATCACAATACCATCATGCAGTGACTTCTTAACTTCCATACTCACCTCCCTATTTCTCATCACTGCTTTCAGTGTACCAACAACCTTCCTTCCCTGCTGTACCCTTTCACGTACTTCATCCCCAAAGTTCCATCCTTACTCATCACACTACCCAAGTACTTGAATGCACTCACATTCTCCATATCCTCACCGTCCAACCTCACTGCACACTCTGTGACTTCATTCCTCTCAAACACCATAACTTTACTTTTGTTTATATTAACTTTCAGCTTCCTCCTCCTACACACTGTCCCAAATTCATTCACCAAACCTTGCAACTCCCATTCATCTTCACTCAACAATACTGTATCATCAGCAAACAGCAACACCGGAAGCTTCCAAATCTCACCCTCATTCATTAGGGCCAGCCCCACATCCACTGCCCTACCTTGCACCTCCTTTACAACCCCATCCATATATATATTAAACAGCCATGGAGACATCACAAACCCCTGTTTCAGTCCCACATTGAGATCAAAGAACTCACTCAGCCCACCATCACTCGCACCGTAGCCCTAGCTCCCTCGTACATACTCTTCACAGCACTCAACAATTTCCCCTCCACTCCATATATTCTTAATACCTTCCACATACCTTGCCTATCTATTCTGTCATAAGCTTTCTCCAAGTCCATGAAGGCAGCATACACTTTCCTTCCCTTCTCTAGATACTTCTCCACTAAACATCTTAGAACAAATATCTGATCTACACACCCTTTTCCCTTCCTAAATCCCCCTTGTTCTTCTCCAACTAGCTCCTCTGTCATATGCCTAACCTTTTCAATGAGTATTCTACCATATATTTTACCAGTCACACTAAGAAGGCAAATACCCCTATGGTTACCACATACTTCTCTCTCCCCTTTTCCTTTGTACAGAGGAACAATTATACCTGATTTCCAGTCCTCTGGAACCCTTCCCTCTTCCCAAGCCAATCTACACAACTTCCATATCCACTCCACAACAATCTCACCCCCATACCTAAACATTTCACCACACTTTCCATCAATTCCTGGGGCCTTTCCCAGCTTAATCTTCTTCATCACTTCCACTACTTCCGCCCTACTGATCTCTTCCTCCCTCCACTCATCTCTTCTTCTCCCAGCCATTCCCCAGCCACTTATACTCACACTGCTCTCACTCTCTACATTCAACAATCCTCAAAGTGCTCCTTCCATCTCCTCAATTTCTCTCTCTTTTCCACCAACAAGCTATTATTCCTATCTTTCACTCCCCTATTATTTCCCCTTTCACACTGCCTTACTTTCTTTACCTCCTTCCAAAACAATTTCTTACTCTCCCTCCATTTCACACTCAGATTCCTCCCAAACTCTTCATCCACTTTCTTCTTACTCTCCTTCACCAGTCTCTTAACCTCCCTTCTGCTGCTCACATATACCTCTCTCTTCTCTCTCTCATCTTCTCCCCTGCCTCTACTCGCCAACCATTCACCATATGCCTTCTTCTTTTGTTCCACAGCTCGTTTCACCTCATCATTCCACCATGCTGTCCCTTGCACACCCGTGCATCTCCTCTTCACTCCACAAACCGCCTCACACGCTGCGCTTATCTCCTCCGTGAATATCTTACGTACGTCTTCCACCCCTTCCATCTGCTCTAGCTCATACCTTCCCAATCTTTCTTCCACTATGCTCTTATACTCTGTCATTTTCTCAGTATCTTGCAATTTCTCCACTCTTCTCACAGGAGGTGCTTCCTCCTCTCTTCCCCTTCGCCTCCTCAACCACTTTCTTTGCATCTTTACCTTGGCCATCACTAAGTGATGGTCCGAGACTCCATTCCCCCACCCTCTCCACACTCTTGCATCCAACACTTGTCTTCTCATTCGCTCATCCACACACACGTAGTCTATCATTGCCTTTCGTTCAACAAGTTCACCATCCATCCTCCTCAGCAATTTTTCTCTGGTTTTGACTTTTTTTTCCATACCACCCATGAGGTAAAACTCTAGGCGCGCTTTTTTTTTTACTGAGTTTTCCCCAGGAGGCTTAATCCTCTCTGAAAGTTCTGAGATGTTGATAATAAATTAATACAGTTGAACAAACTTACAAAATTAATGATGTTCAAAGTGACCGCCATCAGCTGCTATGCACTTCCTTGCACGATGCAACACAGACTGCGTAGCCTTCCTCAGAGCTGCTGGGTTGTTCCTAATAATTTGTGCTGTTTCCTGGATTTGATGGAGGGGTTCTTCTCTGCTATTAATCTTTTTCTTGTATGCCAGTGACTTCATGTGTCCCCAGAGGTGAAAGTCCAGTGGTGTTAAATTTGGGGATCTTGTGGGCCATGGGCGAGGTCCTCCACGGCCTATCCATCGATCTGGGAATTCTTGATTGAGGTATTCAATCACTTGTCTCCTGTAGTGTGGAGGCGCCCCATCTTGTTGAAAAATGATATGTCGCCGTGTCTTCAGAGGCATATCCTCAAGTAACAAGAGAAGTTCATTTCTGAGAAAATTAATGTAGACATCTCCTGTAAGCCTCCCTTCAAAGATATGAGGTCCAATCAGCTGGTTGTCAATCATACCGCACCAGACATTAACTGAAAATCGGTGTTGAAAGTTTCGTTCAACTGTTTCCTTGGGATTTTCTTTCGACCACCAATGTGCATTACGAGTATTATGTGATCCACTGCGGGTCAATATGGCTTCATCAGTGTATAAAATGTACTTCCACAGCTGAAAATGATCTGCTAGCCAAGTACAGAAATCCAGTCGTTGAACAGAAACCCCGGGTTGTAGATGCTGAACTTGTTGTATGTGATATGGGTGCAGACCTTCCCTCTTTAATGTTCTCCATACCTTCGCTTGAGGAACACAAAGTCGGGATGAAATTCTTCTTGTACTGATGCTAGGGCTGCGATGTACCATTCCTACTATGCGTCGTACCTCATCTTGCCTCAACATGCGTTCAGCTGTGGCTCGAACTCCACGAAAGCAACCTTTGTCTCGGAGATGCTGGTAGACATGGTAAAACACTTTTGCATCTGGGCTCCTTCTGTTTGGATATTTCCGTCTGTATTCTCTTGCTGATGCTTCAGCGTTGCCATTGCAGAACCCATAGATAAAAACCATATCTGCATATTCCACGTTTGTAAAAGTGAATAGCATTGTAATGAAATGTGGGTGAAACCGTCCCAGGAATAACCATCCCTTCCTCACTCGCCTAGCCCTTGGCGGGAACTGTCGGTTTGAGCTCTGAGGTACCTCATCTCGTATCACTGGTATGCCATGTTTACTCCTTCAATAGTAGATTTATTTGTCACAGAGTGATATACTTCTCTATGTAGAACAATTACTTACCTGACGATTAATGAAAGAACAGTTTAATTCAGAATGAGAACAACGTGTAAAATTTAAAAGAAAACTGAGTAACTTGGCACCACAGCAAGGTTGCCGCCAGCCCGACTGTCTCTCTGACGTCTTTCAGATTTGAAAATTTCCCCACTTATAAACCATTACATTAAACACCTGTACTTATAGAGTATTTTATGCTTAGAATTGCATAAGCTTGCATTTCCCAGAGTTTCCGGAAAAATTCGTGAATCACCCTTGTATACACACACACACACACACACACACACACACACACACACACACACACACACACACACACTATATATATATATATATATATATATATATATATATATATATATATATATATATATATATATATATATATATATATATATATATATATATATATATATATATATATATATATATATTAGGTTTGTTAGTATGTACAGTATTTTGTTAATACTTTACTTGTGAAGAATTAAATAATATTAGTTTATTATTGTATGTTTAAGTGAGGAATATTTATAAATGACGAAGCCCCAATGAATACAACCTTGGAAAGAAAAAAATATTCAAGTCACTGACAATAGTTGTGGTGGGAATACTGGTTAGGGAAGATGATGATGATGTCGGCTGGTGAAGATGCTGATAGGGATGGTCAGATGATCTGCAGATGTTGTGGTCTCATTGTGCTCTAGTCAGCGCCACACCTTACCAGAGGGGTCGTCGGTAGGTAGGTAAGTAGGTGGGTAGGTAGCTAGGTAAGTAGGCAAAAAACTTATGGTGTTGTCAACTCCCCTTTGTCATAACTGAAGGGTCCAACATTGCATTCTTTTGTGGTGGTGAAGATGGTGCTGGTGCAGGACGTGGTGGAGGAGGTTGTGTTGGTGATGAGTTGCGCTTAACTTAGTTCATGTCCAAAACACCATCACCATCGCTTCCTCGTTCCTCACTCCCTTTGGTCTTTCCATGCTCTAATTCCTTACTTTATCATACTCTTCTTTTTCTTGCCAACTTGTAAAGCTTGTTGTTTCTTATGTTGATTGCAGAGTTGATATATCGTAGATGATTGCTGTAGGTCGTACTTAAGTAGATAGTAGATCGTTGATTGTCGTTGGCTGTAGCTGATTGTGTCATAGAATTGTTGCTTGTAGATAACTGTAGTTGGCTGCTATCTTTTTTCTTCTTTCACCGCTTCACTACTCTTCGTTACTGCTACACTTCAATCTTCTTTTACCTCCGTAGTGATCGAAACATACCCGAAGGGTGTTCAGGTGTGCTTGACGCTGCTCCTGCATTATCGTGAAATTCTCCTCTTCGCCGGTCTCCTGCACACCCTACTGTAGTTCTTCTCTAAGCTTGTTTGGTGTTTCCCTGATTATATTTTTGCATTTATAGCTCGGGGAAGAACAGCTAGACGTGGACAGGGTAGGGGTAACTCTGAATTGTTGCCACCGAGTCCGAAACAAACATGGCTGCCACTCCCCAAGTATAGGTAGTAGTAAAGAATGATCCAGCCTCTTCATTTGACACTTTTCCTCCTCTGCCTGGAACTACAGTTAACCCTAATTCTGATCTATGAGGAACGTGTAATATTGTGACTAGGTTAGATGCTATGGGCTGCGATCGCTGTGAAACCTGGTTTCACCCTACATGTATGTGTCTGTGCCTCCCAGACCAGCTAGTAGAAAGTATTAGAGAGTATGATGGTCAGGGCATTGCCTTTATTTGCACAGAGTGCCGTTCTGCTACTGGTAAGAGTGGCACCGTGTCTGACTCTGCATTTAGGCAATTGTTCCAAACGGTCAAAAAATTATGTGAGGCTGTCCAAACTGCTAGACCTGACCTGCCTGGCCATTGCTGCTCAGGTCGGGCCGACCAACAGCCTGAGCCTGGGCCTGGTCGATCCATGACAGACAGGGATAGCCTAAGAACTCTTACCAGAGAGGAAGCTAAAGAAATGGAGGAGAGGAATAAAAGGAAGACATCAATAATAATTAGAGGCATCGAGGTACAATCCACTGTTTCTGTAAATACTGCTTTTGATCCCATAACCAGACTCATTCTGGGATCCCAGGTGACTCTATCAGACATAACATGCATTAACAGGGACAAAAAGTTGTACCGTGTTAAGATACTGGATGATGACGTGAGGAAAGACCTCCTAGATAATGCGAGGAAGTTACATAATACCCAGTTTAGCCACATCTATATCAATAGGAATCTGACATACAACCAAAGAATGGAACTGCGTACCAGGCATGCACAACGTAGCACTGCCAGTGGAGAAGGGGCCAGGGGACCCACTGATAGCCACCCGTACCAGGCATGCACAACGTAGCACTGCCAGTGGAGAAGGGGCCAGGGGACCCACTGATAGCCACCCAGCTAGCCCTCATGCTGCTGGAGATGCCACGGCTATACCCAGGACTTCCCATACCCAACTCACACCTTTGGACCCTCAGGTTGTTGCAACCCACTCACTCACAAGATAATACACCTACGAGAAATTTGAACCAATAACCTCGCAGTCCTCCCAGGCAACAGTGAGTTTTCACAATATGAAATTCTGGTTCTGCAATGTAAATAGTATCATTAATAAATTACATATTATCTCTGATTTTCTGTCAGACAATGATATAGATATTTTTGGAGTTGCTGAAACCTGGCTGCTGCCTGAAACCCCTGATTCATTTGTTCAAATTAATAATTTTAACCTCTCACGTACTGACACCAAAGGCAATACCCGTTAGCACGGAGTATGTATATCTATCTATCTATCTATTGCCAGACGCCTCAATCCCGTTTGGGGTGGCCACAAACAAATCGCCTCCAAGTCACCCTGTCCCCCGCCATTTCACTGCCCTGCTCCCAACTCACACCCCCCTCTCTCATATACCTCTCCACCCCATCCCTCCATCTCATCCTCGGCCTCCCCCTCCCTCTTCCCCCCTCCACCTCACTCATATACACTCTCTTCGTCAGTCTTTCACCCTCCATCCTCTCCACATGGCCAAACCACCTCAGAGTGTTCCTCATAACGCTTCCTATCATATCCACATCCACACCACAACGCTCCTTTATATCCTCATTCGTCAGCATGTCTCTCCACGTGACTCCACAGGCTCCTCTCAAATAACTCATTTCCACTGCTCTCACTCTTGACTTGTGTCCTTCCAACAATGTCCAAGCTTCACTTCCGTACGTTAGAGTTGGTATCACAATACTGTCATGTAGTAACTTTTTCACTTCCATGCTCACTTCCCTGTTTCTTATCACTGCTTTCAATGAACCAGCAACCTTTCTTCCCTGCTGTACCCTCTCAAGCACTTCACCCTCCAAACCTCCATCCTTACTCATCACACTACCCAAATACTTAAACGTACTCACATTTTCCAATTCCTCACCATCCAACCTCGCTGTACATTTACTAACTTCACCTCTCTCAAAGACCATCACTTTACTCTTCCCTACATTCACCTTTAGGTTCCGTTTCTTACACACTCTCTCAAACTCATCCATCAAGCCTTGCAGCTCCCCTTCGTCTTCACTCAACAACACAGTATCATCTGCAAACAACAGTACAGGGAGTTTCCAAACACTATCCTCTCTCACCAGGGCCACTCCAACATCCACTACCTTACCTTGTACCTCTTTTATTACCCCATCCATGTCCAGATTGAACAACCATGGAGACATGACACATCCCTGTTTCAAACCAACTTTCAAAGAGAAAAATTCACTTAGTTCACCATCCACACGCACTGCAGCCTTCGCACCATCGTACATACTCTTCACAGCATTCAACAACTTCCCATCTACTCCATATATTCTTAACACTTTCCACAATCCTTGTCTATCCACCCTGTCATATGCTTTCTCCAAATCCATGAAAGCCGCATACAACTTCTTTCCCTTCTCTAGAAACTTTTCCACTAAAGATCTAAGAATGAATATCTGATCTACACAACCTCTTCCCTTCCTAAAGCCTCCCTGTTCTTCTCCAACTAATTTCTCTGTTCTTTCTCTAACTCTGTCTATAAGTATCCTACCATACACTTTTCCTATTATACTAAGAAGACAAATGTTCCTGTGATTACCACACACTTCTTTTTCCCCTTTTCCTTTGTACAAGGGAATAATTATACCTGACTTCCAATCCTCCGGGACTCTACCTTCCTCCCACGCCAATCTGCACATCTTCCACATCCATTCTACTACTATCTCTCCCCCATGCTTCAGCATTTCACCACACACTCCATCAATTCCTGGGGCTTTCCCCGATTTAACTTTCTTCATTGCTTCCACAACTTCTATCCTACTGATTTCTTCCTGTCTTCTCATCTCCCTCCTTCTCCCAGCCATTCCCCAGCCACTTATACTCGCATTACTTCCATCCTCTATGTTCAACAATTCCTTAAAGTGTTCTCTCCATCTGCTCACTTTTTCTCCCTTCTCCACTAGTAATCTACCATTTTTATCTTTCACTCCCCTGCTAACTTCACTTCCACCTTGTCTTACTCTTTTCAGTATGTATATATATATATATATATATATATATATATATATATATATATATATATATATATATATATATATATGGAGCAGAATCAACACCAACTGTGATAATGTCTGCCATCCATTTACTTACATTTAACCGGTACGTTTCGTTTCGTTTTTAAAGGCTCCAACATGCTTGCATGTGTCGGCCTTGGTCACCTAATGGCGGCTCTCCACGCTGCACGATCCATTGCAGCCTACCTGTTCAGTCCCTTAACCCTAAGGTCACACTTAATGACCTCGTCCCATGTCTTTCTCGGTCTACCCCTCATAACCCCACCCCCAATATTAACACTTCTCACCTTCCTCACCCAATTATCATCCCCCATCCTCTTCACATGTCCAAACCACCTCAATCTACCTCTCCTCATCACAACACCAATACACTCCAGTCCCATCCTACCTCTCAACTCTTCAATTGTAAACCCAGCCACTCCAGGCCTTGGACGCAGGGACGCACTGCACATCCACCTAATCATTGTCATTTCTGTACGTCTGAGCCGGCGAATGTCTTCCTCCTTCACTGCCCAGGTCTCACTGCCATACAGCATTACACTCCTAACACATGCTGCATACAAAGACCCCTTAGCACGTAGGGAGAGCCCTCTCAATGTCAGGAGAGGCAAGAGCTCCCTGAACTTCTTCCAACCACTTCTCACCCTAGCCACAGAGCTAGCTCCAGCCCCACCTCCAGCACACAACATGTCTCCCAAATAACAAAACTCTTCCACACACTCAAGAGATTCACCAGCAAGTTCAATCCTTTCACGTCTGACGATCTCCACCTGCTCACCCTGGCACGCCGTACACATAAAATCAGCATTATCTCGCAGTCTACCTCTGATACCACTACATCTCTTATGCACCCAATTATCACACACACTGCACAAGATGGAATTACTTCCCACGCCCTTATGGCAAACTGCACGTGGCCACTCTCCCTCGTCTTTGACAGTACCGCCACCAACCCTAGATATCATCAATTTTGTTTTATTTGCATTTACCCTTAAACCCTTTTGCCCCATACCATCTCTCCACTTCCTAAACCTTTCCTCCGCCTCCCTTTCATTCTCTGCAATCAACACCAAATCATCAGCATACAACAACTCCCACGGGAGTCCGTCTCTAAAGTCACGTGAAAGGGCTTTAAGTACCATGATAAACAACATGGGACTCAAGACTGACCCCTGATGCACACCAACATTCACAGAAAACTCATCACTCAAATCTCCATTCACTATCACCTGGGTGTGAGCACCCACATACATGGCCATAACCACCCTAACCAGCCACTCCTCCAAGCCAAGCTTTCTCATTGCCCACTTCACCACCTCTCTAGGGACTCTGTCAAAGGCCTTTTCCAAATCAACAAAAACAAAATAAAGATCCCTTCTCCTACCAATATATTTTTCCTGAAGCTGTCGAACAATGAATATGGCATCAGTGGTCCCCCTACCTGGCATAAACCCAAACTGCATCTCATCAATATTCACTCTTTCTCTAATCATACCTTCTAAAACTCTCTCCATTACCTTCATTATCTGATCTAAAAGCTTTATACCTCTATAATTTCCTCTTGCCAGGGCATCACCCTTCCCTTTATACACATTTACAATTACACTCTTCAGCCAATCATCTGGGACAACACACTCATAAATAATCCTGTTTATCAGGTCAGTGACTAAACTCACCCCTATATCGCCTGAGGCCTTCAACATTTCGGCAGTCAACCCAGACACACCTGCTGCCTTCCCCACCCTCATCCTGCCTATTGCCTCACTCACAGTAGCAGTATCAATCAAAGGCCAAGGGCCAGACACTGGATCTGCTGGCTCCAAACCTTCCCTGTCCCAGTCAGACTCCTCATTCAACAACCGGTTATAATGCTCTCTCCATGCATCTTTAATATCATCACTGTTCACCACTACCCTTCCTTCATCATTCTTCACACACTGCTCACCTATGATATCCCGATTATCCCTCTTCACCTGACCTGCCACCCTAAATATATTTTTCCTTTCCCCATGATTTAGGTTATCAAGTAATTGTCTCTGTGACTCAGACTTTGCCCTGTATACCTCTCTCCTAGCCCTACGCTTGGCAGCCAAATATTCCTCTTTGCTACAACCCTTCTTCCATTCCCGGAAAAGCCTTCTTTTCTCCTTAATTGCAACTTCTACACCCTCATCCCACCACCAAGTTACTTTATGTCTTGATGGTCCTCTTGTCCAGCCACATGTTACATCAGTAACTCTCAAGAAATTGTTCTTGAGGGCTTTGTACTGTTCATTAACGCCTCTGTCTACAGCTCCCTGTTCAGCCACCACTCTCCTCAATTCGCTATAGAAGGCATCCCTTACTACTTGGTTTTTCAGCTTCCATATTTTCCTCCTAGGTACATAAGTCCTCTTTTTCATCACTTGTTCTTTAAGCACCATATCACAAATCAATAGTTTGTGCTGCTGCACACACTCCTCACTTCCTATAACTTTAACATCCCTCACTAACCTCCTATCGGCCCTCCTAACCAGAAAATAATCTATCTGACTGCTATTTCCCCCAGACTCATACGTAATTAACCTACTGTCTTTTTTCCTAAAATATGTGTTGCACACAATCATGTCCGTTGCCTCCCCAAACTCGAGCATCCTTTCCCCTTCTGCATTTCTTAGACCATATGCACATCCCCCATGTACTCCTTCATAACCTTGTGCTGCTTCACCTACATGACCATTTAAGTCCCCTCCCAAAATCACTATCTCATCATCCCGCATACCACCCACTACACATATTAAATCATCCCAAAATCTATCTTTCTCTGATTCATCCAATCCTGCCTGTGGAGCATATGCCGATATAATCACAGCTATCTTTCTTCCCAACAGAATTTTCACTACCAATATCCTATCGCTTACTCTCAAAACATTCATAACATATTCCACCCATTTCTCCGCAACCATCACACCAACACCTCCATATCCGTCTGTCCCCCCCTGCCAAAACAACTTATAGCAACAGTCCTTCCCAACAATCTTTCTGGCTGATCCACCCCTGTACCGGACTTCCTGCAAACACGCCACATCCACCCACCTCCTACTGAATGCCTCAACGACTTCCCCTGCTCTTCCCCTCAAACTTCCCACATTCCATGAACCCACCCTCATTCCCATGGGTGATTTACTGTCCTCAGGCTTGATTTGAAACCTTTTTTGTTTTGTCATCTTCAGTATTAATAAATGGGGACAGACACAGCACAGGTCCCACTCACTGCACAATCCCAGGTCCAGGCAATGGATCTGGGACCCCTAGCCCACCAGCTTACCAGTGGCTGTGGTAGTGGCCTCGGGGCACCCTGCCAGGACAGCTGCAGGGACACCCTCCAAGCACGTCTTGGCACTGCAACTATCCCGCCATTATACACCCACTGATAGGGCAGCCTCCTGGGGCGCTACTCCCAGGTTCGGGCCCCTCTCTATTGGGCGGAAGCGGCAGCCTGGGAACTGCAATGCCCTGTACCCTCTAGCACAGGCCTGAGCCCCATCTCGCCCTGGACCCATGATCTATGCCGGCAGAACCCCCGCCACGCCTCCCCCCAGAAGTCCGCCACTAGGTAGTGGGGGCAAAGTTTTCTGGCCGCTGCCCTTGCTGGCGCCAACCCCTGTAACATAGTGGGATACGTTGTGTGAAATGTAAAGTGCATGTGGTGTAGTGCATGGATAGTTAGAGGAAATGTTTGGGAGAGTATGCTGGTCTACTCTCCATGTACATAATTGTAATATATCTCCCTCCTTCCAACAGTGATGCTGATAACCTAGCATTACTAAATTTCTTACTAGATTTCTGCCCATCCAAAGAGGTACTAATTGTTGGGGACTTTAACTTACTCCTTATCAACTGGAAATCAAGCACAACACTGGCTATGAATTATCTTCCCCTCCACCAGTCATTCCTGGACTGTTTTGCATGTCTGGGTTTGCACCAGTGGGTAACAATGCCCACATATTTAAGCTCGGGCACCACTCTAGATATTGTCTTCATATATGAGAATGACAGAATAGGAGAAATTGAGGTAGCGAGTCCCCTGCCCAACTGTGGACACTGTCCGGTGCTACTACAATATTATTTTCAGGCCACTGTTGTGACAGATAGCAATTTGCACTCCATGTGCTCCTGGCATAAAGCCAAATCAACAAAATAAATAATCATCTGCGTGAAATAGACTGGCATTTTGAATTTCAAAGCCTGTCAATTGATGCCATGTATGACAGATTGCAGTCCATCCTTAGCCCATTAGTTGACCAGAATGTGCCGAATATGCCCAGCACATCTTCCCCACCTCCCAAATCACCTCCCAAGGCCTTGAAAAACCGATGCAGAAATGCCTGGGAAACATACAAACACTCCAGGAGTGTGTTTGGAAGACTATCTCCTGAGGCTTCTCGAGCTCTGTCACACTACGACTTTCTCAATGACAGCTTTCGTAACTACTTTACACATATGCGAATCAATCATGAGATGTCACTGATTAGAATACTACAGGTCTCCTCAAAACCATTTCACCAGTACATCAGAAATAAGAAAGTAGGTGCACCCTCAGTAGGCCCCATAAGGTTGGACAAGTGAGTGTTAACATCTGACTGTACTCAGATGGCAGAAACTTTTCCTACACATTTCTGTACAGTTTACTCGACAAATGCTCCTAACGCCTTCCTCCCTCACCAAACATTTGAGGGTATCCTTGATACAGGGATGTTATCTTTGCAAGAAGTGAGAAATAGGCTCTCGGCACTGGACCTGAACACCAGTATGGGACCTGATGGCCTGCACCCCAGTCTTTTGAAATATTGCCCAGCCTTAGCCTTTCCCTTGTATTTGATATTTCAAAAGTCCTTCACCATTGGTAAATTGCCACAGGATCATTCCTATATTCAAGAAAGGCTCTCGACACACACCTCTTAACTATAGGCCTATTAGCCTAACCTCTGTCTGCTGTAAAACCCTGGAAAGATTTATTTCAGATGCATTATACAACTACCTTGATACTAATGGAGTGCTGTCAAATGAGCAGTATGGATTCAGACAAGGTAGAACAGTAGACGACCACCTGTTACTTGTGTACAATGACGTTACAATATGACTGGATGCTGGGTATGTTATGGATATTGTCTTGTTTGACTTTAGCAAAGCCTTTCACATCATCAACCATTCGATACTCACTGACATATTGAGACTACTTGGGGTCAGTGGTTCCTTGCTGACCTGGATTTCTGACTTCCTGTCCGGTCGCACCATGCAAGTGTCTGTGTCCGGCTGCACCAGTTCCTCAAGGAATGTTCTCAGTGGTGTTCCCCAGGGATCTGTTCTAGGCCCCTTGCTCTTCCTGGTATATATAAACTTTCTACTCTCATACATACACTCCAAATGCAAATTCTTTGCTGACGACATGAAGATTTACCTCAAGTTGCATCAAAATACCTGTTCCTCATTAGCTGCTGATAGAAGTACGTACCAGAAGGACATAGATATAATGTACAATGTCGCTGAGTCCTGGGGTTTATGTTTCAATCTTGACAAGTGCATTGTATTACGATGTCAGAGAGGCCCAGTAGACTGGAACTCTATTGATGCACTTCAGCACGAGCACATGAACAACAGCAGCCTCTCTATAGAAACTACACACAAAGACTTGGGTATCTTGGTTGACAGTTCTCTGAAATTTCATCCGCACATAAGAAATACCGTAAAAAGGGCAGCAGGCCTGGCAAATAATTTATTGAAGTCCACCCTGTCGTGATCGAGATTTCATGTTGACTTTATTCAAATCCCACATCAGACCTATCCTGGAGTTTGGCTCCACTGTATGGAATACAGGCTACCACGGAGACCTGAGGCTCCCGGAGTCTGTACAGCGCAGATGGACTAAGCAAATCAATGGCCTGTCCGAACTCAGTTATGCTGACCGTCTGAAAAACCTGGGCCTGTATTCTGTGAAAGGGAGACTGATCAGAGCTGACCTTATTAAATGCTGGAAAATCTTCCATCGCCAGTCCCCAATTGCTCCGCCAGAGCTTTTTTCTCTTCCTTTGTTTACTCACACCAGGAGCCAAAGATTCAAGGTGGCCAAGCCCCGCACTTCAGCCGAGTGTAGATGCAGGTTTTTCTGTATCAGATGCATAGATCTCTGGAACTCTCTGTCAGATGATACTGTTAGTACTGACTCAGTTGCATCATTTAAAAAGTCCCTTCACTCACAACTAAGTCACATCCTATTCGATTATATTGAATAACTACGATTCATAATTCGAAGTCCTTCAAGCAGTGCAACTACTGTGCATATGGCACAAAACTTAGCCTCTAATCAATGGTCTATTCTGATGATGTATATAGGAAATGGGACTGGCATGCCAGCAGGTATGGGCTGCTCTACTTCTTGCAAAGCAGATTCCTACCGAGCCATACTGTTAATTGTAATGGGGTAGCCAACCAGGTGAGTAAACTAGGTGAGTTTACCACTTGACACCAATGTTGATAGACGTAGATGAGGTGTTAACCCACCACCTCCCAGCCGATTTTTCACCAGCGACCCCCCCCCCCACCCATCCCGGTAGATTTTCAAAAAGTTTTTTTTTATGTGTGGCTCAAACCTCCAGTTTTTGTGAGAAACATTGGAAAATACCAAAAAAAAAAGTGCTCACCTGAGCTTATAAGTGAGTTACACAGGTGTCCCTTCAAACACCTGGTACCATCTTCTCTGGAACCGCGCTGCTGCTGTCACATTTTCTATGGTAGTGGTAACTATTGCAAATCACTCAGAATAGGTAGATATTTGTTCATTTAGTACAAATTTATATGTAGTACATGAGTATATTGGTTTTCACACGATAATATAGGCAGTATAGGCATTGTTTCACTCACAGAGCACATCAACATGCTGCACCTTCCTTGGTGACATTATCTCCTCATCACTTCTGCTCGTTTCTTCCTCTGGCACCACGTAATCTTTGTCCCCCACATCGTCATCGATTGTGGAATCATTCTCGCCTTGAATTTCGTCGTTGGAGAAACTGTGCCGCGATATGTCTTTACTGGCCAGGTCACTGCTAACAGGTGAGTTGCTGAGACAGTGGCGTGCAGGGGGGGTTCCCACGGGGCTAGGCTTTGTCGCTACCTGGCGAAGGGTAGAGGAAGGTCTCCCACATATGCCTACCAAAAATCACCTGCAAAGCTTGAAAAATGTGCAAATGATGGACCTTGCAATTGTAGAATGTACCGGTACATCTTCGGGTCTCAGCGTGAAAAAAAAGCTGTGACATACCCATACGTTGATGGTAAGTGGTGGGTTAATTAGATAAAAATTTTAGTTGTACAGTAGATGTATCATAGATTGCAGCAACCACCAGTGTTCATAGTGCTGCCATTGTAGATTATCATAGTTCAGGATGTGGAGATTGAAGTGGGCAGTTATTAATATTATCATGAGGCATTGGAAAGCTCATTACTGCATAGGTGCCTTTCTGTTTCACTGGCCTCTCTGTCTATCTTATAACATTGGTGAGTTACAAGTATTCTTGGGTTACAGAGCTTATTGTACAGTTACAGTATATCGAGATATGATTGGCAGTATAACGTAACGTGACGGCAAACCTCCTAGCTACCCTATCTCCTAGCTTCTGTCTTCAGTCGTTCTCTTGGACTCTCAGACTATGCCCTCCGAAATCTGAGAATATATACAGCTTGGTGGGGATGTAATGTCCAGTAGATTTCCATGGGTAGTTTCTATGATGTCAGGTAACTGGCTTAGGTTGGTTATACTGCTTGTATCATGAAATTCTTGTATCGTCTGAACTAAAAGGAGATTGAGATACATCATGTGTCCTGGCATTCTTGATGGCCTGGGGCAACAGGATTGTTGATATACATCATGTGAATTGACATTCCTAGTGAGAAGCTGTGTATGTCTCCAGCAGACACTACATACTGCATATTGTGATATGAGATATACACTAGTGCCTATAATTATCATGTATCTATAACTATTACATATTACATTTTAATGCCTAAACGCACACACACACACACACACACACACACACACACACACACACACACACACACACACACACACACACACACACAGACGTAGTACCAGTGGATATATTTTGCTTTAAGGGTAAACACGTCCTTATCGTACTATTCAGAAGTTATATATGTAAAGGGTGTTTTTGTTCCAAACGATTGTCCTTCGGGATAGACTTTGGTTCCATACATTTCCTTATTATTACATCCATGCATGTAGCACGAAGGGGTTACTTGTCTAGCTAAGTTGGTTTGCCTGTCAGCTTTTTTTTTTTTTTTAAATTATTGAAAAAGTTTGGGAATACAATTGCAGAAAATTTATACTAATCATTGAATACATTCAGAGAAAAGGAATATCGAATATTATCCAAAAAAGTGTCAAAAGTCATAAGTCAAGGGCAAGGCTAACTCAAACAATTTTGATCCATTATAAATCAAACCAGATGGAAGAGTTCAGGGTTAGAGAAAAATAATGTATTTCATCTCTGAGAACAATTTGTCAACGAAAAAGGTTGCAAAATCAAACGTTCATCATTTTATTTTATATAGCTTTATTTCACTTTGAACTAGAGAAGAGGGAAGAATTTAAGGTTGGCAAAGGTTGAAACCATTCAGTTTTGAGAGCAAGTCAGAGATGATAATCACGATACAAGGTCAACTGAAACAATTCTGATTCACTTCGGACCAGATTTAAGAGAGACAGATAAAGATGACCGACGGGCAAGGACAAGTTCTGAGTCAAAAAATCAACTTCAGAACTACTGAAAAGCCTGGGTGTTATGTGCTCTGTGTGCTCTTTCTTGAATGATTTTTTTACATCTAGATCAGTGGTTCTCAACTGGTGGTCCATGGTGACTTTTTGGGTGGTCCACAGGACGTTCACTATATTTGGTAATAAACTGGAGATTGGTGCACATATTTTTTAATTTACTGAAAATTCAGTACGAAAATTTTTTCAAAATAAATAATTGGCCATTCATTTTATTGTATTATTCCTACTGATTATTCCAGTATGATTGGTACTTACCCAAAACTGTCAACACATGGAGTCAGGTGTCTTCTGCCATTTGCATCAACTTTCATGTGTGAGAGCTGATTTTCATGTTTGTTGCACATTAAGTCCAAACAGAGGAATCGGCTTGCAGTGGAAAGCGATATTCATTGTGCATTTTCAAATACCACTCCTAACATTGAAAAACTTGTCAGTGAGAAGAGAATCCAAAAGTCTGGTTGCAAAGAAAAATGTTAGTTGTATACCTCTACATAATTACAAAATTCTGTTTGTTAGATATAAATTTCACAGCAAAATGCTAGAGAAGTATCCATGTATTTCCTGGAAATTATGTTTGGAAGAAATATATTTCAGACTAAAATGCCTGCTGTTTACTATTTTATATCATTTCTCGAAATTCTGTTGGTAAGAAAAATGTTGCTAACCAAAATGTTTGTTGTCTATGCTTTATTTATCATTACTCAAAAATGAAATGGTCCACGCCATTTTTTTTTATTTTTTATTTGGGCTGGTGGTCCATGGCTTGAAACGAGCTGAGAACCACCGAGCTAGACACTTAATCGCATGTTTGATATGAAAAACTTGATAGGGTAACAATGATTATATTGATTGCTAGAAAGTGGTAGGGTAGCTCTACACTGAGTGCCAAGCCAAATGATTTCCTTTAAACCAGGAAAGCATTTACAATGCTGGATGGTAACCTTATAACCAACCAACGCGTGTTCCCTACGTGACAACAAGTGAGTTTACGGAGGGTCAGTGCCCCTCCCCTGAAAACAACTACAGTAACTAAAAATACGAACAAGAAGCCTCGGACCAGGACTGGCCAAGAAGTGACGACTAAGGACCGAGCAAAGGACATGGTACAGATTGCGACATGAAATGTAAGGGATGCAAATTATAGGTAAAAGAGAGAGAGAGAAAGAGAGAGAGAGAGAGAGAGAGAGAGAGAGAGAGAGAGAGAGAGAGAGAGAGAGAGAGAGAGAGAGAGAGAGAGAGAGAGAGAGAGAGAGAGAGATTGTCCAGGCGCTCGAGGGTGCAAAATTGAATGTATGTGGATTAACTGAAACTAAATGGAGAGGTGAGAATGTGACAGAATGGGAGAATGGATGGGGTATATGCGCGGAAGTAGCTGAGAATGAGAGTGCAAAAGAAGGAGTGTGTATTGTTGTGAGTAACAGATGGAAGAAGAATATAAAAATATGGATCATTTGGCTCAAGGACTGTGTGGGTAAGATTGAAAGTTGGACTACAAATGTGGACGATTGTATGCCTGTATGCAAACACGCAAGATCGTGCAAGCAGAGTGGGAGAAGAGTTCTAGACAAATAGGGAAGAATGCATGGAAAAGTTTGAAAGGAATGAGAGAGTGTTATTTATTGGAGACATGGATGGAAAAGTAGAGATTGTGAAGGTGGACGAAGTAGTTGGTGAGTGAGGAGTGCCTGCAGAGATGGATGAGAATGAGAGTGCTTTAGTGGATATTTGTGCCGGGAGGGGGTTGGTGATAGCCAAAACCCTCTTCAGGCACAGTGATCCATGGGTATAAGTGGCGAGTGATGAGAAGTGTGGGTGGTGAACTGAATGAACGGAAGGCAATGAATTATTATGTGTGTGTTGATTTTAGGATGAGGTGTGTAATGGATGTAAGGGCATATAGAGGTCAGGGGAGTGGATTTTCTGACCACCATATGATGGTGGTAAGAATCAAGGTCTAAATGAAATCGAGAAGGGGAGGACAGGAGGAAGTAGTTCATACAAGGAGAGTGGAAAGGTTACAAGAGGATGGAAGAAAGACAGAATACGAGTATAAGAAGAAGTGAAAGGCCAATTGGGTAAATATGGATTGGAGCAGATGGGGGATGTGGAAAGTGCGTGCAAGATATTCACAGAAGAAATCTGTGCAGCATGTGAGTTGGTGTGTGGGGTGAAGAGAAGACGAAAGGGGATGCAGGGAACAGCATGGAGGACTGAAGAGGTGAGACAGGCTGTGACACAAAAGAAAAAAGTATATAGTGAGTGGATGAGAAACAGGGGAGTGAAAGAAGTTAAGAGACGGAAGAAAGAATTATATGTAGAGAGGAAGAGAGAGGTGAAAAGATTAGAGAGATTAAGAAGAAAGTGGTTGGCGAATTTGGAAGGAATTTGAGTGTAAAGTGGAGGGAATATAAGAAAATGTTCTGGAAAGAGGTTAAGACAGTTAGACAGGATGTCAAAGAAGTTACTTGGGGAGTGAAAGATAAAAATGGTAGATTACTTGTGGTGAAGGGAGAAAAAGTGAGCAGATGGAGAGAACACTTTAAGGAACTGTTGAACACAGAGAAAGTAATGCGAGTATAAGTGACTGGGGAATGGCTGGGAGAAAGAGGGAGGAGAGAAGACAGGAAGAAATCAGTAGGATGGAAGTTGTGGAAGCAATGAAGAAAGTCAAATTGGGGAAAGTCCCAGGAATTGATGGGATGTGTGGTGAAATGCTGAAGCATGGGGAAGAGATAGTAGTAGAATGGGTGTGGAAGATGTGCAGATTGGCCTGGGAGGAAGGTAGAGTCCCGGAGGATTGAAAGGTAGGTATAATTATTCCCCTGTACAAAGGAAATGGGAAAAAAAGAAGTGTGTGGTAATCACAGGAACATTTGTCTTCTTAGTGTAATAGGAGAAGTATATGGTAGGATACTTACTGACAGAGTTAGGGAAATAACAGAAGAATTAGTTGGAGAAAAACAGGGAGGTTTTAGGAGGTGAAGAGGCTGTGTAGATCAGATATTCATTTTTAGGTCTTTAGTGGAATAGTGTCTAGAGAAGGGAAAGAAGTTGTATGTGGCCTTCATGGATTTGGAGAAAGCATATGCCAGGGTGGATAGACAAGGACTGTGGAAAGTATGAAGAATATTTGGAGTAGATGGGAAGTTGTTGAATGCTGTGAAGTGTATGTATGATGGTGCTAAGGCTGCAGTGCTTGTGGATAGTGAACTGAATTAATTTTTCTATTTGAAAGTTGGATTAAAACAGGGATGTGTCATGTCTCCATGGTTGTTCAGTATGTATATGGATTGGGTTTTAAATGAGATACAAGGTAGGGCAGTGGATGTTGGAGCGGCCCTAATGAGAGGGGGCAGATGATACTGTGTTGTTGAGTGAAGACGAAGGGGAGCTGCAAGGCTTGGTGGATGAGTCTGCGAGAGTGTGTAAGAAATAGAATCTAAAAGTGAATGTGGGGAAGAGTAATGTTATGGTCTTCTCGAGAAGTGAAGTCAGTGAATGTACAGTGAGGCTGGATGACGAAGAACTGGAAAATGTGAATACGTTTAAGTACGTGGGTTTAAATACTTAGGTAGTGTGATGAGTAAGGATGGAAGTTTAGAGGGTGAAGTGCTTGATAGGGTACAACAAGGAAGAAAGGTTGCTGGTTCCTTGAAAACTGTGATAAGAAACAGGGAAGTGAGCATGGAAGTGAAAAAAGTTACTACGTGACAGTACTGTGATACCAACTCTAACGTATGGAAGTGAAGCTTGGACCTTGTTGGAGAGACAAAGTCAAGAGTAAGAGCAGTGGAAATGAATTATCTGAGAGGAGCCTACGGAGTCACATGGAGAGACAGACTGACAAATAAGCAAGTGAAGGAGCGTTGTTGTGTGTATGTAGATGTGATTGCAAGCATTAGGAGAAACACATTGAGGTGGTTTGGCCATGTGGAGAGGATGGAGAGTGTGTGACTGACTTGGATAGTGTATGTGAGTGAGGTGGAAGGGGGGAAAAGGGAAGGGGAGGCCAAGGATGAGATGAAGGGATGGAGTGGAGAGGTGTATGAGAGAAGGGTGTGTGAGCTGGAAGCAAGGCAGTGAAATGGCGGGGGACAGGGCCACATGAAGGCGATTTGTTTGTGGCCACCCCTTACGGGATTAAGGCGTTTGACAATAGATACATAGACAGATAGACAGATCGCTTGAAAGCAATATTCTCATTATAAAATGATTGCAAAGAAGTAAGAATTGAAAAAGTGTTGTAAAAGGAGATGAAAAAATCACCGAAAAAAGAGAGCATTTTGCAATGGAAGAGATTCAGAGTCCCATTCCCACTGGTACATTGTAGCAGCTACAAACGCTTGGTGAGTAAACCATGAAATGTAGTAATGAGTTAGAACTCTGAAAATCCTCCGATCCCAATTGCCTCCAATGCTTCAGTACTTTTTTCATCTCTTGTTTCCTCACTTTTTCCATACCTGTCTTAATAATCATTTTATATTAAAATTTTTGGTTTTAGTTTATGATCTTTTTATAGAAGCTAGCAGCCAGATACAACCCATGTATGTTGTAAAACGGCTTTCAACTGCATGATAATCGCTACCGCGACTACTGACACAGCATACGTAAAAATGCATACGTGAAGTGGGCAACACGAACCCGTGTTGTTCTGCATAATCTGAGATAGGTTTGAGTGGTAAATAATGTTTTTAGGTTGTAACTCGCTCCGCTGTAGCTCAAATGCTACTCTAAGGATAAAAAGAAACGTGCCCTGTTGTTAAAGAGCTTTCTGATGTGTAGGCTAACATGCTTGTGTACTCCTTTTCGTTTTGAAGTTATTGATGATGAATAAAGGCAGAAAAATGAGAGAAAAACAAAATACATATTTTTGTAACCCAATTCCGCGACTCCTATGATGGTGTGCGGGTCTGTGGTAGTAGTTTTG
The DNA here is from genome assembly GCF_032717465.1 of Coenobita brevimanus. Classification (NCBI taxonomy): domain Eukaryota; kingdom Metazoa; phylum Arthropoda; class Malacostraca; order Decapoda; family Coenobitidae; genus Coenobita; species Coenobita brevimanus. The sequence continues at coordinate 30,104,692 of NC_136986.1, forward strand.
CACTTAAGTACAGTAACATTTTTTTTTTATCTGTATGCATAAAACACGAATTCGCTAGTGTTTTGGTGTGCGCGCCCCTACGGTATATCTTATGGATGTACAGTACGTGACGACCTTTCAGCCTATGCCATCCCTACATAGCAATCACTACCACGAATACTGACAGAAATTTTTAATAGTTATAATTAATAACGAATTTCTATTATTATTGCTATTGATATTATCACTGGATTATTACCTCCGCCAAGGAAGTTACGTTTTCACCCCTGTCCGTTTGTTTGTTTGTTGGTTGGTTAGTTTGTGAGCAAGATTACACAAACACTAAGGACGGAAATCCACGAAACTTGATAGAAGAATGGGCCTTGTCCCAGAATATACTCCATTAAATCTTGGTGCGGATCCGGATAATGGTGCAGATCCAGAATTTTTTTTTTTTTTTTTTCACTTTCTTTAACATTGCGAGATAGGGCGTCATTAGATATTTCCGTAAAATTTTTAGTGAATATTGCATGGACCTTGATGAAAAATCAGGCATATTTAGGATGTTGGTATCTACGAATGTGTACAGTTTGGCGTGGATCCATATAAAATTCCGGATCTAACGGATTTAAATATGCTTGTACAAGGGGGGTAGTCTTTTTCCAGCTGCCGTACAGTAACAAATAGGACTTGACTGAATTAAAAGGAACTGCATGTAGGGCCTTGGCGGAGGTATGGGCTCTACTGAGTGCCATTCTAGTTATTACTATTTATTATTATTATTATTATTATTATCATTATTATTATTATAATAATAATAATAATAATAATAATTATTATTATTATTATTATTCGTGGTAGGTGGGGACGCTCACCATCCATTCACTCGATGTAGTGCTGCTGTCAGGTGTCTGCCCTTTCCTCTCCTCCATCCTTCTTTCCTTCCATCCTCTTCTGTCTTCCTTTCCTTCATTCTTTCCTTGTCCTTCTGCCAACGGGTAACTTTACACTCCCTCTTCTGTCTTTCTTTCCTTCATTCTTTCCACCTCCTTCTGCCTGTGGGTGACCCTACACTGAGTGACAAGCCAAATGATTTCATGTACACCAGGAAACTATTTACTACGCTGGGTGGTAACCATATAACCAAATTTTGGCACTTGGTGGTTTAATGGGTAATTATTGCGCTCCAGTCGGATTGAGCTGGTGAAAGTTTATATCCAAGGGATGGTTGGGGTTGATTGCTCATGTAATGCCACTCAGGGATGAGTGAGGCTGGTCACTCTCATCTTAAATGTCGGGGCCAACTGCCTAGCCCCGGGCTCCAACGCTCCTCATGGGGCAATGTAGGATTGGATGATGGATGGATGGATTATCATTATTATTAATAATAATAATAATAATAATAATAATAATAATAATAATATTATTATTATTATTATTATTATTATTATCATTATTATTATTATTATTATTATTATTATTATTATTATTATCATCATCATCATCATCATTATTATTATTATTATTATTATTATTATTGTTTTTATTATTATTATTATTATTATTATTATTATTTTTATCATAGTTCTTGATGTTACTACCACTACTTCTACTACTACTACTACTATTACTTCTACTACTACTGCCATTACCGTTATCTGCACCAGCAACAAAATTATCCCATCCTCATTTCCCGCCACACTTGGGCAGGAGCCAGATACTTAAAAATAATAAGAGAGAAACTGCAGTGTGGAAATAGCTCACAAGATCCTCCTAAATAATCTGGAGTTCTTGGAGGTATACCAAAATAAGCAGGCGGTGTATATGCATGTTTTCCAACCTTCCCTGCACTTTCCCTCCCCACTTACGCTCATCTTAGTGTCACAGTTTTTCATGGGAACGAGCATGTGTGTGTGTGTGTGTGTGTGTGTGTGTGTGTGTGTGTGTGTGTGTGTGTGTGTGTGTGTGTGTGTGTGTGTGTGTGTGTGTGTGTGTGTGTGTGCATTATTTTAGAGAATTTACATGAATATATAACACAATAGCACTCACTTTTAAAGCGACCTAAATGACACACACACACACACACACACACACACATACACACACACAAAGGTATTATAACTGAATTAGTCTTTGTCTAAGAAGAGTGGCACCAGGTAAATATAATCACTTTGAATCCAGGTGTAAGATGCGGCTAATACATGTACCGTGTATCATCTGTATATGGTCAATGAGTAATAAGAACAATTATGTAGACAGCGTGGGAATGATCTAAAAGTATATGAGTATAAAAACTGTAGCCGCCGGGCCTTGAGCATCTCAAAAAAACCCTGAAGGGGCGTATTTAGCGTTATTCGGGATCGTCAGCATGCATGGATCTCATTTGGAGGTCCTGTGTTGTCTAAAGAAGGTGTCTGAGATTGATGTGTTTTGGCTGCATGCAGGTCAGTTAGGTAGATATCAATTTCTGCTAAGCTCTAGTCCTCCCTCAGATGACTCAAGGCAATCATTTTAAAATCAGGTCCCAGTTAAATTGATGGGTGAACAGGAACATAAAAGAAAATTATTACATTCAACACTTTTACCAGCAAAATACAAAAACTTCCTTTTTTTCAGATATAAGCTGGATATAAAAAGTAGCCTTTTACCAGCAAGATACAAAAATTTCTTTTTTTTCAGATGGAACTGGATATACAAAGTAGTGTTCCCCTGTGGTGTTTCTTCCAGAATCTCTGCGGTATTTCTCGCCACTACACGCAATTTCCTTTATCCACATATTCTGAACTTGCTTGGCACTAAATTTAAATTTGCAGTACTCTTTAGAGGCTCAAAATATCAACATTTAAGTCCTCATTGTGAAGCTAGTGTGTTGCTTTCGCACTGAAGCTTCGTGTTTTGTGTTATTTGGCTTTAGATTTCCACTAACTGTTAATCTTTTCATTTACTTCATTTTCTTGTTTTTCTTTCTACCGGAAGACATCTATGATACAATAATCTTGCTTTCTTCCGAATGTAGAATATTATGTCCTGGATAGGGGGCATTACTGGAAGTGGAGAATTAGGTATAGCCTTCACTTCCACCTTTAACACAAAAGGTCTTTCCTCATCTGAAAAATAACACCGGAATGCAGCAATAATAAATTTAAACGATTATGTAACAGTAGTGAAAGAAATAACCTTCCGTCTCTGTCTTTATCTCTTTTACCAGCAACATTGCCCATCTACCCTCCCAGGAATATGAATCCCTCTAGGATGTCTAAACCACTCTCTGGCAGCCATCCCCTCTACAGGAATCATCTCCCCACTCTGGTGTGCCGACTATTCTGAGGCTGCGTCATATATTCCTGCAGATGGCTTGCTCACACGACAGAAAACTGATACCACCCCATGTCGAATGCTGAACGGCTATAGGACATAGATAGTAAAATATTTTGCTAGCCATACAGAGATGTCAAGAATGTGGTGCTTGTAAACAGTATTAACTTATCCTACCACTGAATTACAGAATGTTACCCAACACTATACACACAGTATTTATCAGATACGACTACGTTTGGTACATACATATATATATATATATATATATATATATATATATATATATATATATATATATATATATATATATATATATACAGTGGTAAAGTGTGCGTTTTCGTACACTGAAGAACCAGGGTTTGCTCCCCGCCAGAGTAATAAACTTTGGGAGCATTCTTCTGGCCACGTACTGCTTGGCGGGCATAAGGGGTGCTGTGGTTGAACCAGTGCTGCATACTATAAAGTATGCCTCCCTCAGTCGGCTTGTGCGGGCCAATTACACTTGGTTCACAGACTACTCACACATCCAAAGCCACTCCAACACTACAATTACACTTACAAGCACATCTCACCCTACATAAAATCTCTACCAGACAGCCTAAGCCACTTGGTAGAGATACATTGGCTGTATCATCCTTACTTCGGTCGGGATAGGCCGGTCCTTCAGTGGACACTCAAATATATATATATATATATATATATATATATATACACACATATATATATATATATATATATATATATATATATATATATATATATATACACACATATATATATATATATATATATATATATATATATATATATATATATATATATATATATACGCTTTCGGGAGTAAAAGTCCCTAAGAAGCCATAGCCACACTTTTTTTTTTATTTTAACCCGAGGCATCCCGTCGACGTATGGGTACGTTGCAACATTTTGCATTTGCCAGTCCTGTCGACATACTGGTATGTCGCGCAATTGCAAGGTTCATAATTTGCACAGTTTTCAATTTTCGTGCGTGATTTTTCGTACGTATACACGGGACATCTTCCTCTATTCCTCTACAAGATGCCAAGCAGGGACAATGCCTTACACCGCATAACCTCCCCCCCTGGCACGCCATTGTCTCGGCAATTCACCTGTTACCAATGACCTGGCCAATAAAGACATTCAGGGCCAGGGTGATTCCCCAATCGATGACAATGTGGAGGACAAAGTTTACATAGCATTAGATGAAGAAACAGTCAGAAATGATGATCAGGTAATGTGGCAAAAAAAGGTTAGGTATGGTGATGAGTTAGTGAGTGAAACAATGCTTATATTGCCTATATTACTGTTTGAAAACCAATATACTCTCGTGCTGCATATAAATTCGTACCAAGTAAATAAATAAATACCGTTTATGAGTGGTGTGAAATAGTTACCCTCCCACAGAACTCGTTTTCTTTGGTGCCAGCCTGTTAGAAAACCCAGTAAGTTAAGGAGGTAATGCTACCAGGATCAAGTATTTTAAACCTCAGGGGAGCAATTTCTCTATGAATTTTTGATGTTTCTCACCAAAAGCTGAGGTTTTAGCCAAAAAAAAAAAAATTCAAAAATACCTCGGGATTGGAGGGAGTCGGAGGTGCGAAATAGCTCGGGACGTGACAGTTAAGCGAGGAAGAAGGAACCAAAGTCTGCACCCACAAAACAGTTCCTTCCAAGAAAAAAAAAAAAAAAAAAGGGAGCCAAATTCAAGATCCGTTCATTTTGAGATGCCTGGACACACTGCGTTTGAAAGACTGGAGATCATAGGAAGTAGGAAATACAGACAGAAGGAGACAGTTCCAGATTTGACCTCATGCATAAATGAAGAACTGGGAGTAACGGTTAACTCTTGCATTAGAGAGCTGGACAGAAAAGGGATGAGAGTTTGTTGCTAGAAGGGTGCTACGCATTCGTCGTGAAGGTGGACTAGAGAAGGACTATCACTCCCAGAAGACCCATCTCTTCTTCATGGATGGCCAAACCTCCAGGAAATTCCAGTCTAACGCCAATGTTTTAGAATATTAACTTTTATTGGATGCTAAAGGCTGGAACCTATCTCCTGGAACCAACCTACCCACCAAAGTATGCTGCCACCCGGAGCTTACTTGAATGATGGGGTGCCTCCCATTGGTTACTCATTGAGGAGTGAAATGTTATGGCATCACAGATGCTGGCGCATCCCATTGGTTTGTTGGGATAGTGGGCAGAGCTGATGGGAGTGACATCACAATTTTTGGTGCCTTCTGTTGGCAGTGGCTCGATTGGTAGAGAGGTGGCCTGCAGTCCTACCGCACCCAGGTCCAAATCCCCGCTGGGGCAGGAAACACTTTTAGGATTTGAATTTCATAAAAATGAAAAAAAAAAAAAAAAAACAGACTTTACCGATCTACCAGAAGACTCGCCGACATGTAAAAATACCCTCGCTAATACCAATACATCAGTCCTGAATGAGACAGCCCTAGCATGTATTCAGTATAGACGGTGGGTGTTAGCACCAAAGTGGTGACATGTAGAGGTGTATGGTGTGTAGGAGGACCACTGAGCCTTGGGAGCAGGCTGAGAAGCCTATGCCCAGAGTCAGACACATAAAAAAAAAAAAAAAAAGGAGGAGACAGCTCCAGCGATATTTTTCTGCAATTTTATATATATATATATATATATATATATATATATATATATATATATATATATATATATATATATATATATATATATATATACAGAGAGGAAGAGAGAGAGGGAGTAATGCTGTGAGGATGGGGGAGAACATTATGTTTAATATAAAAATTATTCTGCGGGACGTAGACGTCATGGATTTTAGCACCCAGAGAAGAGAGTGTAAAAATTCACCGAGGAATCAATCCACGAAGCGGCTGTTTTATTGCCCACCTCTAGAAGGTGAAGCGATAAGGTTTTTGCCTGCCTCTCTCTTTCTCTCTCTCTCTCTCTCTCTCTTTCTCTCTCTCTCTCTCTCTCTCTCTCTCTCTCTCTCTCTCTCTCTTTCTTTGTTCCCATTATATATATCCTGAGCGGCTTGAGCTATCAACATGAAACATTTAGGGTATCAAGATATGGCCAAAATCTTGGCCGAGTTCGAAAATGAGCACTTGGGGTCAATGTCAAGGTCACCAAGATGGCTGCTAAAGGTCAACTAGCTTTTATCGCCCTCCTTTAGCATCATTGTATCTCATGATGGCTTGACCTATCAACATGAAACCTTCAGGGTATAAAGATATGGCCAAATCTTGGACTTAGCCAACAGCATATTCTGTCGAGCGATTAGCATTCGGCTCCCAATGCTTTTCTTTCATTTTATTAAGTAAACGCTGTCAGGATGGCACTGTGGGTGGTCTGGGGTACGGAGGCTTGCCTTGGAAATTTGTACACTCTCTAACAATAAATAAACAAAACAAAACTGCAGTGAAAGCAACTCCCTCTCAGCCTGTTGGCAGATCCAATGTATTTCAGCACATGGCCCCCATATTTCCCCCTTTCAGTCAGTCTCACCTACCTATTATGAGGACAAGCTTTATTATTTGACATTTTACCAAACAGTAAAGTCTCCGAAACTGGAAACACACACACACACACACACACTAGGAGTCAAGGAGAACAGACATGCGTCGTCATCGCTCCATACCGAGCCAGTACGGCCAGTGGCATTACCTAAATTAGTATCTTTATATGAGTCAAGCTCTGTACCAGGTTAGACTAAATGATTTTTTATTATTAAAAGAAAAAAAATAAGAAGTTTAAACAAGACTTGTTCAAACAGAAAAGAGAACCGAGTGGCGAAAGAATGCGCTCAGTCAGCTGAGGTTTGTTTAGACTACAGCTGCATGGGGAATACAAGTACATGTACTCTATGCTTTTAGTATTGCAAAATGGACACATACTTTAGTAAAGCAAATTTGGAAAAGAAAAGGGATAAAGGTAGAAAGCAAGATGATGATTTCTACCAAGAACTGGTTGAAGTGAAGACTCACAATAGACTGGTTGAACGTGTACACAAATTGGAAATGGCTTTCAAAAATGAAATTGATGAAATAAAGAAGCAGATGCACTTGCAAAAGAAAGAAATAGAAAAACTAGGAAGGGAGGCCAACAAGAAAGACACAACCATCAGCGAACTAACAGTGGAATTGAGTACACTTAGGAAGAAAAGGAGTGAAATGGCAAGTACAGTAGTCAATCACGAGAATATTATGGAAGAGTTCAAAAATGATACAGAGACAATTAGGCAAGTAAGCAGTCTGACAGACCAGAGCAGTGATATTGAGAAGAAGATAACACAGGTGAATGAAGCTGTGCAAAGCTACAAAAATGATGTGGAAACCACGTATGCTGAAATGGTGAAAGTAAAGAAAGACTTAGAAACAAGGGTGGAGGAAAAAAGCATTAAAAAGAAAGTGAAAAGAATAATCCAAAACAACCCTAAGTTAGTCAGAGATTCAGTAGATATCAACAAATCTATAGTAATCACTGGTATAGAAGAGGAAGAAGTAAAAAACAAGATCACAAGAGACAAAAAGGAGATGGCAAATGTAATGAGTTTACTGAAAGAAGTATCAGAGGAAATCTGTAGTAAAGACATAGAGGAACACAAAAGGTTAGGGAAATATGAGAAAAGCAAGACAAGACCTCTAAAGGTGACTTTCCAGAGTGTAAACACCGTGGAGGAGATACTAAAAAATGCAAAGAATCTTATAGAAAAAGGGGAGTTCAAAAATGTATGGATAAAAAGATGCCTAACACAAGAGGAACTGGAATTACTGAAAGAGAAGAGGGAGGATGCAAAAACAAAAAAATGAGGGAAGATCAGAAGAGGAGAACATATTTTTTAATAAAGTAATAGGATTGCAGGTACGAAAGTGGTACACAATCAGGAGGGAATAAAAAGGAGGAAGGTAGTAGAACCATGTCATGACAAGTATATAAACAAGATGATAAAGTTGATGTACTCAAATGTGGATGGAATGGTATCTAAATTACTAGAGATGAATGATTATGTCAGAGAAAATGAACCACAAATAATATGTCTAACTGAATCGAAATTAACACCAAGGATATCCAATGACATACTAAATTTAGAGGAATACAATATATGGAGAAGAGACAGAAATTTAAAAAAAAGGAGAAGGAATTATAATATTAACAAAGAAAAATCTAAAAGTCAATGAAATAAAACTAGATATACCATCACAAGTAGAACTGATTGCAGTAGAGATCAACACATCTGAAGGGAAAGTAATTGTAGCCAATTTGTACATGCCACCCAGATCAAACACATGGAAAAGAGACGAATATGAGGACCTGGCAGAGAGTACAATTCAGAGTTTAAGATCATTACTACATAAAATGGAAGAGAAATCGGAAAGAATTATACTAACTGGAGATTTTAATACAAATATAAATTGGAATACTCTAGATATAATTAGTCAAGAAAGCTGTTGGGATCAAAAGCTCCTGGATCTCGTGCAAGAGTTTTTTCTAACGTAACATGTGAGGGAAACCACCAGAAAAAGAGGACTCGATGTACCTTCAATGCTAGATCTAGTATTTACTAGGCAAGAAAATGATATTGACAGTTTAATATATCACCCTCCACTCGGCAAAAGCGATCATGCAGTACTAAATTACAACTTCAGGATAGCATATGACATAGTTAACAGCAATGAAGTTACAAAAAGAGCCTAAACTATAAAAAGGGAAATTATCAAGACCTAAAGAAGTATTTCTTAGAAGTTGATTGGGAAAATGAGCTTAGAGGACAAGATTTATATGCTGTATATAAAAAATTCTGTGAATTTTATGAAATAGGAGTCCAGAAGTACATCCCACAGCACAAAGAAGCAAATAAGAAAATACAGAAATGGTTCAATACAGAATGTAAAAAAAAAAAAAAAAGAAGAGATTTGTTGTGGAATAGGTACAGGAGACACAATAGTGAAAGGGCATATAATAATTACAAACAGGCAAGAAACGATTATACAAGAATAAGGAGGGAAGCCCAAAAACAGTTTCAGGAGGATATAATAAATAAAAGTAGTGATCAACTAAAGCTGTTTTACAGCTACATCAGAAGCAAAACCAAAGTAAAAGATATAATACAATCCATTACGGACGAGGGAATCACCTATACACAAGAGAAAGATATTTGTGAAGCACTAAAAAAGAATTTCCAACTAGTTTTTAGAGAAGAAAAATTTTTTGAGAGGGACTATGTGGAACATGCATGTCCACACATACTACCAGATATACAAATAGCAGAAAAAGTAATACAGGAGGAGTTAAGTAAATTAGACAGAGGAAAAGCAAGTGGTCCTGATGAAATTTCATGTTGGGTACTACGAGAATGTGCAAAGGAGTTAAGCAAACCATTATTTTTATTTTTCAAGAAATCCTTGAGTCAAGGTAAACTACCTGATATTTGGAAGAAAGCAAATATTGTCCCATTATTCAAGAAAGGAAATAGACAAAATCCACTCAACTACCGACCAGTATCACTGACCAGTGTTGTAAGCAAGGTATTAGAAAAGCTTATAAGAAAAGCTTGGGTAAATCATCTAGAAGAACACAGTATGATAACAGAAAGACAGTTTGGTTTCAGAAAAGGAAAATCATGTGTTACTAATCTGTTGAGCTACTATGACAGGGTAACAAACACAATACAGGAAAGAGAAGGATGGGTGGACAGTATCTATTTAGATTTCAAGAAAGCATTTGACACAGTACCACACCAAAGACTTTTATGGAAATTGTACCATCAAGGAGGAATTCGAGGCAAACTGTTTTGTTGGATGCAAGATTTTCTCACAAAAAGAGAAATGAGAACAGTACTAAGGGGAAACTACTCATCATGGAAAGAAGTGACTTTTGGAGTACCACAGGATTCAGTGCTGGCACCAATCATGTTTTTAGTTTATATAAATGATATAAATATTAACACTGGAAATGAAAGCTATCTGAATATGTTTGCAGATGATGCAAAAATACAAATGAGAATTACTAACACAGACTCTTGTAAAGAGCTACAAGAAGAATTAAATAAACTTCATGAATGGAGTAATACATGGCAAATGGAATTCAATGTGGACAAGTGTCATGTAATCAAGTTTGGTAAAAGTGGAAAAAGACCTGATTGGGATTATACGTTAGGAAATAAAACCCTATACACATCAGAAAGAGAGAAGGACCTAGGTGTGATTATCAATAACAGACTATCTCCGGCTGACCACATCAGCGAGAAGGTACGGAACATGTATACACTGCTTGCAATTATGAGAATAGCATTCACATACATAAATGAAGACATGCAAAGAAGGATAATAACATCATTCATTAGACCAACCCTGGAATATGCATCAGTAGTCTGGAGTCTTCATCTCAAAAAACACATAGACAAGATTGAAAAAGTTCAAAGGGCCGCTACAAGATGGATACCAAGCTTAAGGGACCCAAGCTACGAAGAAAGACTAAATAAACTGAATCTACCAACACTACAGGAGAGAAGGAAAAGAGGTGACATGATAATGCTATATCAGGGAAGGAGAAAATAGACATAAATGATTACTTAACATATGGGGAAGCATCAGCAAGAGGATACTGCAAAAAACTGCATAAGAAGAGAGGTGATAAAGACGTAAGGAAATTCAGTTTCCCAAACAGAGCAATTGATCAATGGAATGCACTACCGAATGAAATAGTGTGTGCCAAAACAATTCACAAATTTAAGGATATGTACGATAAATATGGTTTAAGACACGGGACAGTACGAGCTTGACTCATTCCTGTAAAGATACAATTAGGTAAGAACACACACACACACACACACACACACACACACACACACAGGCCCACATGCCCACACACTCGTGATAGAATTGTAAGAGGAATGACTGCAGAACAAAATCATAGAAAAAAACTACATTCATAGAAAAACGACATAGTCATATGAATGAAAAAAAGTATATACATTTTTGTATCTTTCTGTTGACTTAGAACAGCTTGTACAGCATCCTAGCCATATCCCTGACTGTCTTGGAGAAGGTTCCAACATACTTGGCCTTTTCCTTACAACTAATTCTTCTGTTTAACCCGCCGCATGCCAGTGCCATTTTAAAATGGTCTGACACAACTGTGCGGCCCGTGCCAGTGCCATTTTAAAATGGTCTAAAATAAAAAACTTGACTGTGACCGCATTTTTCAAGATTTGCAGGTGAAAATTGGCAGGCATGTAAGGTAACTGCTCCTCTACCATCCCTCAGGCTGTCAAGGCCATACACTCACTGTTTCTTCTACTGACAGAGCAGAACCATTCGCTCAGACTTTCTCCTCTAATTCCTCCTTAGATGATTCAGATGCTGTTCCTCCATCACTTCCCCCGTCATGGGCCTGATGGATCCCTGATGCTGTCCAAAAGAACTGGGCTTCTGTGCTTACACTCTGCCTAGGTAAACACTTTTGCCTTGTAGGTTTCCTTTTCACTGGAGGTTTGGTCTTATTAAGCCTGTCCCAACGAAGGGTGACCATTCCCAGCCCTCTAACCATTGCTCAGCTGCATTGGCATCCTGTATTTCGAAAGTCATTTTTTAAAACTATTCTTAACAAAAACATTTTAAAGCACCTTTCTTATCATGACCTTCTTTCTGATCGTCAGTATGGTGAGTTCTGCCAGGGATGCTCCACTGGCAATCTTATCACCTTCCTTTCAGACTCCTGGTCATCTTCCTTTCAGGATTTTGACAAAAGGTTTGCTACTGCATTCCACATCTCAAAAACTAGCGATGAATCTGGCATAAATATATAATTTCCAAATTGCCCTCTTACGGTTTCTATCCTTCCATCAGACTGTGCCTTCATCTCTAGCTTCCTATCTGGTCGTCCTATAGCTGCTGTTGTAGACGGCCACTGTTCTTCTATAACTATCATTAATGGTGTTCTTCAGGGTTCTGTCCTATCACCAACTCTCATTCCCCCATTCATCAATGTCCTTGTAAGTTGCACATCAAACCTATTCACTCAAATGTTGATGAATCCACACTTTATCTCTTCATCTGCTTCCTGCAGCATCCATCTCAGCAGTTACTTCAACAAACAAGGGATGATGTTATGGCACACTTAACATTTGACTTGGCTTATACCTCTGACTGGGGCAAAATTAATCATGTTCTTTTTAATCAAAAACTCAGTTCTTACATTTTTTACCCATCAAAAGCTAACAAAGGAATATCCTCTAATTTTTAATAATATCCAACTCAATCCTGGATCATCTTTGAACATACTAGAGGTTTCATCCTCTCTGGATTTATTTGGGAAAGATCATAACACCTCTCTGGCAACATTTGCTTTCAATAGATTAGGTGTGCTAAGCCAATTCCGTGTCATCTTTACCCCTGCCCATTGATGACTTTACACAATGGTTTTATTTTCCCCTGTGTAGAGGACAACTCTTATGGGTGGGGAGGCTCTCCATATACAGCTCTTCTCAGCAAGGTGGATTCAGAGTTTTTCGTCTCATGAAGTTTCCTCCTTACTGGCTCTTTTCAACCTTTGTCTCTTCGCTGCTGTGTTGCGTCTTTATCCTTGTTATTGCTACTTCAATGGCCACTGCTCCTCTGAACCGTGGCTTGCATCCCTCCACCTCTGTGCCAGGTGTGTAGCACCCTCTAGCAGCAAACTCCCATCCCTCTTCTGTCCAACTCTCTAATGCGAGAGTTATCCATTACTCACAGTCCTTCATGTATGCAACAGGTCATCTCTGGAACTGTCTTCCTCTTTCTGTGTTTCCTACTGCCTATGCTCTCCAGTCTGTTAAACACAATTTTCCAGGCAACTGGAAGTGAACGGATCTCGAATTTGGGTCTCTATTATCTCGTTTTTATTTTTTATTTGAAGGAACAATTTGCAGGCTTCTGCCTTTGGTTCCTTGTTTCTTGCATTAAAAAAACACTCCACCATCAATTGGTCCAATTGCTGATCATTCGAATTTGCTTTGTGACCTCAATAATATGTCCCTTCATCCTTGCTTTCCCTGAACTTTCCCACAAAGAATGGTCAGAATCTGATCGAAACTGTTTAAGGTGACCTTGTATGTGACCTTAACTTTTAACCAAGCCCTGTGACCTTGACATTTAGCTGTTTTGAAAATCGTAAACCTTTACTTTCACATATCGCCATACATTTCCACAAAGACTTCTCTAAATTCGATAAAAACAGTTTAAATTGATTTGCTGTGTGACCATGATCTTATATCCATTTTTCTCAAAAACTATAGGTCAGCCCAATGGTTGACTTTCAAATTCTACCCAGATTTGGTTAAAATCGGAACAGCGGTGTTTTAGGTATTTTGTTTACACTCGGACACACAGGTAGAATTTTCACCTCGCTGTGTGAGCTGGACCTTTAACCCGCCCCGTTCCGACCACTTTTTGACCACTGGTACCCCCCAATCCCGACCATTTTTCAACCCTCTTTTTTTTTTTTTTTTTGCTAAAACTTTCGCTTTTGGTCAGAAACAATGGTCAGTGGCAAAGAAATTGTTCCCCGGGGTCCATAATTACCCTAAACAGGTATGCCTTGGTCCCACCTGGCCCTGTGTTCTCCGTAGGCGGTCTGAGCCTCTAACGTTTTCTATGGTATTATAAGTCTGGGAAACCAATGAAAGTAAGTAGATATGTATTTATTACAAACATAAAAACATGTGATAAAAGAGTATATTGGATTTTACACAAAAATAGAGCAGAAATAAGCATTGTACCATCGTGCGAAACGAGCAAAATCGGGCAACTTGGTCACGATGAATCGCTAACATTCGAAAATCATGATACATATCATTTTTTTTACTTACATAATACTTCTACAATAACATTATACCATTTTACATTTTATTGAACTGTTTTTACGTATTCACAGGCCTTTTGATAACATTTAGCGTAAATGTTAGCGCTTATTTACGTAGTGAGTGAATTCGCTGTGACTGTTGTTTCAACTCGTATTGTGTTTTTTCTACTTACATAATACTTTTCTAATATTATTATACACTTTTCAACTTTATAGAACTGTTTTGAGATAATTTCAGGCCTTATGTAAATATATAGCGTAATAATAGTGCATAATAACACACACTGTGAAGTCGCTATGACAACTACTTCAACTTACAACCTATTTTTGTACTTATATAATAATTCTTCACTAACATTGCACATGTTTACACTTGATGTAATTGATATCACATAATTTCAGAACTTACGATGGAACTGAGCGTCATATTAGCGCGTAGTTACACAGGGAGTGTTATCGCTATATCATTTGTTTCATCTTACACTAGTATTCAACTTATAAAATACCTTACTACTAACATTACAACAAATTCCACTTTATATAATTCCTATCACATACTTACTGACCAGAATGTGGGTGTACTCGTGACATCAATTATTACAACTTACACTATTGTTCAACTTATACGTTTTATTCATGCTAACATTACACCCGTTTCCACTTTATATTCTTGCTATCACATATTTACTGACCAGAGTGTTATACTGAGCGTCATATTTTTGCAGATTTACACAGTGGGTGTAGTTTTGATATCAATTCTTTCAACTTACACTAATTCTCAACTTATACATTACTTTCCTAAAAACATAACACCCGTTTCAACTTTATATTTGACTTAGCACCTACTGACTGGCCTTACCATTATAATGAGCGTCATTTCGCCTTCCCACACAGTTCCAGTAGTGTAGGAAATTATGATACTCTTTGAAACAAGGCTGAAGGCACAACGCAACATTGCACTCGACACACTCGTACCTTGTGTCTTTTCTCTGAGTGGATGGTCTGACTGTCGAGTGCTTACATACATGGCAGCGACGCTGGGGTTTACGACGGTTTGGGTCGGAAGGGATTGCGCTGCGATAGTGGCGTCCTGCAAGACGTAGGGGAGTCTGGGCAGCCATGGGGGTGCGGGTGCGGTGTGTGGGTCTGTCCTGGGCATGCTTGGCGATTATTTCACGTGCCAGCTCCCTCACAAACTCCTCAAAGGTCTCGGATACTCCGGTGGTCATTGCGTGCAGGTAGTGAGCGTTCAGGACCGTGATGTCGAGCAAGTGGAAAAAGAGTTTCTTGTACCACTTCATCGTGGTCCTGGCACAGTCAACACTTGAAATCATCGAGTCTGACTGATCAACTTGCCTCATGTTCAGATTATAGTCCAGTACAGACTCGGGTTTCCATACGTTGCGCCTCCTCTCGCTACAGTGATCCACGGAGTCTGTGCGGTGCATCAGGGGGCTGTGAACAGTTGATAGGAGGCAAACTTCCCTGTTCTGGTTCCACAGGGTGGCAAGGATGTTATTGGCCTGGAAGAAAACCACCTCGTTCTTGTCAACTTTCCTCCCTATCTTGACCATATGGCGATGGTTTCTCTTGACTGTACCACAGACTCCGGTGTCGTGTTGGTGGAGGAATCTAGCGAGAAGAGGGCTAGTGTACCAGTTGTCCAGGTACAACACATGACCACGATGAAGGTACTCTTCTATCATTGTCTTCGCCACGGCCCCAGAGAGTCCTATACTCCAATCTTCTGTTATATCTGTCTGTGCGCCTGTGTACAAGACTATGTCTTGCACATAACCAGTCTTACAGTCACACATAACAAAGATCTTGAACCCGAAACAGTGTCTCTTGCTGGGTATGTACTGCCTAAAGGAAATATTGCCTCTCCACAACACAAGACTCTCGTCTATGACGATGTCTCTGTAGGGATAAAATGAGGAGCGGAACAATTCCCGTAAATGATCAAATACCAGCCTAATTCTGCTCATTTTATCTGTGTTATTTGCATTGGCTGGATCTTCTGCATCAAATAAGTGGAGGCAGCCGAGAATATACTGAAATCGGTTACGACTCATCACCTTTCCAAAGAAAGGTGTGAGGATGATTGGGTCATTGTCCAGTAGGCAGGAATTTGGTTTTTCCTTATCACATCCATCAAGAGAACCAGGGCCAAAAATAGGAACATCTCTGAAATTGTAACGGGATAGTCATATTGTTGGGAATGCCTGCTCGTGGTTCCCAAACGTTCACTTTCACGGCGCTGTGATCGTGAAAAGATATTAGTCTGTTCAACTATGCGCCCCACAAACGCCTCCCCAAAGAACAAGTGGAAAAAATCCACCCTAGACGAACCTGCATGCACACCTGGAGCTGTGCAACCAGACCGCCACTCCTCAGTGAAAGGGTGAATGATGGGAGTAAAATTACTCCCATCTTCCCAGTTCCACGTGATACCACCGTCTCCAGCCACGTCCCCATCGTCCCCTTCGTCAGGGTGGGGAGGTGAGGGTGGTGGGGGAGGTTGGGGAGGTGGAGAGCGGCGCCTCTCATCACTCGCACTTCTCTTCCCTCTCCCTTTTCCTTTACCCTTTCCCTTCCCTTTCTTTCCTTTCCCCACATCCTGGGGCTGTGGGGAGGAAGTTTGGGAATATTCTGGGGCAAAAGACGTGCTGGGGAGTGGCTCCACCTCCTCTCCCCTAGGCCTATGTGCACCACGTGCTCGTGCTGCCTCCCTCACACCACTTGCCCCTTCACCCCGCACTACCCCCACACCACTCTCACTTTCACCCCGCGCTGCCGCCACAACACTTTCCCTTTCACCCAGCAATCCCACCACACCACATTCCACTTCCCCAAACAAAAGACTTTCACCATACCTTATATGTCTTCTCACCCCACCTTCTGATCCTCGTGGTGATATTTTTTCTTTTCCCAACCACGAGGCGATATCACGTCCTAAGCCGTCGTCATCCTCATCATCCTCATCCTCGTCCTCATCAGATTCGGGATGGAGAGATAGCCGTGCACGTGATTGGGGAGCAGGCTGGCCTTCCCTTGCCTTACGGTATGTCACATACCGCGTTTTTCGGGGCGAAGGGACCTCCTCATCACTGCTACTTATTTCTTCCTCTGGCTGGACGTAATCGCGATCTACCACATCATCGTCGAGTGGAGAATCACTATCTCCAGTGAAGGCTTCCAGAGCGGATGCAATTTCCTCGTCTGAGAGACCTTTCCGCGCCATGTCTGACCTGGGTCACTGCTAGAAGGTGAGTGACCGAGACAAGGGAGAGCGCGGGTCACGCGGGGTCTAGGATGCTGCCTGCCTGGCGGCAGGTAGGGGAGGCTTGGGTACGTGGGCGAATCGAAAATCTCGCGCGAATTTTGAAAATTGTGGAAATTATGAACCTTGCAATTGCAGGACGTTGAAGTACGTCGACGGGATTGGCTGTGACATAACGTGAGGACGTGGAAGTACGTCGACGGGACGCCGCGGGTTAAATAATTATTCATCAACACTGTTACTTCATTCTTCCCTTAATCTGAACAACTCGCCATATTTCGTTAATTCGGCCAAAAGCTGTTTTGCTAGGTCACACATTGGCCAAGTCCTATGACCTGCACCTAGTCATCTAAAAAAATAAAAATAAAAAAATAAATAAAATGGGTTTCATCAATGAGTGTTCCTCAAAGCTTCCACCAAGTTTGGCTGAGAATGGATGAATTCTTTGCGAGCTATTTTGTTCACACACACACACACACACACACACACACACACACAGATGACTGCCTTTGTTGTCGGTAGTTGCAGTGGCAGTAAGTTACCCGGGACGGGTGACGGATTTCTCTAGTCAGAACAGAAATATCTCTCAAACGGGAAGGCAACGTGACATGGACCATCTCTCTCTCTCTCTCTCTCTCTCTCTCTTAGAGCTACACCTCATACTCTCCTCCGGTGGATAACTTGCTTCTTTCAAAGTCTATCAATCTTTCTATCTATTGCCAGATGCTTTAATCCCGTACGGGGTGGCCACAAACAAATCGCTTCCACGTCGCCCTGTCCCCCGCCATTTCACTGCCCTGCTCCCAACTCACACACCCCTCTCTCATATACCTCTCCACTCCATCCCTCCATCTCATCCTTGGCCTCCCCCCCTCCCTCTCCCTCTCCCTCCACCTCACTCACATACACTCTTCTCGTCAGTCTCTCACCCTCCATCCTCTGCACATGGCCAAACTACCTCAGTGTGTTCTTCCTAACGCTTTGTATCACATCCACATCCACACCACAACGCTCCTACATATCCTCATTTGTCAGCCTGTCTTCCCATGTGACTCCACAGGCTCTTCTTAAACAACTCATTTCAACTTGACTTGTGTTCCTCCAACAATGTCCAAGCTTCACTTCCATACTTTAGAGTTGGTACCACAATACTGTCATGTAGTAACTTTTTCACTTCCATGCTCACTTCCTTGTTTCTTATCACTGCTTTCAAGGAACCAGCAACCTTTCTTCCTTGTTGTACCCTTTCAAGCACTTCAACCTCTAAACTTCCATCCTTACTCATCACACTCCCAAGTAATTAAACGTACTCACATTTTCCATTTCCTCACCATCCAGCCTAACTGTACATTCACTGCCTTCACCTCTTTCAAAGACCATCACTTTACTCTTCCCTACATTCACCTTTAGATTCCGTTTCTTACAAACTTTCCCAAACTCATCCACCAAGCCCTGCAGCTCCCTTTCGTCTTCACTTAACAATACAGTATCATCTACAAACAACAGTACAGGGAGTTTCCAAAAACTAACCTCTCTCACTATGGCCACTCCAACATCCACTGCCCTACCTTGTACCTCTTTTATTACCCCATCCATGTACAGATTGAACATCCATGGAGACATGACACATCCCTGTGTCAACCCAACCTTCAAAGAGAAAAATTCACTCCATTCACCATCCACATGCACTGCAGCCTTAGCACCATCATACATTCTCTTCACAGCATTCATCAACTTCCCATCTACTCCATATATTCTTAATACTTTCCACAATCCTTGTCTATCCACCCTGTCATATGCTTTCTCTAAATCCATGAAAGCCACATACAACTTCTTTCCCTTCTCTTGCAACTTTTCCACTAAAGATCTAAGAATGAATATCTGATCTACACAACCTCTTCCCTTCCTAAAGCCTCCCTGTTCTTCTCCAACTAATTCCTCTGTTATTTCCCTAACTCTGTCAATAAGTAGCCTACCATACACTTGCCCTATTACACTAAGAAGACAAATACCCCTATGATTACCACACACTTCTTTTCCCCCCTTTCCTTTGTACAAGGGAATAATTATACCTGCCTTTCAATCCTCCTGAACTCTACCTTCCTCCCAGGCCAATCTGCACATCTTCCACATCGATTCTACTACTATCTCTCCCCCATGCTTCAGCATTTCACCATACACTCAATCAACTCCTGGGGCTTTCTCCAATTTGACTTTCTTCATTGCTTCCACAACTTCTCTCTTACTGATTTCTTCCTGTCTTCTCACCTCCCTCCTTTTCCCAGCCATTTCCCAGCCACTTTTACTCGCATTACTTCCATTCTCTATGTTCAACAATTCCTTAAAGCGTTCTCTCCATCTGCTCACTTTTCTCCCTTCTCCACTAGCAATCTACCATTTTTATCTTTCATTCCCGTACTACCTTCACTGCCACCCTGTCTTACTCTCTTCACCTCTTTCCGGAACATTTTCTTACAGTCCTTCTACTTTACACTCAAACTCCTCCCAATTTCCTCGTCCACTCTCTTCTTACTCTCTCTTGCTAATCTTTTCACCTCTCTCTTCCTTTCTACATATAACTCTGTCTTCCGCCTCTCAACTTCTTCCACGCCCCTATTTCTCATCCATTCATTGTATCAGCATCAGAGAAATTACCAATATGCCGGGAATCGAACCCGGGACTCTCAGGTGAGAGCCAGGCATATTGGTAATTTCTCTGATGATATTTCCTGTGTAAAAAAAAAAAAAATACAGGTTCTCTCTTCATTCATTGTATGCTTTCTTCTTTTGTGCCACATTCTGTCTCACCTCTTCATTCCACCATGCTGTTCATTGCACCCCCTTCCGTCTTCTCTTCACCCCACACACCACATCACATGCTGCACAAGTCTTCTGTGAATATCTTGAACACACCTTCCACGTCCCCTATTTGCTCCAATTCATATTTACCCAATCGTTCCTCCACTTCTCTCTTATACTCTGCCTTTTTCTCATCCTCTTGTAACCTTTCCACTCTCCTTGCAACTACTCCTTCCTCCCGTCCTTCCCTTCTTCTATTTCTCCATCTTACTTGGATCTTGATTCTGGCCATCGCCAAGTAGTGGTCAGAAAGTCCACTCCCCCAACCTCTATAAGCTTTAGCATCCATTACACATCTTCGCATCCTTTCATCCACACACACATAATCAATCATTGCCTTCCGTTCATTCAGTTCACCACCCACCCTTCTCAACCCTCACCATGTATACCTGTGGATCATTTTGTGCCTGAAGAGGGTATTGGCTATTACCAACCCCCTCCTGGCACAAATGTCCATCTCATCTATCTCAACAGGCACACCCCATTCACCAACTATTCCATGCACCTTCACATTCCCTATTTTACCATTCATATCACCAGTCAAAAACACTCTCTCATTCCTTCCAAACTTTTCCATGCACACTTCCACATTTGTCCAGAACTCTTCTCTCACTCTGCTTGCATGATCTTGCATTGGCGCATACACGCACACAATCGCCCACATTTGTATTCCAACTTTCAATCTTACCCACAGAATCCTTGAGCCAACTTATCCATACTCTCTTATGTTCTTCTTACATCTTTTACTCACAACAATACACACTCCTTCTTATGCTCTCTCATTCTCACCTACTCCTGCTCATATACCTCATCCATACTCCCATTCTTTCACACTTTCTCCTCCTCATTTAGTTACAGTTACTCCACATACATCCACTTTTGCACCCTGAAGCACCTGGACAATCTCTCTCTCTTTCACCTCATCATTCGCACCCCTTACATTCCACGTCGTGATCCGTACCATGTCCTTTGTCCGGTCCTTGGTTGTCATCTTTTGGTCGGTCCTTGTCCGAGGCTTCTTGTTCGTCTTTTTAGTTAGCTGTTTTCCAGGGAGGGGTACTAACCCTCCGCCAACCCTTCTAGTCGCCTTATACGACAAGCAAGGATACTGGGGGAGTATTCTTGAAAACCCCCCTTCCCCCAGGGGGGGTGATGACGGTTAATACATTCTTTTTTGTTACATTCCGATGATTTTACTTACTTTACAAAATATTC
The DNA here is from genome assembly GCF_032717465.1 of Coenobita brevimanus. Lineage (NCBI taxonomy): Eukaryota > Metazoa > Arthropoda > Malacostraca > Decapoda > Coenobitidae > Coenobita > Coenobita brevimanus. The sequence goes on from NC_136986.1 coordinate 30,126,206, forward strand.
GTGTCTCCGTTGATTTGGAAATTAAACTAGATTTCAGTCCTCCAGCTGAATAAAATAGGTTACATAAAGAGCAACCTGCTTCCAGACTGGCTGCAGCTGCCGAACAGCCCAGACTTTTGCCTTGTTGGGGTAGAGCTTCATTGAGCAGGTACAAACAGTAGTATATCCTGGAAATCCTCGAGAAACTAGACAGCGACGTTTCAATGCAAAAATAACCTTTGACCTGCTTACTGAATTCCAATAAGCGGTGGCTCAATCGGTAGAGAGGTGGCCTGCAGTCCTTACGGACCCAGGTTCGAATCCCGGCTGGGGCAGGGAACAGTTTAAGGATTTGAATTTCATTAAATCAGGCTTTACTGATCTACCAGAAGACCCGCCGACATGTCGCAAAAATACCCCCGCTAATACCAATACACCAGTCCTGTATGAGACAGCCCTAGCATGTCTTCAATATGGACGGTGGGTGTTAGCGCCGAAGTGGTGACACGTAGAGGTGTATGGTATGTAGGAGGACTGCTAGGCCTTGATAGCAGGCTGTGAAGCCTATGCCCAGAGTCGGACACACTAAAAAAAAAAAAAACAACAACACTCCTGGCCTTCTTCACATTTTATCTTTGAACAGCAGGTAACAAGTAAATTGCGCTTTGTGAGCACGTGACGAGCGAGCGAGCGCAATGTTATCACAAATTTCCTCTGATATATTATTTCTTTATGATGGTAGCTAAACAAAGAAAAGTATACTGGAACTAAAGACATTCTCTTTCATACACCCACACACACAAGGAAACAAAGAAGAAAAATGGTGCTTCTTTATAAAATTCGAGATTCCAAGGGATTCCTATGGGAGAGTCTTTAGTGGATAACAAAATTTATTGAATGAATGTATCACATGCAAAAAAAATATCAACTCTACTTCATAGGAGTGAAATTATTAGTGGCATCCCAGTGGAGATTATACAAGCTAGGTGTGAAAACATGATCTGGGTACGACATGAAGTCATAAATACTGTTTGGAGGACGAGTAGCATTCTTTCTGACCAGCCACTGGGTACTGTCATCTCTGACTGGAACGGGAAGGGATACCACTGTGACTGTAAGATGAACCATGTGAATGCAGTGCCTAGTGTTCTGGAATATGGGTGTTGCTCACATGCTTTTCGTGCCAATATGGGTCAATTGCTAATGATCCAGAGGACTGAGAAACCCAGATTCACGCCCAGAATGGCAGACCATGTCCTAGGAATCTGAGTACTAGTTAAATGTTGGAATGACGTTCAGGAGGTATTGGTAGCAGTGTACGTCAGCTTTAACACTGAGTTTAGTTCAGTAAATACAGAGATACTATACTGTAGGAATTCTTGCAGCTCCGAGGGATACCAGCAGGGATGATCTGGCTTACCGCTGGCCTGTACTCATACAGTGAGAGCACTGTCAGTTGTGATGAAAAAGCATCTGATTTCTCTCCAGTATGGTATGAAGTGAGACAAGGACGTGTACTTGCCCCAGCACATTTCAGCACGTGCATGGATTGAGTGGTGGGTTAGGCTGTGAGCTGACTCACAGTTGGCTATCATTTTGCAAATTTATGGTTTCTGACTTGGACTTTGCTGGTGATGCAGTTAACTCAGTGGACTCGTTAAAAGCACTCCTGAATGCTCTCTAGGCACTTCATGATGTGAAGCTACTGTGGCAGAGATTTTTTTACTCCAAGAGCAAGAGGCAGACATTTTACGTCTTATTGAATGAAGTAATTAGGTCTATTCTAGCATGAATACATAAATGTTTATGGGAGGTTCACTTACCCTGGCAGTATGATTCAAAATTTGCTGAGGCAGACCGTGGGATATGTCATCGCACTTATACCGCTATGGCTCCATTCAGTTCGAATATTTGTCATTATTGTTATATGTTCTGAAGAACAAGATTAGTACTTTCAGTACACTCCTGCTCCCTGTCTTTGGTGTCTGTAAAACATGGACATCAAAAAGTATTTTACCTTGGCAAACAAATACTTTTGGTACGAAGTGCCATCACACGTTCATAGGGTATCACTGGGACGGTCGACTGCAATATAAGCGATTACACGATAAGAAAGAGCCGAGGTCTGTTATATCCATAATACTTGAACGAGAACTTCTGGTTAAGATAGATACGTGGCACACTTCACTATGGTTTATTCTGTTCATTTGGTGGTATCTGTGAGACACAACCCGAATTGGAGAAGATCGAGGCTAAGGCATCAGAAGCATGGTTGAAGGAAGTCGACCGTTTCTATCGGGAGTTACTTGGGAAGGGAAGAATTACTGTCTGAAGGCTTGCATTAAGGAAGTACACCGTGTGTAAAGCTGGAGGGTGAATGATTCGATGCCCCGGCGTGGCGTCTGGCCCAAGTGGGTGAGTGAGTGTGAGTGAATGAGTGAGGTACTGTAGTACTAAAAATAAAACGAGAAAAGACGTGCTCAGGATGAAGAAACTAAGTAAAAGAGAACAAAATTAAAATTTCACTTTACTAATGGGGTTACATAACATTCTTCTTATACATTTCATTAGGATGACCTTTTTAAATTCTTATTACTGGCAGACAACGCATTTAACAGATATATATCTCGTGCTGAAAGGTTAACTCATTCAATACGGTGACGTTGTTTTACAATTTAATCTTGCTATCTACACACTACATTATTCAGCTTAAGATAAATTGTTTGAAATGGAGAATTCAGATGTAGCTATGTTTAATCTTTCCATTACAAGAGTATTCGTCTGTGGTGAACAATAATCTGGTGATTGTAATAATAAACTAAAAAAGAGAGAAAAAAAAGAAATCGTACTCGAGTAATATTCAGTCATAGTTCCTCCATATCCCTCTTTGAATTAAAATGTATGATTGTTAGATTGACAGACTAGCAGGCAGGAAGATTAGAAGACTGCTAGACAGATTAATTGCTGGGTAGATTAACAGAAGGATACGGAGATGGCCAACAGACTGAACTTCAGGCCAGAGAATGGTAGACTGATAAATGAGTAAGAAATATACGTATGAAGGAAGGCTAGGGATGGATCATTATTTGTTTAAAGCCCCCATTCCGTCTGTCTGTTTGTCTGTCTGTCTGTCTGTCTCTGTCTGTCTGCCCCCCCCCCTCTCTCTCTCTCTCTCTCTCTCTCTCTGAACTGGGAAGCTCATGAAATAACATTAGGAAGTCAGGAGACACTTGATAATGGTTATGAGGCCAATTCTTAGTGGTGGTACAGGTCTTGGCTCTGGATTGGTCTGAAGTAGTAGAGGTTCAGATCGATAAGTCAGTAACTCTCTCTCTCTCTCTCTCTCTCTCTCTCTCATCCTATTGCCCACGTATTTTGCCATAGCCGAAATAGGAAATAAAACTTCTGACTGACCTACGGTACGTATGCAGATGCACCCCGGATGTAGGCGTACTCGCGGCAAAATGGTCTTTCTCGCATTGCCACAGTAATAAAAACAATTTCGTGGATCATTCGCCCTGAGAAATGGAGCCCCCAATCTAGAACCTTGCATGGTAATTTTGTGGACATTTTTCTGTTCATGTTTCTGGATTCTCCCCGTCAGTATACGGCACTAAGGATGGTTGGCTCTACTACTGATGATGGAAGGAGACGGGGAGATGGAAAGATAGCTGGATCAATAAACGTATAAATAGAATAAATAGATATATAGACAAACAGTTGGCTATCGGGAGAGACGAACAGACAGATAGATAGATAGGCAGACAAACAGAGAGATAAATGTAGATCGATAGATACTCGTAAATACAACTACAGGTATATTGATAGATAGATGGACATACAAGTCTGTGTAGATACAGATAGAAAAGGATAAGCATACAGACCATTACTGATAAATTGACAGAGGTGGATCGATAGACAGATGAATACAGAATGAAAAGAATTTAATCATACATAGAAAACGAAGCCGGACGCTATCTATCCGGTCTCTAAATTCAGACATCAGTGTGGGATCGTTTTTTGCAATTTCATCCCTTTTAAAACAAATGGAGATAGATAGACAGATAGACAGACTGACAGACAAATAGATAGACAGACAGATTGATAGACGTATGGATGGATGATGGATCGATGGATGGATGGATGGATGGGGAAAGAGACTGAGAGATAGATAGACAGATAGACAGACAGATAGATTGATTGACTAACTGATAGGGATAGCCAGTTAGACAGATAGATATTCAATTAAAGCATTTATCTAAACATTCTCACCCGTACCTTCGTCCTCGTCTAGTCTGGAAAATATCGGCAACACAATATCCCTTGGTTAAAAACTCCTCCTGCTGCCTGTGAGCTGGAGATGCACAGGCGCAGGACCGATAAGTAAATTTCATCCAACGGTGTGTCTAGGTGGAATGAGGATTGATGTGGATATTATTATGAGCAGGTAAGTGAAATTTGAGAGAGAGAGAGAGAGAGAGAGAGAGAGAGAGAGAGAGAGAGAGAGAGAGAGAGAGAGAGAGAGAGAGAGAGAGAGAGAGAGAGAGAGAAATGGAAGATGTGAATGAAGTGGAGGGAAGAAAGGAGTTTAGATGAAAGAAAGACGACTTTTTTTCAGATACTGGAAGAGTAAGGGAGAAAACGTAATTGAAAAAATAAAATGTTGAGAAAAAATACGAATGGATCAGTGTAAATAGGAAAATTGTGGCAGAAGCGCCAAAATGTTGGAATAAATCTTGAACAGTGAAAAAAATGTAAGTCTGAAATTGGAAGCGTACAACGAGCAGGAAAAAGAAGTGTGAGATTAAAAAGAGCACACACATACACACACACACACACACACACACACACATACACACACACACACACGCTGAATGGGACGAACGACAGATCAGCTGCGGTGAATATTTTCATGCTTGTTGGACTTAAGGTCAGCCGAATAAAATCGTCTGCCATTAATTGTCCGAGTCATGCGAGTTTATGGTAACCTTATTATTAATCGTTGTACTGATTACTCTACAGGAATGTCTCATGCTGAAAATGTTTTTCGCTACATAAGGTATAGGGACGCGGGCACCACATAGTTCGAGCAGCCCAATTTTAAGGAAGCAAAGTAAAATATTTTGACTTCTTAAGTGCAGCACTCCTCGCAAAGCCCCGTTAACCTTCGTACGAACTGCAAAAACAGATCACAAATATATTTATTTTGATCTTCCTTCGTTTTCGTTCTATATTTCTCTCTTAGCCAACAGTACTCGTACATCTAAAACTAAAAGACATTCAGAGTCGCGTTACACCCCAAAACGCTTCTTAAAAACCGAGGATGTTTCTTTTCGTGATAAGCACAGCATTGGAGCTGCAGTACGTGAGCTACAGCAAAAAAAGAAAAAAAAATCTAACATTCCCACCCCTTCTCAGAGTATGAAAAACTCCACGGACCCGTTTTGTCCCCTTCCACGTAAGAATTTTATGTATAATCTATCAGTAATCGCGGTAGAGGTAGTCATTCAGTCAGTCGTATTATAGTGTAAGTACTGTTTACTTGGTACCTACTGTAGCTTCCATAAAAAGACCGTGAATTAGAACATAGAAAATATTATACAATGACTACAAATATGCAGTGATAAAAAAAAAAAAACTATATTGTTCGCGTTAGCCTGATTCTCTTGTGTCCCGCCCCCGTCTGATGGCCCGCCCTCTTCCAGCTCTACTCGTTGCTGATTGGCTGAGATAATTATTCTTCTTACTGATAGAATAATGAGCCTTACCACGAAACAGTATCGGCCATACCACATTGAGTACACCGCTTCCCGTCCGATCACCGAAGTTAAGCAACGTTGGGTCTGGTTAGTACTTGGATGGGTGACCGCCTGGGAACACCAGATGCTGTTGGCATCCCTACGTGTCAAGTGGGGTTGGTGGAGGATTAGTGCCCCTCCCTGTAAAACAATTAACTCTAAGCCCTTTGCCACCCCGTTTGGGATATATGGCGTCTGGCAATGATGATGATGATGACTTTGAATTCATTTCTGTTTGACAAAGGAAGCACTAAAATTTGCTAACTGGATCAAAATCAGTTTGAAAAGAGCCACCCCGCCTCCTTCCGCGACTGCAGCTGAATTTTGGCGCCAAGGAAGTTCGGAGTTTGGCAATAACAGATCGCAGCTGTGCCGCTATTACTATTAAACATATTAAGTCATTTGGTATGTCTGGTAAGTTACCACAGTATCATAACCATATCGTAATTTTCCCGATACAGTATAATTATTTATACAGTATAATTATTTACACCAACACTGCTGTATGAGAATTTTGATTCTATACACGTGAAGTTATTAAAATCTTATAGAGGGAAAAGGGTTGTGCTGTGTGTGTGTGTGTGTGTGTGTGTGTGTGTGTGTGTGTGTGTGTGTGTGTGTGAAGTTATTAAAATCTTATAGAGGGAAAAGGGTTGTGCTGTGTGTGTGTGTGTGTGTGTGTGTGTGTGTGTGTGTGTGTGTGTGTGTGTGTGTGTGTGTGCGCGCGCGCGTGTGCGTGTGTGCGTGCTCGCGCGCGCCAGTCCTCCTCCTCCTCTTCCTCCTCCTTTCAAATTCATCTCCCGTTCCTCCGTTACTTTTGTTCTATATTTCTTATCGTCTTTCATTTACCATCTTATATATAAGGGAAAAGTCAAAACAGTTCTTTGTAGAAGGTATACCTTTTTATTTTCATAGAGGGAACTTTCGTTACTTCACAAACCTTTCAGGCCGATGACGTTCCTTGGTACTTTTTTCGAACCTCCTTTACTACAAAACATATTTCCTAGTTACATGGAAAAGATATCATTGCAGTTAAAGGGTCAAGTAAAAGTTTTGTTGCTTCGATTAGCTAGAGCGCCTGACATGTTTGCCTGACGTTGGCTCGGCAAGTCTGGCTCAGAACTCCTACTCGGGCCGACGGGTGAGTGGGCGGGGCCAAGGGGGCGGGGCACAAGAGAATCAGGCAAACGCTAACAGTAAAGCCATAGCACAATGGGATCTCACCACCAGCGTAGACGGAAAGTGTTTTCTCGGCATATAATTTTGCACCTCCATTTCTAATTTGATGCAAATTCATGACGTAAAACACACACAAATAAAGCCAGCCAGCCAACCTCACAACTGAAAACATTACCACTCCGCTCACTTCGCAAAGCGGTTGGTAAGCGAACGGAGTGGAAATGTATTCAGCTGTGAGGGTGGCTGGCTGGCTTTGTTTGTGTGTGGGAAAACAAGATATTTCATGAAAAACTTGAGCTATCAACATGAGACTTTCAGGGTATCAATATAAGGCCAAAAACTCTGGACGAAGTCGAAAATGGGCACTCGGGGTCAAGATCAAGGACATCAAAGGTCAACTAATTGACCTTTAGCAACCATTTTGGTGACAACCTTCATATCGAGTGCCCATTTCAAACTTACGCAAGATTTTGGCCATATCTTGATATCCTAAAAGTTTCATGTTGACAGCTCAAGCCGTTCATGAGATATCTTCATACCAACTCACAAACAAAGCCTGCCATCCAACCTCACAATAGAAAATATTACCACTCCGTTCGCTTCGCAACGCTGGGGGTAACAAGATATAAATGAAGCACAGAAACAAGAGAGCATTTAGGACGGGAGGAGATTCAGAGTTCTATACCCACTAACACTGTACTAAAAAAAAAGTTTGTCGTTGGTGGAACGCAGCAGTGGGTATAGAACTCTAAATGACCTTCCCATTCCAAATGCTTTCTTGTTTCTGTGCTTCATCTGTCTTTTGTCAAAAAAATTTTCTCATCCCTACAGTACATCTTACCAGTCACTTTAGAAAAAATTTATTCTAATATCTAATAATGTGTGTGTGTGTGTGTGTGTGTGTGTGTGTGTGTGTGTGTGTGTGTGTGTGTGTGTGTGTGAAGGAAAAAAAAAAGGTAAAACACGGAACGGTTAAATGCAGAAGAAAAAATATAGAACGAACGAGAAACAAATGACAAGAAACTACACAGGAAGGGGAAATGGGAAACTAAAAGGTACGACTGAGAAGAAAATATTTGGAATAAAATACAGACATAAGGAAGATAAATAATATTGTGAATGAGGACAGAATTAGGAACAGAAAAAGGGAAGAGGTTAAACAAAGGAAACTTTGAGAACTAACAAGTAAAAGAAAATACAAAATTAATGAGGGTAGAAGAAAGGGAGAATTGATGGCGAGGAGACATACCTGTAGGAAGGGAGAGGGATATAAAACATGAGGGTAAAGGAAACTGGGTGGAAATAATTACGATGAAAGCTGAAGGAAACAAATGATGAAAGTAAGAAGGGCACAAGAAAAGACAGGAGAAATATAAACACGGAGAGTGGAAAATTTGTGGGGAAAAGAATATTGAGACATAGGAAAGGTGTACATATAAAAATTAACCGACTATATAAAACTATAACTGAGAGTAAAATGCCATGGATTCTTTCATGTGGAACTAATATGTTGTTAATTCACACAACTATTATGACAATTCAGAACTGATAAAAATCAAAACTAAGGCACAAACACCAAGCCTTCCTTATAATGAATTTGACCAGTAAATTTGCAAAAAACATTGAAAGGGTTTCTTATGCAATAATATGCACAACCAAAATCACGCAATAGGCACAACTATAAAAAGGAAGTACTGCTTCTTTCATAAAACATATAATTTATGGCAACTCGGAATACAGTCAGCCTTGCTACTTAGAGCGTACAGAAGGAAGATATTGCAGAAAGGATAAAGGTGAGTCGGCCTTGATCACCTTGTGGTGGCTATCCATGATGCACGATCTCTGGCAACCTCTCTACTCATTCCCTTATCCCTGAGGTAACACTCTATGAACTCGTCCCAGGTCTTTTTTGGTCTACCTCTCGCAACCCTACCTCCGATGCACGCATTTCTCATTTTCCGCACCCAACTGTCATTCTCCACCCTCTCCACATGCCAAAACCATCTCAATCTGCGCTTCCTCATCACATAACCAGTACACGCCAGTCCCATCCTACCTCTCAACACTTCGTTTGTAAACCTAGCCCCCCTCCAGTCCTCACATTCAAGGACACAACACATCCATCTAATCATTGTCATTTCTCTATGTTTGGGCCTACGATTATCCTATTCTTTTACTGGCCAGGTCTCACTACAATACAGCATTACACTCTTAACACATTCGCATTTAAAGATCCGTTAGCACGGCGTAAGATCCCTCTAACTGGCAGGAGAGGCAACAGCTCACTGAATTTCATCCAATCATTCCAAGCCTTAGCCACCTCCAACACATAACTAGTCCCCCAAATAACAGAACTCCACACACTCAAGAGACTCTCCCGCAAGATCAGTCCTTTCACACCTGACAATCTATAAATGCTCTTCCCGACAAACCGCACATACGAAATCAACATTATCTCACAGTGTACCTCTAACACCACTTCTTCTCATATGCACCCATTTATCACAAGTACTGCACAAGACAGTTACTTCCCACACCCTCCTGGCAAACTGCACATGGCCACTCTCTTTATGCTTTGACATTTCCGCCACCAGCGCTAGATATCATCGTTCTTGTTTTATCCACATTTACTCCCAAACTATTGTGCCCTATACTGTTTCTCCATCTCATGAATATTCCGTACGCCTCCCTTACATTCTCCGCAATCAATACCAAGCCATCAGCATACAATATTTCCCATGAGATGTACCCCCTCCACAATATGTCTACCCCCGATGTATATATGTCCCCCCCCCCCAATGCATACATGCCCCCACTAAACTTGCTAGGTCAGCATGCTTTCCCATGCCTGAAGACGGCGTTATTGCATCAGTTCATATCACGCAGCCTAGCCGGGCAGACTATTTTACTGTGAGCTTGTAATAAACTCCTAATCTAGCTGTTTGTACACGGAGTTTCTATCACCAAAGTATAGCAAGTTACAGAGAGTCCATTTCTGATATCACGATAGAGAGCTTCAAGCACCATGACGGGGACTTAAGACTGGCCCCTGATGCACGCCAGTATGCATGGAAAACTCATCACAAATCTCCATTCACTCTCACTTGAGTATGAGCACTCGCGTACATACCCATAACCACTCTAATCAGCCACTCCTCTATCCCAAGCTTTTCATTGCCCACCTCACTGCCTCCGAAGGGACTCTGTCATAGGCCTTCTCTAAATCAACAAAAACAAAGTACAGCTCCCTTTTCTTTCTTCTATGCTTTTTCTGAAGCCGTCAAACAATGAATGGTATCATTGGTCCCTTTGTTTGGTATAAACCTACACTGCATCTCATCAATATTCACTCTTTTCCAAACCATACCTTCTAGAACTCTGTTAAACTATCTTCATTATCTGGTCCGAAAGTTTTATGCCTTTGTAATTTCCTCCTTTCAGGGCATCACCACTTCCCCTAGTACACATTTACAATCACACTCTTCAGCCAGTCATCTGGGACAGCCAATCATATATAACTGTGTTTATTAAATCGTTTTCGTTTTCGTTTTTAAAGGCTCCAACATGCTTGCATGTGTCGGCCTTGGTCACCTAATGGCGGCTGTCCACGCTGCACGATCCATTGCAGCCAACCTGTTCAGTCCCTTAACCCTGAGGTCACACTTAATGACCTCGTCCCATGTCTTTCTCGGTCTACCCCTCATAACCACACCTCCAATATTAACACTTCTCACCTTCCTCACCCAATTATCATCCCCCATCCTCTCCACATGTCCAAACCATCTCAATCTACCTCTCCTCATCACAGCACCAATACACTCCAGTCCCATCCTACTTCTCAACTCTTCCATCGTAATCCCAGCCCCTCCAGGCCTTGGATGCAGGGTCGCACTGCACATCCACCTAATCATTGTCATTTCTGTACGTCTGAGCCGGCGAATATCTTCCTCCTTCACTGCCCAGGTCTCACTACCATTCAGCATTACACTCCTAACACATGCTGCATACAAAGACCTCTTAGCACGTAGGGAGAGTCCTCTCAATGTCAGGAGAGGCAAGAGCTCCCTGAACTTCTTCCAACCACTTCTCACCCTAGCCTCAGAGCTAGCTCCAGCCCCATCTCCAGCACACAACATGTCTCCCAAATAACAAAACTCTTCCACACTCTCTAGAGATTCACCAGCAAGTTCAATCCTTTCACGTCTGACAATCTCTATCTGCTCACCCCGACACGCCGTACACATAAAATCAGCATTATCTCGCAGTCTACCTCTGATACCACTACACCTCTTATGCACCCATTTATCACACATACCGCACAAGATGGAATTACTTCCCACGCCCTTGTGGCAAACTGCACATGGCCACTCTCTCTCGTCTTTGACAGTACTGCCACCAACCCTAGATATCATCACTTTTGTTTTATCTGCATTTACTCTTAAACCCTTGTGCCCCATACCATCTCTCCACTTCCTAAACCTTTCCTCCGCCTCCCTTTCGTTCTCTGCAATCAACACCAAATCATCAGCATACAACAACTCCCACGGGAGTCCGTTTCTAAAGTCACGTGAAAGGGCTTCAGGTACCATGATAAACAACATGGGACTCAAGACTGACCCCTGATGCACACCAACATTCACGGAAAGCTCATCACTCAAATCTCCATTCACTCTTACCTGGGTGTGAGCACCCACATACATAGTCATAACCACCCTAACAAGCCACTCCTCCAAGCCAAGCTTTCTCATTGCCCACATTACCACCTCTCTAGGGACTCTGTCAAAGGCCTTTTCCAAATCAACAAAAACAAAATAAAGATCCCTTCTCCTACCAATATATTTTTCCTGAAGCTGTCGAACAATGAATATAGCATCAGTGGTCCCCCCACCTGGCATAAACCCAAACTGCATCTCATCAATATTCACTCTTTCTCTAATCATACCTTCTAAAACTCTCTCCATTACCTTCATTATCTGATCTAAAAGCTTTATAATAAAGCTTTATGTATAAAAGCTTTATAATAAGCAACAAAACCCACCCCTGTATCTCCTGAGGCAGTCAGCATTTCAGCTATCAAAACAGAGACACCTGCCGCCTTCCCCAACTGCATCCTGCCTATTGCCCTGCTGACAGTAGCAACAGCAATAAAAGACCAATGGCCAAACACCGAATCTGCTGGCTCCTGACCTTCCCAGTTCCAGTTTCAGTCAAGCTTCTCAACTGCAACCAGCTATTATGATCTCTCCAGACGTCTTTAATATCCTCCAAGTCCATCACTACCTTTCCTTCATCATTATTTACACACTGCTCACATTCGATATCCCTGTTTTTCCTCTTCACCTCATTCGCTACCTTAAATACTTCTTCCTTTCAATACTATTTAGGATACCCAGTAAAAGTCGCAGAGACTCGGATTTTGCCTTGTATTCATCCTTTTTAGTCCTACACTTGGCAACCAAGTATTCTTCCCTGTAACCATTTCTTTTCCATTCCTGGAAAATCCTTTTCTCCTTAACTGTGGCCTCTACACTCTCATTCCTCCACCATGATATATTATGTTTTGGTGGGTCCCTTGTCTATCCACATACTGAATCAGTAACTCTCAAGGAAATATTCTTGAGAGCTCTGTGCTGTTCATCAACACTTCTGTCAACAGCTCCCTGTTCAATCACAACTCTATTCATCTTGCTATAGAAGTCATCCCCTACTGTTTGGCTTTTCAACTTCCATATTTTCATCCTAGTTGCATAGATTCCTCTTCTTCACCACCCACACCCTAAGCATCGTGCTTTACTCTTTCTTTTCCGAAAATGTGTGTTGCACACAGTCATGTTCACTGCCTTCCCAAATCTGAGTATCCTTTCTCCTTCCACATTCCTTGTACCGTAAGCAGATCCCTCATGTATTACTTCATATCTTTGAGCTGCTTCACCCACAAGACCATTTATGTCCCCTGCCCAAACTATAATCTCATTATCCTCATACCACTCACCATATGGATCATCACTCTAGAGTCTATTCTTTTCTACATCATCCAAGCCAGTCTGTGAAGCATAAGCCGATATAAAAGAAATCATGAGTTTTCTAAACAATATTTTTCACGACTAAAATCCTTTCATTCACATCATCCACGCCAGCCTGTGGAGCATACGACGATATAAGAAAAATCATGAGTTTTCTGAACAATATTTCCGCTACTAAAATCCTTTAATTCACTCTCATTCCATTTCGTGACACATTCCACCCATTTTTCCCCAACCAACACACCCGCACCACCATATCTGTCTGCACTTCCTTGCCAAAAAGCTTATATCTACAGTCCTCCTAGCATCCATTCTTGTTGATCCTCCCCTATAACTAACCTCTTGCACACAGCCAGGATCCACCCATCTCGTACTCAATGTCTCTGCCACTTCCCTTGCTCTGCCCTTCAAACTACGCACATTCCATGATGCCACTCTGAACCCCTTGGGTGATTTAATTTCCTCAGGCTTGCTTTGATTAATTTTTCTCAAATTTTCGTCATAAATCGGTAAAATAGAGGGTGAGACAGACCACAGGCTCTGTCCACCTGCACAGTCCCTAGTCCAGGCGTGGAACCAGGGACCCATAGCCCACCAGCCATGGCCCATGGCTGTGGCAGTGGCCTCGGGACACCTTGCCAGGACAGCTACAGGAACACCCTCCATGCACACCTTGGCACTTTGACTGCCTCGCCAGTATTCACCCACTGATTGGGCAGCTTCCTGGGTTGCTACTCCAAGGTTCAGGCCCCTCCCTGTTGGGCGGAAGTGGCAGCCTGGGAACCACAATGCCCTCTACTGTCTTGCGGAGATCCAAACTCCATCTCATCCCAATCCCCAAAACTATGCTGGTGGAGCCCGTGTCATGCCTCCCCTCAGGTCCACCACTAGGCAGGGGGGCAAGAGTTTTCTGGCAGCATACCCTCGCTTGCATCTTCTCCTGTGATGTAATGGGGTACGTTATGTGGACGTTTAGTGCATGTAAAGAAGTGCGTGAGATAGGGAAAAGTATTTGGGAGAGCATGCTAGCCTATTCTCCGTGTTAGTGTCACATTGAAAGGTCAGTAATTCTCTGCAAAAATTTTTGTTTCCTAAGCAAAAGAAAAAAAAAAACTATGGTCAAGCATAATAACATTGCTTGATATCCCTGAGGACTTCCTGTAGGGGGATGGCCTTTGAGTATTCGTCCCTTCCTAATAGTCTGTCCACGTGGAGGTCTACCTCTGCAAATTTTACTTAAGGAAAAAGCTGACACTTCAGCCAATCATCTGGGATAACACACTCATATATAACTTTCATCAAATCAGTTACTTACCTCACCCCTGTATTTCCTGAGGCCTTCAGCATTTCAGCAGTCAACCCAGACACATATGATGCCTTCCCCACCTACATCCTGCCTATTGTCCTGCTCACAGTAGCAGCATCTATCAAAGGCCAAGGGCTAAACGCTGGATCGACGTCAGACCTTCCCTGTCCCAATCAAACTCTTCATTCAGCAACCAGTTATTATACTCTCTCCGGGTGTCTTTAATATCCTGACTTTTTACCACAATCGTTTCTTCATCATTCTTCACGCACTATTCACTTATGATATCCCTGTTTTCCCTCTTCATCTGATTTGCCACCTTAATTATCATATTCCTCTTTTCAACATTATTTACAATACCCAGTAAAAGTCTCTGAGACTTAGATTTTACCCTGTATACATCTTTTCTAGCCCTATGCTTGGCAGCCAAGTATTTCTCTTTGTTACCACCTTTTTTGCATTCCCGAAATTGTCTGCCCTTTTCCTTAACTCCAGCTTCTACACCCTCACCCCACCACCATGTTCCTTTATGTCTTGGAAGGCCCCTTGTTCATCCACACACTGAATCTGTAACTCTCGGGAGTTTGTTCCTGAGAGCTCTGTACTGTTCATTAATACTTCTGCCAACAGCTACCTGTTCAGCCACCACTTTACCTATCTCACAATAGAAAGACATCCTTTACTGCTTGGTTTTACAACTTCCATATTTTCCTCCTAGGTGGATGGGTCCTTTTCTTCATGACCCGCTTCTTAAGCATCGTGTCACATATCGATAATTTGTTATTGCACACACTCTTTGCTCCCTATAACTTTAACATCCTTCACAAACCTCCTGCCTGCCCTCCTGATCAGGAAATAGTCAATCTGGCTACTGTTTCCTCCAGACTGGTATGTATTCAACATACTCTCACTTTTCCTAAAATGTGTGTTGCACAGTTATGTTCAATGATTTTCCAAACTCGAATAACTTTCCATTTCCTCATTTCTCGTACCATATGTGCATACCTCATGTACCCCTTCATATCCTTAAGCTGCCTCACCTACATGACCATTTAAGTCGCCTCCCAGAAGGACAAGATCATCACCTCCCATACCGTTTACCACACTTAAATCATCCCAGAAGCTATCTTTCTCTACATCATCCAAGCCAGCCTGTGGAGCATACGCCGATCTTTCATCATATAATACTTAACATTTATCAAAGAAATTCCTTCTTCCTCTTTTTGCACTCCTCCTCTTTATTCCCAAACCTTCATCAGCTCCTACACCACTGGTTCTGAAACTGCGAGCCTGGGGGCCATGACAGAAGGTTAAGGAGACCCTGGGGGGTTAGTGTAAGTATTAAATCACAGTGTGTCTGCCTCACATTCTGGTGAGCGTGCCATGTGTTTAAGCTTGTCACCTTGCTCCCTCTCTCTCTCTGCAGCGTCACCAGCATATACTTGGTACATATCGACACCACTGGACCAATGAGTGTGCAAGAAAAAATATGGCTAAGTGGCAACAATTTGTATGCATTATGCAGGAGTGAACTTGTCGCGAAAACCATATATGAAGTCCTATTCGCCACTATAGTGGGGATTCTTCCAACACATTTAGGACTGTGTACAGGGTGCAAGTGTGTCTCACTCGTTTCCTATTGTAACCTTCCCCTCGACCACAACCCCAGTTGGCGCCTGTAGATGTAAGTTTGTGAGATATATCTACCACTTTCTGTAATGCATTCCAGTGTTACTTGCGAGATATTTAATTGATGTTAGTATTATGAAATTGATTTATTTATATTTTTTCTACATATCTATCTATCTAACCAAATATATATGCAGACCTAGATACAGTTTTATAGTTTATGTATTCCTCCACTCTGCTTTCCCAGCTCACTGGTGATGTCCCTATCACACTTCTACCTTTGATATTGTCTTCACATATTCTCTTCATAATTCTGTTCATTTTCTCGTTCATTTATTTATTTAGTTTTTTTTATTATCATCGGCCACTTGTACCAAAAAATACAGCACTGATTTATAAAAATATGACGATATTCAACTAATTCACTTTAACCAAACGATCTGAATTAAAATCAGTGCTAAAAAAAAAAAAATCATGTTACTCTGAATCTAAATCAAGGGGCTTTCACCAAAACCCGATTTCAATGCAGGTTTAGCAGCTCTGGCTTGAAATTTATGACAAACAATGTAAATTTTAATGCAGGGTAGGGTTGGCTACAAATTTAAAACAGTATTTTTTCCTACACTCTTATAATTATCGCAGTCTTCGGATGATTATGCTTTCATATGTGGTATCCTATGTTTCTTCTGTTGCGTTTGACACCTTTTTGCCTTTTTCTTTTTTACATCAGCATTTTCTGTTTACTGTCAAAGTTTGTGACAGTGTGACATTATGAAAATGATACCGCAATGATTAAATATGATTTTTCAAAGTGTAATGCTGCATTTAGCAATTTCACACGAAATTTCACATTATTTTTTTACAGTGTAACAATGATTTTATAAAATCTTTGCATTGGTAAAGGCGACGATGGAACCCGGCTACCACACGCAGAGAATTCGGAGCCTTTAATAGTTACTATGATGCCAGGCGAATTTTACTTCAATTCTGCTAGTGGTAACACCTACGGTACATTATTAACTCGTAAATTTCTTTAACGAAACATATTCTAACTTATTAGACACACAAAAAATAGCGAGGAAATGAATACAGAAGTGTTTGCAGTAAAAAAAAAAAAAAAAAAAACTGAAAACCAATGATTTCATACTGCATAAAATTTAATTCACTTGGGTGAAGTTAAAAATAAATCATGCTGGTTTGGTGAAAGTTGTAAAATAAATCATGTTAGTTTGATGAAAGTTGTAAAATAAATCATGCTAGTTTGGTGAAAGTTGTTTGACTTTGATGATTTTTTTTACATTGATTTTAAATCAATATAGTGAATTAATTCACTTTCATGCAACTGGCCACATAATTTTAAACATTGTCATTCGTCTGTTTCTATCTGTTTGCCATTTTTTATAGATTTGCAATGGCAGCCAGTGTTGCAAAGAAATGGAAGTAAAATGACGAATATATTAACTACGGATTTACATCAGTCCTCTCTGATTGCATTGAGCAACCTCAGTGTGTTCTGTGTTTCAAAGCGCTGGGAAATTATTCTATGAGGCCTAACCCTGGATAGGCATAAAGTGTTTTTTAGTAACGTCACAGGCATACCTGGGTATTATTCACCCGGCCTCGGAAGAAAAAAAAATTACTAATCAATATTTATTTATGAAACTTGGTATGAGTGTGGAAGATCCTCTCTTGTTCACACTGATATAAGTATGAATGGAAATTTAATAAGAGGTAGCAATGTAAAAAAAAAAATCCTAAGATCATTTTTGAAAAAAAAAAAAAAAAAGTTCGAGAGCTGACAGCTAAATATATACGAGAATATATATATATATATATATATATATATATATATATATATATATTTCTTCCGTATCTAGTGTCCCACCCCGTAAAAAGAACTAACTAAACAAGCGAATAAAGCGCCTCGGACCAGGACGGACCATACGTTGACGACTAAGGAACGGACAAAGGACATGACATTCTGAGGGTGGGAACGTGGAATGTGAGAGAAGTGAATGATGAAGTGAAAGAGAGAGATTGTTCAGGTGCTTGAAGATGCAAGAGTGGATATATGAGGATTGATTGAAACTAAATGGAAAGGTGAAAGGGTGAGAGAATAGGAATATGGTTTAGGTGTAGGAGCGGTATTTAATGAGAATGAGAGGGCAAGAGAGGGAGTATGTCTGATGATAAACAAGAAGTGGAAGGAGAATATAAGAGAGTATGGAACAGTGGGTGCAAGGATTGTATGGGTGAGGATGAAAGTAGGTATACAAGCGTGGGTAGGTATACCCATGTGTGTATGCTTCGACAGAGGACCGAGTGGCAAGAGTGAAAGATGAGTTTTGGGCGAGAATAGAAGCATGTATGGACAAATCTGAGAGGAGAGAGAGACTGCTTTTGATTGGACACATAAATGGCAAAGTTGGGAATGTACGAGTGGATGGAGTGGTTGGTCAGTGGGGTGTGCCAGCTGAAGTAGATGGGAACGGTAATGCTTTGGTGGACGTTTGTGTTGGTGAGGGGTTGGCAATAGCCAACACCTATTTTCGGTATAAGATGATCCACCGGTATACATGGAGAGTAATGAGGTGGTAGGATGGTGAAATTGTTGAACGAAAGGCAATGATAGACTACGTGTGTGTGGATGAGCGAATGAGAAGACAAGTGTTGGATGCAAGAGTGTGGTGAGGGTGGGGGAATGGAGTCTCAGACCATCACTTAGTGATGGCCAAGGTAAAGCTACAAAGAAAATGGTTGAGGAGACGAAGAGGAAAACAGGAGGAAACAGCTCCTGTGAGAAGAGTGGAGAATTTGCAAGATAGGTAGAAAATGACAGAGTATAAGAGCATAGTGGAAGAAAGATTGGGAATGTATGAGCTAGAGCGGATGGAAGGGGAGGAAGATGTATGTAAGATATTCACGGAAGAGATAGGCGCAGGGTGTGAAGTGATCTGTGGAGTGAGGAGGAGAGGGAGTGCAAGGGACAGCATGGTGGAATGATGAGGTGAAACGAGCTGTGGAACAAAAGAAGAAGTCATATTGTCAATGGTTAGCGAGTAGAGGTAGGGAAGAAGATGAGAGAGAGAAGAGAGAGGTATATGTGAGCAGAAGGAAGGTGAAGAGATTGGTGAAGGAGAGTAAGAAGAAAGTGGATGAAGAGTTTGGGAGGAATCTTAGTGTGAAATGGAGGGAGAGTAAGAAATTGTTTTGGAAGGAGGTAAAGAAAGTAAGGCAGTGTGAAAGGGGAAATAGTAGGGGAGTGAAAGATAGGAATAATAGAGTGTTGGTGGAGAAGGGAGAGAAATTGAGGAAATGGAAGGAGCGCTTTGAGGATTTGTTGAATGTAGAGAGTGACAGCAGTGCGAGTATAAGTGGTTGGGGAATGGCTTGGAGAAGAAGAGATGAGAGGAGGGAGGAAGAGATCAGTAGGGAGGAAGTAGTGGAAGCAATGAAGATCAAGTTGGGAAAGGCCCCAGGAATTGATGAAGTGTGTGGTGAAATGCTGAGGTATGGGGGTGAGATTGTTGTGAAATGGATATGGAAGTTGTGTAGATTGGCTTGGAAAGAGGGAAGAGTTCCAGAGGACTGGAAATCAGGTATAATTGTTCTTTTATACAAAGGAAAAGGGGAAAGAGAAGTATGTGGTAACCATAGGGGTATTTGCCTTCTTAGTGTAACTGGTAAAATATATGGTAGAATACTCATTGATAGGGTTAGGCATGTGACAGAGGAGTTAGTTGGAGAAGAACAAGGGGGATTTAGGAAGGGAAAAGGGTGTATAGATCAGATATTTGTTCTAAGATGTTTAGTGGAGAAGTATCTAGAGAATGGAAAGAAAGTGTATGCTGCCTTCATGGACTTGGAGAAAGCTTATGATAGAATAGATAGGCAAGGTATGTGGAAGGTATTAAGAACACATGGAGTGGAAGGGAAATAGTTAAGTGCTGTGAAGAGTATGTACGAAGGAGCTAGGGCTACGGTGCGAGTGGATGGTGAGCTGAGTGAGTTCTTTTATCTCAGTGTGGCACTGAAACAGGGTTGTGTGATGTCTCCATGGCTGTTTAATATATACATGGATGGGGTTGTAAAGGAGATGCAGGGTAGGGCAGTGGATGTGGGGGTGGCTCTAATGAATGAGGGTGAGATTTGGAAGATTCCGGTGTTGCTGTTTGCTGATGATACAGTATTGTTGAGTGAAGATGAATGGGAGTTGCAAGGTTTGGTGAATGAATTTGGGACAGTGTGTAGGAGGAGGAAGCTGAAAGTTAATGTAAACAAAAGTAAAGTTATGGTGTTTGAGAGGGATGAAGTAACAGAATGTATAGTGAGGCTAGATGGTGAGGATATGGAGAGTGTGAGTGCATTCAAGTACTTGGGTAGTGTGATGAGTAAGGATGGAACTTTGGGAGATGAAGTGCGTGAAAGGGTACAGCAGGGAAGGAAGGTTGTTGGCTCATTGAAAGCAGTGATGAGAAATAGGGAGGTGAGTATGGAAGTTAAGAAGTCACTGCATGATAGTATTGTGATCCCTACCCTGACGTATGGAAGTGAGGCTTGGACCTTGCAAGAGTGGAACAAGTCAAGAGTGAGAGCAGTGGAAATGAGTTACTTGAGAGGAGCATGTGAAGTGCCATGGAGGGACAGGTTGACGAATGAAAAAGTAAAGGAAAGTTGTGGGGTGGATGTGGATGTGGTTGAGATTAGGAGAAATACATTGAGGTGGTTTGGACATGTGGAGAGAATGAAGAATGAAAGACTGACTAAGAGGGTGTATGTAGGTGAGGTGGAGGGAGGGAGAGGGAGGGGTAGGCCGAAGATGAGGTGGAGGGATGGAGTTGAGAGGTATATGAGGGAGGAGGGGTGAGTTGGGGGGAGGGTAGTCAAATGGTGGGTGACAGAACGACTTGGAGGCGTTTTGTCTGCGGCCACCCTTTGCGGGATTAGGGCGTCGTGCTATAGATAGATAGATAGCCTGCATCCTCAAAACCTCCCAGACACAGGCTGCTAGCTCCTCTTTTATCAGAAAACCATAAGCAAAAAATACTACTCACACAATAGGCATAGCCGGGTGAAAATACCCGACCACTGTAAACCAAATTATGAAGACCGGGTGTAGAGCGTCACGCACCCACCTAACACAGACTTACAAAACACAGTGCAGCTACTGAGAGAGAGAATGTTCTGGAGATAAAGGAACCATGTATATAATACAGTGTTGCAATATCACCAGATGAATTTTACCCAGGTATGCCTGTCCAGGGCTATTAAGCTGAAGTATCATCTGGTGACAAGCTAGCCTCAGTATGCGGAAAAAGATATCAGTTTCTTCAAGTGCCATGAACAGAGTTTGGGAAAACAGGGACTGGATGGGAGTGGTGTTTTCCAACAACAGAACTTTAGTGTAGTGGAGGCATCATAGGAGGTTTCACTAGAAACAGCGAGGATGGAAAGGGCCCACACGATTGATGAAATTTTCATTAAGCCGTGTGTTGTAAAGACTGTCAAGCAGGTTCTTGGAGTCAAGTGCACTTAAAATTCAGTAGATTTCCTTGTCAGACGACACAGTGAAACCAAAAAGTAACGAAAAGTCAGCTGATATCATGGACCAAGTGATACAGGAAACTGGTATGTTCGAGTTCAGTTGGCTGAGTCAACGGATTTGGCTTCTTGTGCACAGCTACTCGTGTTTGTTAGGCATGTGTTCATGCATGACACCTAAGATGAGTATCTGTTCTGTACACAGCTTGAAACTACCACGAAAGCTTTAGATGTGTTGGGAAAGTTGTCTTCCTTCTTCACAGCTAATGGAATAGCCTGGGAAAATTGTTGTGGAGTCTGTACTGATGGGGCTTTGGCGATGCTAGAATCAAAATCGGAGCTAGAGAAGCATGTCAAAGAAGTAGCTCCGAACGAGAAAAGTGTTTCACTGTATGATCCATCGTTTTGCAACTGGCGTCAAAAACACTCCCTGGTGTCCATTGCAAGATCCTGGAGGCAGTGGTAAAATGTGTCAGCTTTGTGAAAACAGGAAATTTGAATTCTCGCCTTTTACAGAAACTTGGTGAAGACATGGATTCAGAGCAGGAATCACTCCTCTTTTACTCAAAACTGTGATGGCTCTCCAAGGGTAATGTTGTGAACAGAGTATACGGGCTTCGGAGAGAACTTGATATTTTCCTGGAAATGAAATGGAAGGATGATCTATAAGTCTCTTCAACCAGGCGTTTTGGGAGTCACATCCTTCATACCTGGCCAATATTTCTCATCAGCTGAACAGGCTGAATCTCAAGCTACAAGGCAAGAAGAGAGATGTATTTCACCTTATGGACTGTATGCCTCCATTTCTTGCTACACTGACAAAGGAAAGATAGTGCAGAAAA
Source organism: Coenobita brevimanus (assembly GCF_032717465.1). Lineage (NCBI taxonomy): Eukaryota > Metazoa > Arthropoda > Malacostraca > Decapoda > Coenobitidae > Coenobita > Coenobita brevimanus. Next base: position 30,148,503 of record NC_136986.1, read on the forward strand.
TTTTGCCATGTTTAAGAATCTTTCAACGAGATTGAAGAGGATCACCTTTTTGACTCATCAGTCAAAAGTGAAATAATAATTCATACTGGAGATCCTTGGCAGATGGGGCAAAAGATACTTCCTAGAATCCAAGGAAGAAGAAGGGAAATTGGTGAGGAATCCTTTCTCTGACACTCTTAATATTTGCTGCCATTCCCGAATATGTTCAAGATGAATTCCTTGACCTGAAGAATGACTCCGCTGCCAGAGACCTTTAAGAAGAAAAATATCTGATTGTGTTCTGATGCTCCAAGTGTCAGTCATATCCAAAAGTTAGTGAAAACGCAATGAGAGTCCTCTTGCTATTTTACACACTATCTTTATGTGAATAAGGTTTCTCCACCCTTCTACACATAAAAACATAAAAGCCGAAACCAGTTGGATGTGGACCCAGAAATGAGATGTGGTTTATCAGTGACTCAACCTCGAAGCAGTCGACTGGGATAAAGCAAACAGTGTGGTCCATCCCAGTAATATGTAACAAAACATGCAATCTGACTGATAGTTGTAAGCATTAAAATAAATGGAGAGTGCAAAAAAAAAAATTTCATTATTATTTTTGAGGGGCTTCAGAGAAAACTGAATGAGGGCCACGAGGATATTAATGTCCCCACAAGTTGGGAATGAAGTGAAAAAGTCTGAGAAACACTGTCCTACTCCAAGCCACCCGTTAGCTGAGGTCATCCTTCACGTCCTATATCCATCTCCTCTCATTTCTGAACAAGTCGATCCATGCATCGATACCATTGGAGTTAAGACCTCACACAGTGATAACGTTGGCAATGCTAAGTGTTAAAGCTGGAAACTTGACCAGCTGTACAACCGAGATGTAAGATGGAAAATGTAAACCGGTGAATTTAGATGGGGAATGGAAATCCTGAAAGATGCACCGGAAGACAAGGGGAAAGCGACCATAGGGAAGACGAAGGGATAAAGATTGTTGGTGAAGATTGAAGGGCATGGGAGAGGGGATGATAACTGGAAACAGGCTGATACACACACACACACACACACACACTCACACACACACACACACATATATATATATATATATATATATATATATATATACTGGAGAGAGAGAGAGAGAGGGAGAGAGAGAGATCACTGGTAAAGGAGGAAATACAAGCTGTAGCTCCAATATCAATGGGTGTGTCAGAAAGTTTGGGTGTGTGTAAATGCGGGGGAAGAAGTGTGGGCCTGGGTAAAGGAGTGGATGTGGGCATAGGAGTGGGTGTGGGCATAGGAGTGGGTGTGGACATAGTAGTGGGTGTGGGCATAGCAGCGGGTGTAGGTCTAGCATTGGATGTTGGTATAGGAGTGGGTGAAGGTATAAATGTGGGTGTTGATCTAGGAGGGGTAGGGGTTCAGGAGTGGATGTACGTCATAGAAGTGGGTGTGGATATAATAGTGTGTGTGGGTCCTGGAGTAGTTGTGGGTTTAGGAGTGAGTGTAGGATTAGGAGTAGGCGTGGATGTTGGATGAGGATGTGGGTATGATGTGAGTGTAAACGTGTGTGTGGATGTAGTATGAGTTGGCTGTGTGTGTGTGTGTGTGTGTGTGTGTGTGTGTGTGTGTGTGTGTGTGTATTTCACCGGGTCGGTCAGGATCACTTGATGGTCGTGGTCGTCAGCTTTTACCCTCACGGAAGGGAGCTGAGAGCTCATATAGTTCGATCTAAGGACAAGGCTGTGACCTTCACTCACGCACACACCCGTCCCCTTGCTCAAGGGGGACAGTAACCACCCACTTCATCAGTTAAACTTTTCGCAACCTGAGCGAGGCTCGAACTCCCGTCCACCAGTTGGCAAGCGAGAACGTTACCACTGAGCCAGCGAGCGGTGTGTGTGTGTGTGTGTGTGTGTGTGTGTGTGTGTGTGTGTGTGTGTGTGTGTGTGTAGCTCCTTACAGCAGTCTTGCTTTTTATCCCCGACTGCGTAAACGAACTTGTAGCTCCTCTCTAAGGGCCAGTGGCACTCCCAGTCAGCAACATCTTACGCCAGAAACCCTTCCACGCACCAACACCACACGCTACAAACCCTCTCACGCACCAGCACCCTACGCCACAAACCAACATGTTGCGCCACAAACCCTCCCACGCACCAAAACCCCACGCCACAAACTCTCCCATGCACCAACATATTGCGCCACATACCCTCACATGCCACCATCTGGGCACTAATACCCAACCTTCTTTTAGCCCCTGCACCCCTGGACTTGCCTTCGTAGGAAACAATCGTCTGATGATGTAAAAGAAAACAACCCCCGTATTCCACGTGTGACGTGGCTTGTGGATGTGGCTGTGGAATGGGTGTCAGTGTGTGTGAGTGTGTAGATGAGGGTGTGGTTGTAGGTATGGATGAGGGCGTGGGTGTGAGTGTGTTTCGCTCCTCAGGTACAGAAAGAAAGTAGGCTTAGTTTACAACCCTCTTTCACCTCAGATTCAGGTCACAAATGAGATAAAAATCAAAATTTAGGTATCCCATCTCCCGTAAAAGGAAAATACTGGAGTAATGATGATTATGATGATAATGATGATATGTTTGTTATCATTTTCGTGTAACGGGGAACCACAAAATGAAATCTGTGTCTGGACAAAGATAAATCGAGCAGACATATTACACAAAGTTTAAGGGTATCATATAAAGATAACAGTGATTATACCGCATAGATAAACTGTTCTCCAGCTACAAAAGTAATTTCGTAAACATATCACAGTTGTCACTTGGGTGTGTGGGAATAGTGCAGGAATGGGTGTGTGGATGTGAGAACTGGTGTCGGTGTGGGTGTATGAATTGCCACGGTATCTCAGAGATGTATTGTAGTCTCACTAAATCCTCACCATAAATATATCTTCCTAACGTTGAACCACGGTTTAGTGTTGGCTGAAGAGTAATTGCTCATGTTCTGTATATATTACCACTGGGTGCTACAGTGGCTGGATCAGTAGTTTACTCTTATAGCCATGGGTCTGCCACTAGTCTGTGGTACGAACCCACCCCGTGGCGGACATATAGTGTGGGTTCTGGAAGTATGCCCTTTCATGTAATGGTAATTGTTTGCACCCTGTCGTTTCTGACGGTGGTAAATACAGATTCAAACACCCACAGAAAAAGCTATTACGGAATTTCAGGTTTTAGTATTAAACTACCTTCTTCGCGTGAAGTAGGCTAGGTCTTCGTCGCTCCAGTTATAGTTAAACTCGAAGAGGTTAATTGTTTGCAGAGGAAAGTTCTTCATCGGAGAAATTATTGGGCCATAAAAATGGGACTCGACCCACCTCTTTGGTATTATTTTCGTATCTCTTTCGATTTTACCGCTACAGTTGCATAACACAATTTCACTGAAATTCATAAATGCATCTGCAATTTTGTTGTGATCTACCCATTGACTTTTTGTTCTAAGAGGCTGATACTACTTGAATATTACCATACGGCTGCTTATATACTTGCATTTCCACTGTTCAAATCCAAATAAATATGATCAAATTTCAGGCAGCGAGACAGCTGTAGAGAGGTTATTTGATTAAAGATTCAATTATATACCGGTACCACCTACCCGTTCTTTTTTTTTTTCTTTTTTTTTTTTGCACAGGAGTACTTGCTAGTTGATATGGAGACATTGATTAACAAGTGTTCGGTATGTAATGACCTTTGTGACCCATTAAACTAAAGTGCCTTGATATACAAATCACCTCCCACACTGCGTCTCGAGGGCCCATCATCTAATAGCTTATACTATAGCACTAGCCGTGTGTGTGTGTGTGTGTGTGTGTGTGTGTGTGTGTGTGTGTGTGTGTGTGTGTGTGTGTGTGTGTGTGTGTGTGTGTTTTGGGCAGCTGAAACTACAAATTCAAATCGCACCAAAATTGGCACAAAAATCGCAAAAAATTAGCTGATGTGAAAAAACTTGGTCCCATCACGATTGAAAAACTTTTACTATATTTGATGGTGATCACATTTTGACCAAAAAACGACGCTCCCAGCGCCCGACATAGGATCTACGTGGAATTTTTTGCTCATAGCTATAAATAAAATACATTATAGCAGCGCAAGAGCCCTCCGCAGGAGGAAGTGCGAGGGGCCCGAAGGGCCCACGAGCACTTGTACTTAATCTAAGAACATACAGTAAGAAGAGATGATAACTGCAGTAGGCCAGTTGATTCATGCTAGGCAGCTGCTACAGGAGTGACTAAGCCTCCAGAAAAAGACAAGGACAGCAAAGAAGGAGGCTCTTCCCCAACCATCATATCCTCCAGCTGAAACCGGCAGGAAAAAGTGAGAAGGAACATTACGCAGTATAGAAAAATTGGCGTGGACATCTTACAGGACAGTGCAAAAGGAGAAAAGAGACTATCGCAGTGAAACCTGAAAAGGAAAAAACAATCAGTACCGGTTAATGGATTTTTTTTTTAAATCCAAACCTTACTTGCTTTTCTAGTCTATGCTTGAGACTCTCAATGGAAGGGGCAACAACTACATCACTAGGGAGCTTATTCCATTCGTCCACTGCCCTATTCCCAAACCATTTTCTACCTATCTCCTTACTAAAACCGAATTTATCTAGTTTGAAACCATTACTTCTATTTCTATCCCGTGTGCTCACTTAGAGTACCTTGCTAATATCTTCCTTATTTATTCCTTTCATCCTCATAAGCACTTCAATTAAATCTCCTCTTACTCTATGGTTTTCTAGTGAGTTTTCAGTCTACCTTCCTATGAAAGGTTCCGAACATCATGTATCTTTTTGGTCATTCTGCTTTATAAATTTTCTAAGGAATTTATATGCATTCTACAGTACGGACACCAAAATTGCTCTGCATAGTCTTAATGTGGCTTCCTAATGCTATATAAAGTTGGAGTATTATTATTGATGTCCCATTGTTCACGCTTCGCGAAATAAATCCTAGGATCACATTTATTTTTGACACTGATACACTGTTGCCTTTATTTCAGGTCCTTACTGACCATGACTCTTACATTTCTATCGAACTCCAAAGCATTAATTTCATTATTATCTAAACTCTAAGATCTGCGATGGTCTTGCCCACTATAATTACTTTACATTTTCGCACGTTAAATCCCGTTAGCCAAACTTCAGACCATTTAGATTATAAATCTAGGTCCTTTAGAAACTTAACATAGTCGTCAGTTGAGTTAATGATACGCCTTTTTTTGTCATCGGTAAATAAGCTAATATTGCTAATGATTCTTAGATCATATATATATATATATATATATATATATATATATATATATATATATATATATATATATATATATATATATATATATATATATATATAATCATCAGTTGTTTGAGCAACCACTGCAGTACCGGCCTATCCCGACCGAAGTGGGGACAATACAGCCCATGTATCTCTACCAAAGTGGCTTAGGTTGTCGGTAGAGATTGTCTGTAGGGTGAGAAGTGCTTGTAAGTGTAAATGTACTGTTGGAATGGCTTCGGATGTGCGTGTAGTTTGTGAACCAGGTGTAATCGGCCCGCGCAATCCAACAGGGTGCAAGCATACTTTATAGTATGCGACACTGGTTCAACCACAGCACACCATATGTCCGCGAAAGCAGTACATGGCCGGAAGAACGCTCCCAAAGTTTATTACCCTGGCAGGGCTCAAACCTTAGTTCTCCCCTGTACGAAAATGCACACTTTATACCACTGTACAATAGAGGCTCATATATATATATATATATATATATATATATATATATATATATATATATATATATATATATATATATATATATATATATATATACACACACAGAGAGAGAGAGAGAGAGAGAGAGAGAGAGAGAGAGAGAGAGTTAGATATACAGATTGATAAATAGATAGATGAATAAAGAGATAGATAGATAGATATACTGTATATATAAAATAATGTGGTACACAGCAGCTTCCTAGTCCCCTATTCGATTTAGTGCCATTGATTAAAGGTTTCTGGTTTCGTTTCTTCAGACAGGATTCTATTCATTTTAAGAATTCATCGTCTTGTACCGTGTGCTCGAACCTTCCTAACTAAACTTTCGTGTGGGACCCTGTCAATAGTTTTACTAAAACCCAGATCAACACTATCGTAAGTTTTATCGCTGTCTACCTCCTCATAGACCCCCAAGAAAAATGATGAGTTTTTGAGGCAGATCGATCCTGCATGAAGCCGTGCTGACTTTCGTTAAATATTATTAAAGATAAAATTTTCATCCTCAGAGAAATAGAAAAACTGACGGAAAGACAGGCATATGCCTCAAAGAGATTCGTCAGTATTGTTATTCTACTCTTAATACCATCAAACAGTTTTAGCAAATCAGGTTGAATATAAACTACTCCCACAAGGAAAAGGAAAGACACCGACCCACGCCATTTGAGATTAGGAATAACTGTAATTTTATTCTTGCTAAAAACAAACGATTACATGCATTCTCGAAATGAAATCGCCTCCTAAATACGACAGAAAGACAAACAGACAGACACAGATTCTGGATTATCGATTCAAGTTGACTTTTGATGTATTTTTTATTTCACCTGATGGCATTATTCAGATTAAATGATAACAGACCCCTCTTGTACAGGAAAACGTGATAGGCATTTGGGCCGACAGACTAGGGGAAAGACTGGCAAGCTCTCGATCATTATTTCACATTGATTGCTACTTCACTCCAGCTAAAAACAGGCGATTTTATTCAGCATAAGTGAGAATAAACTCTTTCTGTAGATGAAGACGTGAAAGACATAATCAGGTAAAATAAACAGAACGGAAGCGAGGCAGACAGCTTCCGAATTATCAGCTCACATTAATTGGAATTGTCATTCACATTAATCAGTATTGCAATATCGTTAATCGTTACTGTCAGATGATTTTATTAAGTTGAAGTGAAAATAAGACACTCATGGACGCCGCGGGGCGCACCCGGGGGAAGGGGGAGGCCGGGCCCGGCCCCCCCAGCTCTCTGAGTCTTTAATATATATATATATATATATATATATATATATATATATATATATATATATATATATATATATATATATATATATATATATATATATATATATATATATATATTTTGATAACAGCAAAACATGAAAAATTGGCAAGTCCAGTACAAACAAAGAGTAACACATGAGCCAGCAGCTCTCTGACTCTAAACCTGCATATGACCTCCCAGTAATTATCGAATTACCTGACCTCACCTCACTACGCCCCCCCCCTTAGAAAATTCCTGGGTGCGCTGCCACATTGTTTGCTTGATTGTTTGTCCTCCAATCACGCCCAAAGAAAGGGCCAGAGACCCCCAGACTCATATATATTCTGAATCAGGGTGACCGAAGGATGTTTTAGGGGAGTCAATATTAAGATCTGGGTCATTTGAGGTCACCGGTGGAGTGTTCGCTTTTTTGGCCCGGGCAACGCCGGGTACCCCTGCAGCCCAATTTTTGGTATGGAGACTCACAAGTCTGACGTATGGAAGTGAAGCATGAACGTTGTTGGAGGGACACAAGTCAAGAGTAAGAGCAGTGGAAATGAGTTATTTGAGAGGAGCGTGTGGAGTCACATGAGGAGACAGACCGATAAATAAGGATGTGAAGGAGCTGTGTGGTGTGGATGTGGATGTGATAGGAAGCATTAGGAGAAACACACTGAAGTAGTTTGGCAATGTGGAGAGGATGGAGGGTGAGAGACTGATGAGGAGAGTGTATGTGAGTGAGGTGGAGGGGGAGCGAGGGAAGGGAAGGCCAAGGATAAGATGGAGGGATGGAGTGGAGAGGTATATGAGAGAGGGGGGTGTGAATTGGAAGCAGGGCAGTGAAATGGCGGGGGACAGGATGACGTGGAGGCGATTTGTTTGTGGCCACCCCGTATAAGGCTTCTGGCAATAGACAGATAGATAGGTAGAGACTCACATGGCCACCAGTTCGGCTATGTTAGGTTGACAGCCAGGGTCATTTCTGATCATTGGTCAGAGGTCATTTGAGGTTACACATTCAAGCGACTGGACCCAGCAGCCTGATGTTTGGCAAGGAGACTCACATGACCTCCATTTCGGACATTTGGTTATGTGAGGTTGACTCCCAAGGTCATGTAAGGTCACAGGTAACAGTAAACAAGTGTGTACAAGTACTGTGCATTAGTCTGTGAAAGCTGACATTGGAAGTTCCTGGACCTCTTATAATCCCTCTTCAAAAGGATAAGAGGTACATGGTCTTCCTGGAGTAGAAGGAAAGATTGAACTATAACAAATAGGATTAGAGTGTTCATCTTTTTGGCCTGGGCAACGCCGGGTACCCCAGCAAATAAATCTATCTATCTATCTATCTGTCTGTCTATCTATCTATCTATCTACAAATGCTCGTACATCCTGGTAGGCTATCTGTGAATTATTTCAAGGAAGCGAGCAAGCATAGTGAAGCGATGTTTACTCTACATTCAGCTGAAAAATGAGAGGCCCGACACTTCACAGCCCGACCGCAGTGATTTTCAGAGGCTAATAACTTTTCTCCTTTGTGAGATACAGAAGAGGTTCTTTCAAGATAGTAGATATAGTCAGTAAATTTTGTTTATAGGTATATATTTACTCATGAGACCAAAGGAACCCCTTGGAATCCCAGCTTTCCAAAGGAACGTACCATGGGCTTGAGTTGACATGCTCCACTATGAAATCGAATTAAAAAAGATTTGCTGTTTTAACACTATGTTTTCTTTCATGTAATTCTAATAATTAAATATTGGATATTATGCTCATAATTTTACATGAATGTTTTGTTATGTTTACAGGGTGAAATTAGCAAGGGTAATCACCCCATTTCTGGGTTTTGACCCACCGCGTCCCGTTGACGTATACAGTATATATACGTTCGAACATTTTGTCACTGTGACTCCTGTTGACGTATATAAATGCTCCGCAATTGCAAGGTCTGTCATTTGCACATTTTTCAAGTTTCACGTATGACTTTTGGTATGTATACCCGGGACACCTTCCTCTACACAATGCCAGGTGGGAACACTGCCTTACCCAGCATGACCTCCCCCCCTCCCCAGCATGCCACTGTCTCAGCAACTCACCTGTTACCAGTGACCTGGCCAGTAAAGACATGTCGTGCCACGGTGCGAAATTCAAGGCCAGAGTGACTCCCCAATCAATGACAATGTGGAGGACAAAGTTTACATAGCGTTAGAGGAGGAAACAGTCAGAAATGATGATCAGGTAATGTCACCAAAAAAGGTGTGATATGTTGATATGTTTGGTGAGTGAAACAATGCATATATCACCTGTATTACTGTGTGAAGACCAGTATACTTTTGTACTACATATAAATTCGTACCAAGTAAATAAGTAAATAAATACCTATTATGAGTGGTTTGGAATAGTTACCCCTCTCATAGAACACAGTTTCTCTGGAACGAGGCCCTATAGAAAACACAGCATGGCAAGTCGGGAGCAGAGACCTGATCATTGTGCATGTGAAAGTTGGTACGACGCCTCACTATATGCACATCCAGAGAGAAAATGTGAGAGAGAAAAACAGGAGAAAGTAAATATTTTAGCTAAATTATTCTTGGCATTTAACATATTGCCAATATGCCGGGAATCGAACTCGGGACTCACAGGTGTGAGCCAGGCAGCATACCACTACACCTTGACCAGGTAAACATAATCTCACATTGTCACAATCTTGTAACCAGTGTTTTTTCCTGTTGACAGTACAGATTTATCTCTTGATTCTTGTTACTGTTCAACTACCTCACCAGAAATGTTGAAAGTTTACACCAAGATAAAATTATGATGAGAGGCATATGTAGAAACGTTTGCTGGCTCGTCACGGGCTCACAGAGTGCGCTTTATTGGTGTTTACTAGCTCATCATATTTCTCACTGAACAGCTCCACCTGGTACCAGACCTGAGTTAATCTCAGTGACCTGAACTACTCTCCTACCTATATTCTGTCCCTCACCAATGACCTGCACTTCCCCAGTGACCTCAGCAACCTGATGTACACTCCCATCGAAATCCCGTCCCTCAGCTACGACCTGAGCTACCCAACTGACATAACATACACTCCCACCCATTTCCTCTCCCTTGCCTATGACCTGAGCTTTCCCAGTTACCTGATTCTCCCTAAAGTAACTAGTTTGCCCACGGATTATGGTTCTAAAAGCTGTTAATCCAGTCTAGCCAAAGTCTAGAGGAAAATTATGAAAGGTAGAGCTGTTTTCAGTAGTACAGACATCCCAAATAATTTTAAACTTAATTTCTTCGTGACCTCAATTTCCGAGTCGTCCGCTAATTTTAATGACACTAGTGATGTTTTCTCCACTAGATAAAGCCGGATCTTGTGAATTATTTCGTCTAGTGGACTCTCTGATAGAGGAAATTATCATGTATTACCTCTAGAGATTCCTCTGACTGCATCCTCTTTCTGATTTTGCCAATATCTTTGGCATGTTAAGATCCCCTAATATAACTGCTAAGTTGGACTAGGACATTTTCCTAATTTCCCCCAATGGTATTTACTGTCTGGTATACTGTACTTAACTAGGGAGATCTGTAAATCCCCCTACAACTAATTTCTCCCTGTTGTTACTAATTTCAGCCCAGACACATTCTGAGTGTTATGTAGTTTAAAATCGGTTTTACTGTAACAATTTAATGAATCCTTTACCTAAACAGGTACCCAATCCCCCTTTCTTCCGATCAGTTTGACACAATAATACTATAACCCTATAGCTGATATTCTGCAAATAAAAATTCTGAGTGTCTGTATTCATACAAGTTTCACTAATAACGGCAACATCTATTTTCTCAGTACAAAGTAAATCCCTCAGTTCATCCTTTTATCATGTAAACTCCTGTTGTTTGTGCAGTACACTTTCAGATTATCACTAATACTAATGCCTCTTCACTGACACTTACTTCTCCATTGTTTTTATTAGTAACTGGGAAAATGTATTCTAAAGTATCACTTATCCCTGCTATATCATCGCCTGTTCTCTCTTCTATCATCACCTGCTTAATCTGAGGTGCCTGAGTGGATTTATCTTCGCTAATGGCTAAACTCTTCTTCTTATTTTTGCATGTGTCGATGCATCTATCCAATCCTGATGACAATGATCCCTGAGTGGAGTTGTTGCAACTTCTTATACATCTAACTCTCAACCTTGAAAAATACTCTCTAGTGCTCAGTCTATTGTCCTAGCTAAAAGAGTAACTCCCTGTCTACTAAGATGGGTCCAGTCCCAAGTATACATGTAATTCCTTCCATAAAACAGGTTTCAGCTGTCTATGATGGGTATTGCATTATCCTTGCAATACCTTTCAAGACGGTAATTAAAACCTGTAGCCCTGTTTAGCCATTCTCTCCCAACTCCCCTCATGGGAAACACCGAGTACAACAGGATCCCTCCCCTCTCCTTAACCTTAACCTACAAAACCTTGTACTGCTGCCACAGTACCTCACTTCTACGCCTACCAGTATCATTTCCTCCTGCACTGGGGCAGACAGTGAGTATATCTCCACACTCCTCGTCAACATTTTCAATTCTCCTTAGCACATTACCCACCCTGGCCACCGGAAGACACACATGTTTACTAAGAGGAGTGTACACTGCTCTATTTAGGTACCTTACCAATGAGACTTCAACAATGACAATTTTTTTTAATATCTTTCTTTCTCTCCTCAGCATTCCTAAGGGAAGTACTCTCATCCTCCTCCACATCTCCTCCCTTCTCTGTCTCCTTATCACATTCGTCATTTGTGATTTTTATCTCCGCTTTTTTCTTAAGGATGATTTTAATTGCACCCTTATAAACATGTGGCCAATCTTCAGTCATTTTCTCTCCCTCCTCCAACATCTCCTTCAACAAATCCCTCATTTGTGCTTTCTCCTGTCTGAGACCCTGTGCCTTCCATTTTGATTTGAGAAATTCTTCCTTTAACTCGAGGTACTGTAGTTCTCAAAATTTGTAGCGGAGACACATTTGTCAGTAGAGGAAGCCATCACACACACAGTACTCACAACGGGTAAGACAAATTCACAAAAATGCCTCACACATTAAAGAACACAAGGGAATACAAAATCACAACACAGTTGCACTAGCTTATAGCACTCCCAACATACTAAGCACAAAAAGTAATCTGGATCACTTTTACCACCCTAAGTCACTGCTCACAGCAGTCAACACCAGGTCACAAAAGTAGGAAGTTAATCTCCTCGGGTCAAGGATTAACCGACAACCATCAGTAGCGAACTCTGGGAGAGGAATGAGTGGGCTCGGAGAGAGGAATGTTAAGTTATAACTTGCATCCGTTGGGTAACATGCAACGTGCGTTAAGACACCCATACCTTGCATTATTTGGGTACTGTGAAGCTGCGTAATACTGATTTTTAATGATAATACACAGAAAATATAGTAATGATCTGCACAATAACGGAAAGTTAGTGAAGGCAGAACGGGATAAAACAAGCTCATGAGTCTTACCTCCGGCAAACAAACTACGCTATAGGTCTCTCACGGGAAGCGTCTTCCCAGCATGCCAAACTTAACTTTCCAAACAGCTTGGAAAAAGACTGTTAGCAGTGATTAACGAGTAACATTACCACACGAGGAAGAATCTCTTCGTGCAAGCTCTTTATGGAATGAGGAAGAGGCGTAGTTTATTGCTATAATCCTTCGATTTTCATATGTACCTCAGCCACGACTCCCACTTGTTAAAGTCAGCGTTATTACTCCAATCTCCCCGTGAGTGCGAACCCTGAGTTGGTCGTCTCACATTTCGACCCACCTGTGTTTAGGGGGAAAGGACAGTCGGGGGAATTTTAGGAGTGGAAGGAAAGGAGGAGGATTGGATTTAGTGCCCGAGGAGAGTAAATAGAATAGCTCGATAGGAAAGACAAGGACATATCTACATCAAAATACTTAATACTCCAACGAAAGCGTAAGAAAAAGTGTCTACGGCACAATAAAGTCACAATTTATTTACTATTTTACGACAGGACAGATTGAACCAGCACAACTTAAACTGCTTACACACACACACACACACACACACACACACACACACACACACACACACACACACACACACACACACACATCTCTAGTTCGTGTAGTGTAGTTTAGGACTTTCGTCCCAGGTAATGCTGGTACGCCACCTTCCGCTGGTCGTATTGTTTAAAAGACAGTTTCCCTCAGTAAACTGGTGGTAGTGGGGCAGCGATGGTTGATCCTCAATCGTAACAAGGAGCTTCTCGAGTTTCTGTTTGAAAGTTTCCAGAGTACAAGACTTATTGCGTTGGTTCTTGGGCAGACAGTTGTATGGTCTGGCATCATGCACTACAGTGGAGCATTCCTTGAGTGTCTTTAATTTTCTCCATGTCATTGACGGTGGTGGGATGATGCATAGCACAGTGCACACCTCTTCTGCCACTGTTCACTGTTCTGATGGCAAGATCGTGGTTCAGGTTTGGGTTGAGTGCGTTGATTATCTTCCTAATGTTTATCAGCATATATCTTTCCTGCCTTTGTTCCAAGGAGTACATTTTCAAATGCTTTAGTCTTTCCCATTAGTTTATATTGCATAAGTTGTCCAACCTGGCTGTGTATGTTCTTTGAATTGCTTTTAATTTTCAAATTTTCTCTTTTCATGTTGGGTTCCACAGTTGGCAGCAGTATTCTAATATTAGTAGTATCATGGTCTTGTACAGCTTCATCATCGTCCCTGGCTCTCTTGTTCTGAAGGTTCTCAGGATCCATCCATTATTCTGCCTAGCTTTCATTATTACACTGCCTGTGTGCTGACTGAAGTTTGCGTCTGCACTCATGACAACTCGAAGATCATGCAAATGGTCAGACTGCTGTATTGTAATACCATCTAGTGTCTTGTACTGATCGATGGGGACTTCAGCAATTGGGTGGTGGTAGCTCAATATTTCAAACTTCTAGCTGTTGAAAGTCTTGTTGTTGTTTTCTGCCCATTCCAACATTCTCTTCAGGTCGTCTTGTATTAGTCTGCGGTCTTCTTCATTTTTTACAGAGCATGGCAATCAAGTGTCGTCTGCGAATGATGATGCTTTACAGTGTTGTATTTTCTTATCTAGTTCGCTGATACAGATGAGGAACAGCACTGAGCCGATGACCAACCCTTGGGCGACTTCTCAACACGCGATTTTTGTGATTCGGCCTCTCCGCCGATAACTGTTTGGTTTCGGTCAGTAAAGAAGCAGCATATCCATCCCAGCAATTTCCCTTTGATTCCAAAATGCATTAGTTTGTTTAGTAAGACAGTGTGGCCAACCTTATCGAAGGCTTTTGAAGTCTAGATAGATGAAATGTGCTATGGCTCCGTTTTCTGGCAGTTTTATTATGCTGAATCGGTGTTGTAGGAGTTGAGATAAGCATGATCTTCCGTGTCTAAATCCATGCTGGGTTTCATTGAAAAGCGATTTTTTTTTCTAGGTACTTGTGCAATTCCTTCACCACAATTCGTTCAAATACTTGGGTAGTGTGATGAGTAAGGATGGAAGTTTGGAGGGTGAAGTGCTTGAAAGGGTACAACAAGGAAGAAAGGTTGCTGGTTCCTTGAAAGCAGTGAAAAGAAACAGGGAAGTGAGCATCCAAGTGAAAAAGTTACATGACAGTATTGTGATACCAACTCTAACGTATGGAAGTGAAGCCTGGACGTTGTTGGAAGGACACAAGTCAAGAGTGAGAGCAGTGGAAATGAGTTATTTAAGAGGAGCCTGTGGAGTCACATGGAGAGACAGGCTGACAAATGAGGATATAAAGGAGCGTTGTGGTGTTGATGTGGATGTGATAGGAAGCATTATGAGGAACACACTGAGGTGGTTTGGCCATGTGGAGAGGCTGGAGGGTGAGAGACTGATGAGGAAAGTGTATGTGAGTGAGGTGGAGAGGGGGAGAGGGAGGGGGAGGCCGAGGATGAGATGGAGGGATGGGGTGGAGAGGTATATGAGAGAGGGGGGTGTGAGTTGGGAGCAGGGCAGTGAAATGGCGGGGGACAGGGCGAAGTGGAGGCAATTTGTTTGTGTTCACCCCGTACGGGAATAAGGCGTCTGGCAATATATAGATAGATAGACTTTGATGACGTGTGGCGTCAGTGCTACCAGTCGGTAGTTCTTGGCTCTGCTCTGTCCCCACTTTGTAAACTGGTGTGATTATTCCTTGCTTCATTTATGTCGGTTTTGTGCCTCTATCCAAAGAAGCTCTCCCAAGTTTGAAGACTGGTTCACATATGGTATAAGCACATTATTTATGCAGGATTGCGGGAATTTTGTTTGGGCCAGCTGCTGCGAATGTTCTTATTGCAGAGATTGATTGATGTACGTCTGTTTTGCTAAATTCTATGTTGTGCAGTTCACAGCTAGTAACTTGGGGTGTGGCTGGTTGCCACCTGTCTCCCTGAACATGTTTTGGTCGACTGAAAGTAGATACATATTGTTTATTTAATGCTTTGGATAGTTGACGTGGGTCGTTTACTAGCCTCCCACGCTGTTTGAATGGCTCAATAGCGCTGTGTACTTCAGCTTCCGTTCCAAAATAATGAAAATATTTTCGGTTTCTCGATATAGCCTCTACACCTCTTTGTTCTGCATGTTTTGCTTTGTTTTTGTAGGATTTGGTCAGCTTCATTTCAATAGTTCTAAATTGTTCTTTTATTTTGCCATTATTTCTGTTCGTTGCTAGTTTTCTGTCCAGCTTTTTCCTTTTCCTCATCGAGATTTTCCTGTCTCTAGGGATGACTTATTTTTGTGGTTGCTTCCCTCTGATGTTCATGTAGCGTAAATGTCAAGAGATTTTTTACATAAGAATGCAAGCATTTCGTCCGCCGTCATGCCATTTATATCTTTGTTCCAGTTGATGCTGGCAGTATCACTGCTGATGCTGGTCTAGTTGGTATTTTCGTGATAAAAATTGAGTGAGGAGAACGATGTGCATTCCGGCAAACAAACCACACAGGTCTCGTCTCCAGTATGTTGCTGGTGATTTCATCATTAATGATGAAGAACAGATCAAGTGTATTATTTCCCTGGGTTGCAGAGGTGACTATCTGCTTCAGTTCTGGGTCATCAGTAAGAACGAACAAAGCGTTGGCCTGCAGTCGGTCGGCGGATGATCCTCCATATATACTGGACTCATGCCACTGCACATTTGGTAGGTTGAAATCACCGTTAACAACAACAGCAAGCTCAGGATTTCCTAACTTCTTCACTTCTGTCCTAATCAGTTCCATCACCTCTAAGAAGTTTTCTGGTAAATGTACCTGTGGTCTATATGTAGTGACAACAACCATTTTCCATTTGTCATTGTATAACATGACATATTCCACCTAGCCATTGGATCCTGATAGGACTAGCGTGGTGTGTAGCATTGCGTATTCTCGGACAAAATGGCTACTCCTCCTTTTTATTTTTTTTCCTTCTAGTCTGTCTGCACTGAATAACTCGTATCCGACTATCCACACACAAAAATACGCATGCTCACATACACATGCACAGAAATACACAACCATACACACATGGGCATGTGGGCGATTTTAATTGGGGTAAGCCTTTTACAGCGATGAATACTGTATCCATTTGCAACATATCTTCAGGAACAATACTATACTGTCATTTTAGGTGAAATAATCCCCATAATGTTCAACATCCAAAGTGAGTTATGACCCACTGAACTAATATACTGTACTCAGAAGACCGTATCGTTACCCACATGACCCTCAAACGTTTTTATTTCGCGGATATGTAATATTAAGTGACAATGGTCTCAAATGTAAACATCAATATATATATTTTTTAAAATTAAAGAATGAGTAAGTTTGATTATAGATGGGTCTGCTCTGCTCTCTCTTCCAGGGACCACTTAGATGTTTTTGTTGGGGAGAAGAAATATATTTCTTACTGAGTGTAAAATCAGAGAGATTTTATTGTACTGAATGGAAGTACACATAAATAAATTGTGTATTGTTCTCTCTTTTACCATCTTTGCCTCAGCAGTTTATATATATTGAAAGCAGTGATACGAAACAGGGAAGTGAGCATGGAAGTGAAAAAGTTAATACATGACAGTACTGTGATACCAACTCTAACTTATGGAAGCGAAGCTTGGACGTTGTTGGAGGGATACATGTCAAGTGTGAGAGCAGTGGAATGAGTTATCTGAGAGATGTGGAGTCACATGGAGAAACAGACTAACAAACGAGGATGTAAAGGTGCGTTGTGGTGTGGATGTGGATGTGATAGGAAGCGTTAGGAGAAACACATTGAGGTGATTTGGCCATGTGGAGAGGATGGAGAGTGAAAGACTGACAAGGAGAGTTTATGCGAGTGAGGTGGAGAGGGAGAGAGAGAGGGGGAGGCCAAGGATGCGATGGAGGGATGGAGTAGAGAGGTATATGAAAGAGGGGGATGTGAGTTGGGAGCAGGGCAGTGAAATGGTGGGGGACAGGGCGACGTGGACGGGCTTTGTTTGTGGCCACTCTCTCTCTCTCTCTCTCTCTCTCTCTCTCTCTCTCTCTCTCTATATATATATATATATATATATATATATATATAAATATATCTATATATATATATATATATCTATATATATATAAATATATATATACATATATCTATATATATATATATATATATATATATATATATATATATATATATATATATATATATATATATATATATATATATATATATATATATATGGAGCCTCTGTGGTACAGTGGTAGAGTGTATGTTTTCGTACAGGGGAGAACGAGGGTTCGCGCCCCGCCAGGGTAATAGTCTTTGGGAGCGTTCTTCTGGCCACATACTGCTTTGACGGACTTACTCGTAAGGGATGCTGTGGTTGAACTAGTGTTGCGTACTATAAAGTATGCTTGCACCCAGTCAGCTTGAGCAGGCCAATTACACTTGGTTTAAGGACTACACACACACATCCAAAACCACTCCAGCACTACAATCACACTTACAAGCATTTCTCACCCTACATACAATCTCTACTAATCTCTACTAGACAGCCTAAGCCACTTGGTAGAGATACATAGGCTGTATCGCCCCCACTTCGGTCAGGATAGGCCGGTCCTCAAACTGCTGATGATTATATACATCTATCTATCTATCTATCTATCTATTGTTACGGAACAGAGAAAGATAACGTACACTTTAAGTGAGAATACTAAGAGTCACTACTGTCCCGTAAAGTTCCAGGTTCAAAACAAAAGAGTTAGGTAAAATTACAAGTTAAAGTTTAATGCTTAAATTAACAACAAAACATTCAGGACTCATAAGGATAATGTAATGGCAAAAACAGGTTAAATATATGGTTAACTGCAATAGCCTCTATTAACACGAAATTAGCAAGAATAAATTTATCTAAGTCAGCCCTGATAAAATGAGATACCAGATAATACTCAGTGAATGCCAGATAAATAATTACAGATACAAACTATTATCAAAAATGACTGACATAAAGAACCTTACATGAATTACAAAAACTTCACTAGGCTTACAAATTAAACTTATGCTATACAGTACAAGAAAAAATGCAACAACAGTTATACTCAAATTACACACAGCTGCTAGATGGTTGGAGATTTCTTGAGCACTCACAATAATAATAATATCTGTACAGGGGAGGACAGAGATGTGAACAAAATGAGGAGCAGATCTAAGTGGCAATGATGCAGAGACTGAGCTCATTATATAGGGGCTGGCAGAGCTTGATACAACTTGTAAGAGGGACGCGCAAATGAAGCCATGGGGACAGAGAGCTGAAAATCCCGCAAAGTATAACAGAGAGAACGACTTACTCTACTATAACGGTAGAAGGGGGGGACTGAGGCAGAACACGCTCGTGATCAAACATGCAGCAACTGTGCGTTAAAATTACACAAAGGATGATGAAATCATAGGCTATGTAACACCTCCCCACAAAGAAAAAAGAAATTTACAAAGGAAATTTTCTTATTACTCTAAAACAATCTGTATATGGCATTACAGAACATGCAAAAATCTTTCCTAATGTTACAAAACATGAGATCTCCCTAGCACGTTCAGTCATAGGTACTTGCCAGTATCTCTTTAACAAATCAAACTTACTTATGTACCTAGCCTTTCCGATCTTGTCTATGCAATCTTCCACACGAGGGAGAGGGTAAGTGTCTGTTTTAGTTATCTGATTAACACGTCTGTAGTCGATGCAAAGCCTCTGTGACCCACCTGGCTTAGGGACTAGAGTGACAGGAGAACTCCACTCGCTCTGACAGGGCTCAATCATCTTGTGGTCCAACAGGTAGCCAAGCTCCTTCTGGATGAGAGGAACTTTCACTGGGTTCACACGGTAAGGAGGCAATTTAATTGGCTTTGCGTCTTCAACATCGACATCATGCATCAACACAGTGGTTCTTCCTGGAGTGGCACGGAACACTTGCGGGTACTCCTGCAGTAATGCCGAAAACTCCTGCCTTTCCTTGGGTGGTAGATGAGAAAGCTTAGTCTGGAGATCATTCATGATATCAGGATTCTTCCCCAAACTATCACTCAGGCTCATACTGCATGGGAGAGCTTCACTTGCAGACTCGGGTGGAACAGCTACAGTGCAGACTGGATTATTTTCGTCCCGCCTGTGATATAACTTTAGCATGTTGATGTGACATAGTTGCTTGCTCTTTCTACGATCTGGTGTGGCGATGACATAGCTGACATCACTGAGTTTCTTCTCCACGAAATAAGGGCCACTAAACTTGGCTTGAAGAGGTTGCCCATGAACTGGTAGCAGAATCAAAACCTGATCTCCTGGCTGAAAGTGGCGTAACCTGGACTTCTTGTCATACCAAGTCTTCATCTTCTCCTGAGCAGCTCCTAAATTCTCTCTCGCCAGCTGTAAAGCAGTGGACAGCCGTTCTTTGAAATTCATCACATACTCCAGCAGGTTGACGTCATCTTCCTCCGACAGCCAGCATTCCTTGAGTAGCTTAAGGGGTCCTCTTACTTCATGGCCAAACAGTAGTTCAAAAGGTGAGAAGCCCAGTGATTCATTTGGAGATTCTCTTGCAGCAAACACAACGAATGGAAGACCTTTATCCCAGTCTTTCTGATGTTCCAAACAGTATTTCTTGAGCATCGATTTGAGTGTTTGATGATATCTCTCCAACGCTCCTTGGGTCTGGGGATGGTAAGCTGAAGACGTGATCTGGGTGATGCCCAACTCTTTCAGAGACTGCTTGAAAACGTTTGACATGAAATTACTTCCCCGGTCTGACTGTACCTCCTTGGGCAGACCAAACTTTGTGAAGAACCCTAGCATTTCCTTAACCACGTTCTTTGCTGAGATGTTTCTAAGTGGAATGGCTTCAGGATAACGAGTAGCCATATCAATCATGGTCAACACATAAGAAAATCCTGAAGAAGTCTTAGGAAGAGGGCCCACAATATCCACCAACACACGGGTGAAAGGCGCCTCAAAAGGAGGAATGGGAACTAGAGGTGCAACCTTTTCGGTCTGATTACACTTCCCCACAACTTGACAGGTGTGACAAGACTTACAATACCAGGAAACATCCCTGAAGATACCTGGCCAGTAGAAGTGTTTCAAAATGCGTGCCACAGTCTTCCTCACTCCAAGGTGTCCTGCCCAACTGGAATCATGAGCCACTCGAATGATATCCTGCCTACAAACACGAGGGATGACAACTTGATGTACAACCTCCCATTCACAGTCGGCTGATGCTGTTGGGGTCTCCACTTCCTCATAAGTACTCCTGACTTTACATAATAACAAGTAGAAGCACCGGCTGACTCTTCTTCACTGTAAGCAGAGTTAGCTAGACCTTTCAACTCAGGGTCAGCAACCTGCAACTCAACCAACTCTTGACGAGACAAATTATCAACACTACGGGGTACTGCCTCATCTGGTGAGTGGTCCAAATTAGCAAGAAAAGTGTCAGCTAGGATAACATCATCATCATCATTATCCTCTAAATCACCAGTAACTTTAGACTTAGCCCTAGTGACAGCACATGCAGGGAACACATCAGGGACATCACAATCCTGGGACGCAGCCACTGGCTCACTAGACAACTGAGGAGCTGGACACACTTGACTTCCACCAATATCATTTCCAAGTAAGAAAGTTACACCTGACATTGGGAGTGTCTCAACCAACCCAACCATAACAGAACCATTAACAAAACCAGACTCTAAATTCACTCTGCACAGAGGAACAGAGAAGTAATTATTCCCTACACCTTGTAAGATTACAGTTTCATCAGAGGAATTAAAATTAGAGCCTAGAACACTGGTCAGCATAAGGGATTGGCAAGCACCTGTATCACGATATATTTTAACTGATTTCCTGTCATTACTGTCCAGAGGACTGACAAAACCATCAGACAGGAAATTAGCACATGAACTCTTGAGAGTGTCACCCACGTTACTGCTCAAAAGAGGAGCTCCATCATGAGAATTTAAGTTACCCCTCAAAGCAGGTTCAGTTAACTCAGTTAAAGAATTCTGGGAACTCTCAAGAGTGGACACTAGACCAATTGACTGAATATTTAAAGACTCCTTTTTGTTCACATCACGCTGTCTCCTGAAACATCTCTCCGTAGTATGACCAAGCTTACTACAATAAGTACATTTACTTTTTTGAAATCTAGAGGTGAAGTTGGTATTTACTTCCTGAGAAACATCATCCTTATTCTCTTTCCTGTTACCTGTACTCTGAGTAGAGGCAACGTACTTACTCTCAGCTTTCCCTTTTTCTCTAGAATATCTCTTGTGAGTGAGAACATACTCATCAGCTAAAACTGCAGCATCAGACAAATTATCTATTCTTCTCTCATCAAGATATAGGCTTACATCTTTATAAATACACCTCTTGAAGTCCTCCAGCAAAATCACCTGCTTAAATTTGTCAAAATCAGAATCCACATTCTTAGAATTTAACCACTGCTCTAACAAATCTTCTTTGATTCTTGCATACTCAACATGGGATTGCTTATCTTGCTTGTAAGTTGTCCTAAATTTTACTCTATAGGCTTCAGGAACAAGCTCACAGGCCTTAAGAATCAAGCTCTTAACTACATCATAATTATCAGACTGATCCTGAGGCAAAGATGCATAAGTTACTTGAGCTTTACCGGTGAGAACAGTTTGAAGGAGTACTGGCCAATACTCCTTAGGCCAATTAAAACCTGTAGCTACCCTCTCAAACAACTGAAAATACTTTGTTAAATCAGATTCATTAAAAGGAGGGACAAGTTTAACATTTTTAGCCACATCAAAATCATCAGAGCAAGATGATCCAGTTCCACCTTGTTTCATGCGATACTCATGGTCTGCCTGAATCCTGGCAAGTTCAACTTGTGCCTCGGCCTCCATAGCACGAGACTCCTGCAGGGCTAGCTGTAACTTAGCTAATTCAATCTGCGTTTGCTCATTTGGAGGAGTTACATTAAACAAGCTTTCATTAATCATGGCAACAATTTGATCTTTAGACTGATGAGAGCGAACAACAAATCCCAATTGTTGAGCAACAAGCTTCAGTTCATTCTTTGTTCTGTTTTCTATATCCAACACTGTTTGCACATTTGACAAAAAATCTTTGGCTTCATCAAGTGTAGAAATAGTAGCCATCATGAATATATCACAGTCACAAAATATCAAACAATATCCTTATGATAATATCCTGAATATCCTGATATGAGGTCGCCAAATTTATGTTACGGAACAGAGAAAGATAACGTACACTTTAAGTGAGAATACTAAGAGTCACTACTGTCCCGTAAAGTTCCAGGTTCAAAACAAAAGAGTTAGGTAAAATTACAAGTTAAAGTTTAATGCTTAAATTAACAACAAAACATTCAGGACTCATAAGGATAATGTAATGGCAAAAACAGGTTAAATATATGGTTAACTGCAATAGCCTCTATTAACACGAAATTAGCAAGAATAAATTTATCTAAGTCAGCCCTGATAAAATGAGATACCAGATAATACTCAGTGAATGCCAGATAAATAATTACAGATACAAACTATTATCAAAAATGACTGACATAAAGAACCCTACATGAATTACAAAAACTTCACTAGGCCTACAAATTAAACTTATGCTATACAGTACAAGAAAAAATGCAACAACAGTTATACTCAAATTACACACAGCTGCTAGATGGTTGGAGATTTCTTGAGCACTCACAATAATAATAATATCTGTACAGGGGAGGACAGAGATGTGAACAAAATGAGGAGCAGATCTAAGTGGCAATGATGCAGAGACTGAGCTCATTATATAGGGGCTGGCAGAGCTTGATACAACTTGTAAGAGGGACGCGCAAATGAAGCCATGGGGACAGAGAGCTGAAAATCCCGCAAAGTATAACAGAGAGAACGACTTACTCTACTATAACGGTAGAAGGGGGGGACTGAGGCAGAACACGCTCGTGATCAAACATGCAGCAACTGTGCGTTAAAATTACACAAAGGATGATGAAATCATAGGCTATGTAACACTATCTATACAGCATATATATATATATATATATATATATATATATATATATATATATATATATATATATATATATATATATATATATATATATATATATATATATATATATATATATATATATATATATATATATATATATATATATATATATATATATATACTACTATTTCGTAGTACATAATCTAAATAATAAAGTTAAGCTGTTTATGTGTGTGTCTGTGCGTTTGTTTCCCTCACGAGAACGGTAATAGATATTGACTTCAATTTATATATTTTAGGTTTGGGTAAGTCCAGAGAGTGTCAGAAAATTACCACCCACCCCCAAGAAATGGCGATCGCGTGCCACGGCACGGCGCAAAATTGTCGAAAATCAAGTCACCTAAAGATATGCAAAAATAATAGTTTCTTTTGGGGCAGAATTGATTATTTTGGGCTCATTAACGGCTTGGAAACAAAGATGATGGTATTTGCAGACATTTTCTGATGGAAAGACTACTATAGTCGCGGCGCGCGACTCTGAGGTTGTTATTATCGTGCCCTGGCAACCTACCATTCAAAAGTGCGTCTGAGTTCGTGTATAATGTGAGATGCATGTGATTCGTGTGAGGTTGTTATTATCGTGCCCTGGCAACCTACCATTCAAAAGTGCGTCTGAGTTCGTGTATAATGTGAGACGTATGTGATTCGTGTATGATATGATCGTGTATAATATTATTCGTGTATAATATATTTGTGCACAATAATGATTTGTGTCATATGATACGAAATCGGGCGCACTTTTGAATGGTAGGTTGCCAACGTACGATAATGACAACCTCAGACTTGAGCGCTGCGACTATAGCTAGTCCCAGAAAT
This sequence comes from Coenobita brevimanus, assembly GCF_032717465.1. Taxonomy (NCBI): domain Eukaryota; kingdom Metazoa; phylum Arthropoda; class Malacostraca; order Decapoda; family Coenobitidae; genus Coenobita; species Coenobita brevimanus. The sequence continues at coordinate 30,172,943 of NC_136986.1, forward strand.
TTTTGCGGGTAAGCAGTAGAGTTTTATATAAGATTGCCATATTAGAGTGATATATAAACTGAATGAAATGCAGAATTAAAATCAAGAAAAGTAAATCTCCACTCAGGTTTCTCATCCAGTAAAGCCTACAGATAATGAGTGAGAACTTATGCAATCCCTTCCTAAATCCAAACTGGTTTGGTGTCAGCAAAATAAATCAATAACGGATTACAGTTGCCTAGTCAGCACGCTCTTTGAAACCTTACTTACAACTAAAGGATAAACAGTGGCAGTTGATCCCTTTGGGATAGGAGTCACATTAGCGGTATGTTAGTATACTGGGAATACTGCCTCGACTGATTATAATTCTCAGGACAACAACGTGTTTGGGTGTTAAAGTGTTATTAATCCATTTAAATAACGGAAAGAAAATATTGAGCTCAGTCTCTCCAAAGAAATTGAAGTCATTTGAAAGATTATGCAGCAAAATAGATCTAAATGAAAGGGATGTAAACATGGGTTAAGGAAAACAAGATGGTCCATTGTAACCCCAGTTATCTCTGCGTATTCTTAAAAACGGAAGCAAGGAGTTGCGTTTTCCTCACGAGAGTCAAATATAACCGAACTACCAGGCTTACTTAATGGTGACAATGAGTTATCAATACCAGTCAAACTCCTCCAGAGGAGGCCACACTTGCGGGGGCTGGTACCACTACTCGAAGTGTCTTTTTAGCTTCAGCAGAAGAATATACTCTCTGGACCTCTGAACGCAGTCCAACATCATTCTTCCAACCAAACCGTGTACGTAAAAGAGTCTATAAACGAGATGCAGTCTGTCTACTGTCCAACTGGTCAATCCTGCAGTCTTCATTAAACCCGACTTTAGCCTAAACTTTCTACTGTAATATTACTTGGTACTCACCTCGTACGGATAATACGAAGCTGTAAATGACTTAAGACTATGGGCATTGTAAATGGCGCGCAATTAATTTCTCCAAAGTCTTTGTTGGTACTGTCCCAGTTGGTCTGTGGTTTAATTAATTCTTTATGGGGGAAAATTCTTTGAAGGCATGAAGCCAGTTTTTAATTCAGTAGGTTGGGAGAGTGATCATAGGTGACTAATGAAGAAACCACATCATTATGAATTACTCCAGGTGTACATCCATAAAGCAGGTCCAATCAGTTACTCGAAACATGAGTAGAACCAGATACAATTTGTTCACATCCAGATAAACTAACAACATCAATGGCTACTCGACCAACCTGATCTGTATGCAGTTGGCCATGTCAATCAGGAGACAATCATAAATACTGTTGTAATGACCAGGATTCCAGTGTAAGAAATATACAAAATAACTACTAAATCTCCTAGAAACTCCAAGTGATATGACGTCATGACATTTACACTAGCGAGCAGGTAGGCTACAAGCACTGAAGATACAAATAAAATAAGTTTTTTTGGAAACTGGGTAAAAGGAGTTCCGATATATACCTCATTTCAGACTCGAGAGTCTCTTAACAACAAAAATAATAATCATGGTTAAGGAAATATACCGTAACATCAAGACTGCTGTTTAAGCCTCTAACATTTAAGTACAGAACTACAAATATGATTAGAAAGGGGCAGGATTTGGATGTACGTATATCACCAGCCAGAAGGAGTTATATTATAATGAAAAGTAATGAGAAAGAACAACCATAAGGAAATTCAAGAGGGCAAAATAAAAAGGTCCAACTGATGGTGTCATCACATCTGGTAAGGTTTAACGGATAGTCATAAGGGCACCATCATCTGTCGCAGGCAGTAGAGATGGTATGTCTAGTCTGCTGCCACCACTCACACCATCACCTTGCCCATCAACGACTTTGAGTTAATAGTAGAAAGAAAAACAAACACTGTTAGCTGAGGGGGGTAGTAGTAACGAGGAATGCTGGGTTCACAGCAGCAACAACATCAAGGAACTTGTCTCCGAAAGGAAAAGAATACCGAAGGGGAAGGAATAGAGTACAGGAGAGAGAAATGCTGAACAAAGAATGGCATATTGTGTGATAGTAGGTGAGAATAGTTAGAGGAATATTTAAGAGTGTATGTTGGACCACTCTCAGTATTACTGAACCACTTGAAAAAAATAACCAAAGGAAGATGGTGAGGACTAGGGTGGTGAAAGCCTGTGAAATAGGAACCCCTGCTCTCTCTGTCACCAACTATATATCAACCATGGGTTGGGAGTACCGCCCCGAATGACGGGTGCTACAGACTTCTCCCTTGATGCAGGGCTTAACATGCAGTACATCACAGGCCATTCATGAAAAGGAGAAAGAGTTGGTGAATGGGGAAAACTCTAAGAATCGCTGTTGTAAGATATTTCAAATTATGAGTTTAGCCAGCACCAGTTTCCAGCGAAATTCTGAAGACAATGGCCTTCAGACGTTGGGTGAAGGAATATATCTGGCCACGATTTTCGTGGGAGAGAGTCAGAGCATATATTACTGAGGGACAATATAGGAGACTAGGGTACAAAGAGAGCTAGAGTTTCAAACAGTGAAGCCGAACGGGGAAGGATATGGATAGGGTTATTTTTTCCTCGTCTTGAAAAGCTTTTCGAAACACAAAAATTGTGTATGTGAACTGATGGTAACTGATGGCTGGGGTTTACACTGTCGTTTTGTTATGATATACAATTAATGATTATTATGAGAATGATATGAGGACAAATGGTCCCTGTGCACCGATATCCCCACCCTCTACCTCCGCTGCTACACAACTGCTCTGCCATCCATATGCCTCTCTCTCTCTCTCTCTCTCTCTCTCTCTCTCTCTCTCACACACACACACACACACACACACACACACACACACACACACACGCATAAATGACAATTAAAAACACCCAGTCACTTACGTTCAACCACAGTGGCCGCCATGAGTGTAATGTGGGATCCAAAAATTAATGAAGAACAATATTAATGGAAGAAGCAGACCAAACTTGCACCGAGCAGTCAACCTTTATGGAAGTGGAGCATTAAAGGAAGAAACAGACCAAAGTGGCACTGAAGCAACGTTGCCACTGAGTATGACCAAGATATCGCACCAAAAGACATATTTTCATCACCCAGTCAAGCTCCATAAAATTTCGTCATTACAAGTATATTCCTGAACATGGTTCATTAATATTCTCTTGTTTGATATTTATCTGTATATGTCGATAGTAAAAAGCTGCAAACATTACGTGTTGGAATATTATACGTAATGGGCATGATAAGGGAGGACTTGCAATTAGGCCTGGTAACGAAAACACAGCCTCAAGAGTAACTAGACGGTGCACAGCGTCCTTCAACGACCTAATTCTCTCGATCTAACTACTATAAGAGGAGTGAGCGAAGACATTAATATTACGTTTAATGTTAGAGTCCCTTGGTATCCAGGGTGTCCTTTCTCAGAGATATATTGTGGAAGCTTCACACTATTTCTCTTGCAAAATCTGCTTCACATGAGTAGGGTGTGCTGAACTGACCCCGTGCTTTCTTTAACCCTGCACAGTTACTGACTGTGGAGGGGCCATTTCTGCTTTTGTACTGAGTAGAGATCTCATGTGTAAGGATGTTACTACGTTGAGCACTTCTAGACAGGTTTTTAAAAACTAAGTCATTTCTTCTCATCAGCTCCCTTCCTTTTACTGATTCCCTTCAGCCTCTCTCTCTCTCTCTCTCTCTCTCTCTCTCTCTCTCTATACATGCATGTACATGTTAGCGCTGTTTCAATTGTCACTGCTCTTTTGAACTCTGTTTACGTCCCCCGCCCCGCCACCCTCCTCTTTATGGCAATTTTATGTCAGACTAGCAATGCACATTCACTCCATTGTTCACCGTTCGAATGGAAAGGTTAACCGATGTTCTGTCCTTCATGTATGTCACTGGTCAACACTGGAACTGTCTTCCTGAATCTATGTTTTCCTCTGCATATATGACCTCTACTTTTATAAACGCAAAGTATACAGACGTTTTGAAATAAACGATCTTGGCTTTTGCTCTTGCTTGTTTAATTTTCCGGAAGGGACAACTTTCTGCAGGCCTGCAGCGTTTTTATTTTATTTTCCTATTGAATAAAAGAGTGGAGGTTTGTTTGCCCTGATAAGGAGCTGACTTTGGTCTATGACCATGGACTTTGAACTTTCCCTGAGACTTTGACCTTTGAATGATTCTCACATCAGATCAAAACTCTGTGAGTTGACATTGTCCAGTCATCTTGCCCGTTGACATTTCTCTGAGACATTGACCTACGACTGACTGTTCACAAATTAAATCTCTTTATCCTTGTTTTTACCTGAATCCTTCCTCACGTTTAGTTTATATTGGATGAAATATGATGAAGCTGACCTTGCCATGAGACCTTGACCATTGGTTTATTGTTCTCCAGAACAACAGGTAAATTTCTTGGGTGATCCTTAACTCATCCACCAAGTTTGCTTGAATCAGATCAAAACTGTTTTTGCTATGTTGTTCACATACAAACACACTATAGTTGGTTTCAGTGAGTCTGACACACTGATTTTGCCAACTGAGGACTGGTGGAAATGGTAACACTGCACGATGCTCTTGGGTGGTGATTGGTCAGTTCCCGTACAGATTAAAGCAATGATATCTCTAATATTAAATATGTGCCTTTTGAATTATCAGAGATAAACCTGAACGACACTGATAACAAAACAAAGTCTCAGCTGGAAGCATACGAACACGTTAGCGACTGTGGCGGGAATTCAGACGTTCATAGCGAGGTGGTCCCGAGGTCCTGTGAAGGCTCGAATGTTTTTACCACCACCACTACACAGTGGCACAGTCTGCAGGCTACACAGTGCCCCTCATTACCTCATCTAATATACAACCTTAACTCTCTCTCTCTCTCTCTCTCTCTCTCTCTCTCTCTCTCTCTCTCTCTCTCTCTCTCTCTCTCTCTCTCTCTCTCTCTCTCTCTCTCTCTCTCTCTCTCTCTCTCTCTCTCTCTCTCTCTCTTTCACTGCGGCCAGTACATGCTATTTTCAGAATACTGTACATGCACATTTTCATTACCTTCATAGGTAACAGTAGCTTTAAGATTCTGCATTTAATGTTGTATTCATAGTCAAATTCAGTAAAATTATTTCTTACATTAATAGGTTAGGTGTTTGATTTCCCTGAACATTTTCACAAATATAAGAGACAGACACTCTATCCCTGGCCACCATGCACCCTCTCCTTAAGCATGATATATCTCTCTGTCCACATCTTTCATAAATACACGATCCGTGGTGCTACATTCCTCGTCCACATCTTCCCTTCATCGTACACTTTTCTTCCACATACCGTCCCGCCTCTCTTCGCCTTACCTCTGGCTCCCATGCTAAATTGTCTCCCATTGCACTGTGATTTGCTTTTGCGAAGATGAATATCAGGGGACAGAGTAGCGGAGGGTTGGATCATTGTTGCCGGCGACTGTGTGTGTGTGTGTGTGTGTGTGTGTGTGTGTGTGTGTGTGTGTGTGTGTGTGTGTGTATAAATATACATTTATATATAGAACATCATAAACGATATGCATACCGTATACATATACTGCTTTAGCATTTAAAAGCCAATTTCGGCTCAACTGGTTGATCCATCCGACAAAACGGTTTCGCTGAAAGGATTATTGTGCAGTGTGTCTGGATACTGGCAATGTTTCTATACAGCTATGGGATAGTAATTTCACAGCCAGATGGTTAAAGGATTAGCTCCTGGACCAACACACTGATTTCCACCTTCATTAAATATAGGCAATATGTTGCATGAAATTTATAGATATTCTGGAAGTGAAAGTTATAATCAAGGCGCATTCCCCAATAAAATGATGACCAATGGCAGGCGTGACGGAATTTGGAAGTACTGTCAGGCTCGAAATATGTCACATTGGTGTTCGTAACCACTCGACTATTTCAGTCAGCTTAGCGAATCGTTTTCCACTGTCATTTGCACTGTAAAAGCAGTTCTCTCTCTCTCTCTCTCTCTCTCTCTCTCTCTCTCTCTCTCCTTATATATATATATATATATATATATATATATATACTGGTATATTTTTTTTTTTTTTTTTTTTTTTTAAATAACAGAACGGAGGAAGGAAAAACAAATGGAGAAAAAAAAATAATCCATACACCAGATTACTGGTGTCCTCTGTTCATAAAATATCTGTAAGAATTAGACTTGAACAGTTGTAGGTTGAAATTTGGAGGAAAACAACTCTGGGGAAGCGAGTTCCAGAGAGATGCAGTTCGGGGAATGAAAGAATTCTGATAGGCAGAAGTTCTGTAATGTGGTTGAGTGACATTCCAGTCATGAGCGTTACCAGATGCCCGTGTAGCACGAGGGAAGGCATGGAGAGGTGGCACCATGGACGCAACTTCGTCTGAGCATTTGCCAAAAAAATATCTGTAAAATAATGCAAGGGAGGCAACATTCCTTCTTACTTGCAGGGGAGGTAGTTTATATGTAATGGCAGGGTTGTTAATGATTCTAACAGCTTTATTCTGAATTTTGTCTAGTTGTCTTAATGCAACCTCTCCACAACCATTCCACAAGGGTGAGCAATATTCAAGCTGAGAGCGCACATGACTCTTATAAATTATAGCTAACTGCTCATCGGCGAAGAAGTTACGGACTCTGTACAATAATCCAAGTTTCCTTGAGGCGGTTTTAGCAAGTGATCTGACATGAGAGGTCCAGCTGAGGGCACTGTTAAGTGAGACACCAAGAATTTCAATACTTTTGGAGATGGGAATATTAGTAGCACTGAAGGTAATGCACGAATCTGGCAATATCTGTCTATTAGTAAACTGTATATATTTAGTTTTACTAGCATTAAAAGAGACAAGGTTGTTTTGTCCCCATTCACTGATTGTAGATAGATCTTGATTTATGGAGATGGCTGTATTGTGTTGAGAGGTAGAGATATTAGACTTTGTAAATGGATGTCTGAGTGTGAATGAACTATGTAGTGTTGAGTCATCTGCATATGAGTGAATGGGATTGTGAGTGACAGATAAGAGATCATTAATATGAACCAGAAATAGGGTTGGCGCCAGAACTGATCCCTGTGGCACGCCGGCGTTAATTGAGTGGAAATTCGAATATACATCATCTACTTTTACTCTTATTTTCCTGTCACTAAGATAAGAAGAAATCAAAGGAACAAAAGACGTTAGTCCATAGCAAGGGAGTTTGGACAGCAGGGAACGGTGCCATACTCTGTCGAAAGCTTTAGAGACATCAAGAGCTACTGCATGAGTTTCTCCAAAAAGATCAATTGATTGATGGATGGTATGAGTTAAGAGATTGAGTATGTCAATGGTGGATCTTTCGTGGCGAAAACCGTATTGTCTATCATTAATTAAGTTGTTGGATTCAAGATGTTTAACAATATGCTTATTAATTAAAGTTTCAAATACCTTACCAAGAGAAGATGTGATAGCTATTGGTCTGTAATTGGAGGGGTCAGACGAACTTCCTTTCTTCGGAACTGGGTGGATATTGGCTTCTTTCCATGAATTTGGGAATAAAGAAGTACGTATGCATAGTCTGAATAATTTAGCTAGGACAGAGGCAAGTTCAGGGGAACACTTTTTCAAAACAATTGGCGGAATTCCATCTGGACCTGGAGCTTTGTTGGTAGGTAAATTGTCTAGGATGGATTTTACAAATCTTGTCTGAATTTTAAGTGGGGCAATTTCGGGAGCCTCTGTGGTACAGTGGTAGAGTGTGCGTTTCGTACACGGGTGAACCAGAGTTCACGCCACGCCAGGGTAATAAGCTTTGAGAGTGTTCACCCGGCCACGTACTGCATTGGCGGACACATGGGGTGCTGTGGTTGAACCAGTGTCGCTTACTATAAAGTATGCTTGCACCCAGTCGGCTTGCACAGGCCGATTACACTAGGTTCACAGACTACACACATCCAAAGCCACTCCAACACTACAATTACACTTACAAGCACTTCTCACCCTACATACAATCTCTACCAGACAGCCTAAGCCACTTGGTAGATACATTGGCTGTATCGTTCCGACTTCTGTCGGGATAGGCCGGTCCTGCAGTGGATACTTAAACGGCTGATGATGATATATATATATATATATATATATATATATATATATATATATATATATATATATATATATATATATATATATATATATATATATATATATATATATATATATCCTTGCCTTTATGGTTGCAGAATATTCGACCACAGAGGAAGTCAGTCAAGACGTCCTTGTGCTAGAACCTGTCTCTCCCAAATATTGCTCCACTTAAGATACAGACTATATACCTAAAATCCAACAAATCTCCAGGTCCAGTTGGAATTGCTTCGATCTTTTTGAAAAAGTGTCCCACAGAATTTGCGTCTGTAGCAAGTTATTCAGACTACTGTATGTATACGTACTTTTTCATTCCCTAATTCTTGGAAAGAAGCGAATATCCACAGATTTCTGAAGGATGGAAGTTCATCTTCTCCTTGTAAATTATCTGAAATTTTAACTAATAAACACATTGTTAAACATCTTAAATCTAATAACTTAATTGGTGACAGACGGCTTTCGCCTAGAAAGATCCACTGTTGATAAATTCAGTCTCTTGACTCATACCATCCATCAGTCGACTGGCCAACATGGAGGTGCCCGTGGAGTAGCCCTTGATATTTCTATAGAGTCTGACAGAGTGTGACACCGTTCTCTGCTGTCCAAACTCCCTTCCTATGGCCTATCACCTCTTGTTTCATTGAATTCCTCATATCTCAGCGACACAAAGATAGGAGTAAAAGTAGATGCTGTATATTCCAATATCCACTCCATTAAAACCAGCATGCCACAATGGTAAGTCGTGGCTCCAACCCTATTCCTGATTCATCGTATCAATGATCTCATATCTATCATCTAATTCCCATCACTCATATGCAGATGACTCAACGCATCACATTTCCTTCACACTTAAACTCCCATTCATAAAGTTAAGATCTCGAACTCACAACTCGGTACCGCATTCTCCATATATCAAGACTTATCTAAGATCACTCACTGGGGACAAAATAACTTTGTCACATTTAATGCTAGAAAAAGCAAATATATACAGTTTACTAACAGATTTTGCCTGATTCCTATTTTACTTTCAGTGTCACTAATATTTCTATCTCTAAAAGCAGGTTACTGAAATTCTTGGCGCTTCACTTAACAATAACTTCAGCTGAACCTCTCATGTTATATTACTTGCTAAAACCGCTTCAAAGAAACTTGGCTTATTTTACAGAATCCGTAACTTCTTCACTGACGAGCGGTTCGCTATAATTTATTAGAATCGTGTTCGCTCTCATCTGAAATATTTATAGAGACGTTAAAATAGTTGTAGGCATCCATAATTATGTAACAGTTGTTAATAGGTAACAATATATAATAGACAGGTAGTTATGCCTGAGTTCTCAAGGAAGAGGTTAATACAATTCCCCTTAGCCAGACACTCAAGTATCCCAAACACAGGATGAGGTCACTGATCAAGTGATGGAAACGTGGCCGACACACACATATGCTCATATGTACGCACACATGCGCCCACACGTTAGTTCGCCGGAAGTTTCAGCAGCAATATATAGTCAGGAAATCAGAGGTAGGAGTCAGTAGGAGTATGAGAGAGAACCAAAGACAACCAAGGAAGAAGAAAGGAGAAGGAGAGTAGGAGCTAGAGAGAGAGTGGGAAGGCGGCAGCTAGCACAAACTGCTCCTGACGATACATGGGTCATGTCAAGCTCTAACTTTTCAGTCAAGCAAATGTTCCACAATAAAACTCCATCGATCCCAATCTGCCTATTCATCACCTCACCTTTACTTACAATACGAAGAGGATAACAGAACAGAGACGGCCTACCCTCGCGTTCCCCTACAACGCCAACATTTATTCTCTCTACTCCCGAGTCTCCCTGATCAGCCAGACAAGATAATAAACCTTCTCTCTCTATAAGAAAGAGATAAAGGCCACTTATTCCAGACATCTGGTGGTCTCTAACATTGGTGGCAAGCGACAAAAACGAACTGACTACAGTTAATCTACGTCTCAAGACTTTAATGTATATGCAGCTTACTCTCCTGAACCGCTACAAGGGCAGCACAATCAGCATTGGTGACAAGCCAGGAAGACCAAAACTACAAACAAAGTGATGTAATGAAGTGAACAAGCAAGCAGAGAGTGAAGAGGCACTGATCAAATGTTTTGACGGGGGAGCAGCAATTCAGCAAACCGTCACTATCCTCCACCACTATCTCCAGCACCACTTCTATCACCATCACCACCGCTATCATAATCACCACTATCACGACTCTTTCACTACCATGAGTGTTGACGAGGTAAGATGACGGCAGCATAACACGCCAATCATTCCAAGTGCCTCACAACAGCCAACCTGCCATTCTGCTATACCTGCTAGCCTGTCTGCTTACACATCCTGCCTTTGTCTGCCTACCCCGCTGACAACAACTGATGACAACATCTGCTGACGACGGGAGCCAATAGTGTGCATATCTGCTTAAGTCAGTGAGTTGAAAGTACTTGCTCTTGTTCTTCCCAGTAGGCTATATATCTTACCTACACACACAATCCTTTATATCATTCATTTATTCCCAACTCAAATAATCACCACATAATTGCCAATACTTAATACACAATTATACACTTAGCATAAATATAAAAAATGTGTTTTATAAGTACAAATAGGTAATACTCATTAGCAATATATGTTTATTAATGAGATCTAGTCTATCTCTCTATCTATAGCCCGATGCCCTAATCCCGCAAAGGGTGCCCGCAGACAAAATGCATCCAAGTCGCTCTGTCACCCCCATTTGACTACCCTTCCCCCAACTCACCCGCCCCTCCCTCATATACCTCTCAACTCCTTCCCTCCACCTCATCCTCGGTCTACCCCTCCCTCTCCCTCCCTCCACCTCACCTACATACACCCTCTTAGTCAGTCTTTTATTCTCCATTCTCTCCACATGTCCAAACCACCTCAGTGTATTTCTCCTAATCTTCTCAACCACATCCACATCCACCCCACAACGTTCCCTCACTTCTTCATTCGTCAACCTGTCCCTCCATGTCACTCCACATGCTCCTCTCAAGTAACTCATTTCCACTGCTCTCACTCTTGACTTGTTCCCCTCTCGCAGGGTCCACGCCTCGCTTCCATACGTCAGGGTAGGGATCACAATACTATCATGCAGTGACTTCTTAACTTCCATACTCACCTCCCTATTTCTCATCACTACTTTCAGTGAACCAACTACCTTCCTTCCCTGCTGTACCCTTTCACGCACTTCATCCCCCAAAGTTCCATCCTTACTCATCACACTACCCAAGTACTTGAATGCACTCACACTCTCCATATCCGCACCATCCAACCTCACTGTATATTTTGTGACTTCATTCCTCTCAAACACCATAACTTTACTTTTGTTTACATTAACTTTCAGCTTCCTCCTCCTACACACTGTCCCAAAATCATTCAACAAACCTTGCAACTCCCATTCATCTTCACTCAACAATACTGTATCATCAGCAAACAGCAGCACCGGAATCTTCCAAATCTCACCCTCATTCATTAGAGCCACCCCCACATCCACTGCCCTACCCTGCATCTCCTTTACAACCCCATCCATGTATATATTAAACATCCATGGAGACATCACACAACCCTGTTTCAGTCCCACACTGAGAGCAAAGAACTCACTTAGCTCACCATCCACTCGCACCGTAGCCCTAGCTCCTTCGTAAATACGTGTCACAGCATTCAACAATTTCCCATCCACTCCATATATTCTTAATGCCTTCCACATACCTTGCCTATCTATTCTGTCATAAGCTTTCTCCAAGTCCATGAAGGCAGCATACACTTTCCTTCCCTCCTCTAGATACTTCTCCACTAAACATCTTAGAACAAATATCTGATCTACACACCCTTTTCCCTTCCTAAATCCCTCTTGTTCTTCTCCAACTAGCTCCTCTGTCATATGCCTAACCTTATCAATGAGTATTCTACCATATATTTTACCAGTCACACTAAGAAGGCAGATACCCCTATGGTTACCACATACTTCTCTCTCCCCTTTTCCTTTGTATAAAGGAACAATTATACCTGATTTCCAGTCCTCTGGAACCCTTCCCTCTTGCCAAGCCAATCTACACAACTTCCATATCCACTCCACAACAATCTCACCCCCATACCTCAGCATTTCACCACACACTCCATCAATTCCAGGGGCCTTTCCTAACTTGATCTTCTTCATTGCTTCCACTACTTCCGTCCTACCGATCTCTTCCTCCCTCCTCTCATTTCTTCTTCTCCCAGCCATTCCCCAACCACTTATACTCGCACTGCTGTCACTCTCTACATTCAACAAATCCTCAAAGTGCTCCTTCCATCTCCTCAATTTCTCTCTCTTCTCCACCAACAATCTATTATTCCTATCTTTCACTTCTTTACTATTTCCCCTTTCACACTGCCTTACTTTCTTTACCTCCTTCCAAAACAATTTCTTACTCTCCCTCCATTTCACACTCAGATTCCTCCCAAACTCTTCATCCACTTTCTTCTTACTCTCCTTCACCAGTCTCTTCACCTCCCTTCTCCTTCTCACATATACTTCTCTCTTCTCTCTCTCATCTTCTCCCCTACCTCTACTCGCCAACCATTCACCATATGCCTTCTTCTTTTGTTCCACAGCTCGTTTCACCTCATCATTCCACCATGCTGTCCCTTGCACACCCTTGCATCTCCTCCTCACTCCACAAACCACCTCACACGCTGCGCCTATCTCTTCCGTAAATATCTTACATTCGTCTTCCACCCTTCCATCTGCTCTAGTTCATACCTTCCCAATCTTTCTTCCACTATGCTCTTATACTCTGCCATTTTCTCACTATCTTGCAGCTTCTCCACTCTTCTCACTGGAGCTGTTTCCTCCTGTCTTCCCCTTCGTCTCCTCAACCATTTTCTTTGCAGCTTCACCTTGGCCATCACTAAGTGATGGTCCGAGACTCCATTCCCCCACCCTCACCACACTCTTGCATCCAACACTTGTCTTTTTATTCGCTCATCCACACACACGTAGTCTATCATTGCCTTTCGTTCAACAAGTTCACCATCCATCCTCCTCATTACTCTCCATGTATACCGGTGGATCATCTTATTTCGAAAGTAGGTGTTGGCTATTGCCAACCCTTTACCAGCACAGATGTCCACCAAAGCACTACCATTCCCATCTACGTCAGTTGGCACAACCCACTGACCAACCACTCCATCCACTCGTACATTCCCAACTTTGCCATTCGTGTCTCCAATCAAAAGCAGTCTCTCTCTCCTCTCAGATTTGTCCATACATGCTTCCACTCTCGCCCAAAACTCATCTTTCACTCTTGCCACTCTGTCCTCTGTCGGAGCATACACACATACAATCGCCCACGCTTGTATACCCACTTTCATTCTCACCCATACAATCCTTGCACCCACTGTTCCATACTCTCTTATATTCTCCTTCCACTTCTTGCTTATCATCAGACATACTCCCTCTCTTGCCCTCTCATTCTCATTAACTCCCGCACATATACCTAAATATTCCCATTCTCTCACCCTTTCACCTTTCTATGTAGTTTCAGTCAATCCATATATATCCAGTCTTGCATCCTCAAGCACCTGAACAATTTCTCTCTCTTTCACTTCATCATTCACTCCTCTCACATTCCATGTTCCCAACCTCAGAATGTCCTTTGTCCGTTCCTTAGTCGTCAACGTATGGTCCGTCCTGGTCCGAAGCGCTTTATTCGCTTGTTAGTTCTTTTTACGGGGTGGGGCACTAACCCACCACCAACCCTTTTAGTCGCCTCGTACGACAAGCAGGGATACTGGGGGAGTATTCTTGAAACCCCCTACCCCCAGGTGGATCTAGTGATTAGTATTATTACGCTATGTTAAAAAAAGCACCAAATTTATTGCCAGAGAAAACAGCATTAGCAATGCGACGAGACACAGTTACAGGGAACAAGTAGTTCTGTAGAAAATTGCCAACAAACAAATAACATTACACAGTCAGCAAAACGAGAAGAAAACGGAAATACACATAACTCTCCACAAACACGTGATCAAGAAACAAGCACATCACCTGTAGGAGTAGTTGAGGATGATGACGTATCATGGCCAGGTTTTTCAGATCTAGATGGCGAGGATTATAGACAATCCTTACATACGTATGAAAATTTAGTAGACCCAAACAATTTATACAACAGAGTACATAGATCTGGAAACACATATGAGGCAGTCCCTTATTACAATAGCATGGGAATTCACATGAATTTGGAGAAACAAATAAACATAATGGCTAGTGCAAGAGACAACAGAATCCACACAATCCACACGGAAATCAGCTTCCAGTGTATGTGTATCATGAAGACTAAAATGTTCTTAAATTCTCAGGCACTGAGAAAGATAGAACTGATATCCAAACAGTCATAGATGAGTGTGATCAGCTATTTCTTAGAAGTATAACGGATGAGAAAGAGAAAATAAAATGTTTTGCATCTAGCAATAATAAAGAAAGATGTCTGGCGTGAAACTTGCTCAAGACAGATAAACTCTTATGAGCTGGGATATATAATGGATTTAAAACATAATTTCTGGAGGTAGAAATTTTCTAAAGAGTATAGCTACAGAATTACATAAAATCGTATTTCTCATCAGACAAATACACTTCCCCTGATTTAAGTGAAATCACAGCTGATGTGTCCATGATTAAAAGAACTCTATTAGCCAGCACTGAAGACTCACACACGCACACACACACCACAAAGCCAAGCCAGAGGGCGTGTGTGCTGGGCAATCCCCAGGCCCTGTCTTCCCCTTTACTATTTTTTAAGTCAGCCTACACCCCACTGACCGGGCTAATGTATGGCCCGGCCTGCACTATAGGTGGAGGAAATCTTTAAATGAACGAAACGAACGAACTGAAAACTCAGACTGGACCACAGTTAATGGAGGAATGTCACCAATGCATGTGGTTGATATATTTGGTTATACTGTTGGGTTATGCAAACTACCTGAGAGAATCTTAAAGATTCCAAAGACAATCCCTTATAATCCAGGAACATGCTTACTTGATTTTTTTGATGACATTTAGTTGTAACAAAGCCAGAGTGGCTGAAACACCACAATCCAATAAAACAGGGATGAGCTTCACAGACACGGTAGCCACAATAAAAACATCTAGCACAAGTACAGAACAAAGGAGATCTTGACCAGAGAACATACAAACAAAACATCAGACATCAAGCCACTGTTCGCAAACACCAGACTACAGGCAGCCTAAAAAATCTGCACATAGTCCAAGCAGAAACCATGCCACAGAAAAACCAGAATATGGTAAACCAACTCGTAGGTCACATTTGAGAGATAGGCCTACACTATGTTATTACTGTGCTAAGGCAGGGCATACAAAATCTGAGGGTTACATTAAAACCAAAGAGGATAAAGAAAAAGAAAAAAAAAAACTTGAGCCTTACTGCAGAAGGCATAAGGCCACAGGACACTGGACCTCAAATTGCAAGATGGCAGAGAGATTATTATCTGTTTTTAAGTCAGAGGAAAGTCATACTAGTCCAAAAGACAAATATACATACATAAAACCAAACCTAGAGTTCAAATAGGAAGCTTGCATGGAAATGAGAGTATTTTGGCTTCCGCTTCCTGTGAAGACGAAGAGACTTAATTATTTTTTAATTCAGGCTTACCAGTGAATTTAATAACACAAGAGGAATTAGAGAGGATTTTTGGACATAGGAAGAAAGTGACATTTATAGAGGAATCTAATTTAGAATTATATACTGTAGATAGCAAACAAATATCCATAAAGAACTTGATAAACTTAGATATCAAATTCATAGAGACTACCAAAACAATCACTACTATTTTCTTTATAGTGGAAAATTTAGCAACTACAGGTACATAATTCTAGGCCTAAATTCCACGAGAGAGGAAAATATCATCTTAATGCCATACTTCAATGGAATAAATTACAACAGAGAATTCACAGAGATTCCTTCACTAGAAGTGTCACCTAACAATTGTTGGAAATCGAAGGGAGTTGGAACGATTAAACACCATAGCAGAACAATTCAGTCTGACCTGAAAAAAAAAAAAAAAAAAAAAAAGACAACTCATCCTTCTCTCCCATCTCTAGCATTCCATCTACCCAGGGACTGAGGTGACAATAAACTTCTCACATTAATTCCCGCACATCTCACCAATGAAGTAGTTATTCCACCTAAATCATATATGAAAGTCGCGATACAGAGTAAACTGAAGAATCGTAGTATTGTCTTATAAGAATCTCCTAAAATGAAAGGACTCTGTGGAAAATGCCTTATGTCGGATGAATAACAATTGGGATATTCATGTGTTCCTAATTAATCAAATGAATGGAGAAGTGGAGATCAAAAAAGGAAATTGTATATGCAATTTAGTGACTTGTCCAGGTCCTATACGCGAAGTAACATAAGGTGGAATGTCAGGTAAAATAAAACAGAGTGCATAATGGAGAATTTGGCTCACTCAGGAAATTTTGATGTGGAATATGATCTATTAGATTTATTACAAAAACACCGACAGACAGTCGCATTACCTAGTGAGAAATTAGGATGTACTAACCTGATTAAACACAAGATTAACATATTCCAGGACACAACCAATATATGTACTAGCATATAGGGTAGCACACTCACAACGTACCCTAGCAAATCAATATGTTGAAGAAATGTTAAAACTGGGTATTGTGCCACCATGGAAAGCACAACTGTATTTTGCGCCTAAGAATAAGGTGGAATGTGGGCGGTCATTGATTATCGCAAATTAAACCAACACACAATCCCAGACCTGTTTCCTATGCCATTATTAAGTGACGTCTTGCAAAATATTGGGCCAAAAAATAATGTATTTTCCATAATCGATTTGCTTAGTGGATATTACCAGACTGAGTTAGATGACGAATCACGCAAATACACTGCTTTCTCGACAAACAGTGGTCATTATCAGTATAAAAGAATGCTTATGGGATTTAGGACAGCTCCAGGCACATTCCAACAATTAATGAATAGTGTTTTATCAGGCATGACAGGAGATGGTATTTTTGTTTATCTGGACAACATCTTAATCACAACACACAATAGATGAACATTTACAGAAATTAGACCAGCTCCTACACAAGCTAGCTAATGCTGGTTTTAAAGCTGTCAAAATGTAAAATTTGCTTTAAGAACATCAAATTCCTAGGGCAAAGACTAGATGCAGAAGGTATACACACCTCAGATGATGAAATAACAGCAATGAGAGACTTCCCTGACAACAAATCCTTTTCTGTTTCCTCCTACTTTCTCTATACTCATTTCAGAGCCAAAGGTGGCTGTTGTGTATATGTACCCAACGATTTATCTTGCTCTCATGTTCCTGAACTGATTCTTCTGAATTCTCTACTCTCTGGCTTCGGCTTTCTTGTCATTCTCTGACTTAATATAACTGCGTTGTTTACTTATCTCCTAATTCTACTGACTATGAAAAATTCTTCAACTATCTTACTTCTACAATGGAACGGAGAGGAAAGATTAACAGTGTAAGCAGAGCGAAGAACTGACAGCTGTTGGAATCCAAAGCTCCTGGGTCTTGTACAGGAGTTTTCCCTAATACAACATGTACAGGAAAACACCAGAAAAAGAGGACTAGATGATCCATCATTACTAGATCTTATATTTAACAGGCAAGATAATGATATCGACAACATAAAGTATCACCCTCCATTCGGCAAAAGAGACCATGCAGTATTAAATTGCAGCTTCAGGATTGCATATGATATAGTTAGCAGTAATGAAAGTTACAAAAAGAGCCTAAACTACAAAACGGGTAACTACCATGGCTTAGAGAAGTACTTCATAGAAATAGCTTGGGAAATACCTGTCCTTTTGCTAAAAAAGACTACGACTACTATACCCAAGGATAGTGAGTTTTTCATTGTCTGTGTTGCCTACGCATGTGACTGGTCTGACCAATCCTGGAAGCACAAACTGTGCCACACAATGGGCATGTCGCGCCAGGGTTTGCTGGGAAAACTTTGTTTTGGTTGTGTCTCTGTTGTCTACACTTTTCTCTGACCAGGGTCCGAGTTTCTTTGAGATGAATGGTTACTTTGCTGCAAAAGGCTCGCCATTGTTCTCTGTCTAAAGTAGTGGTTTCAAGATCTTTTGATATCATGTTGCAGTTCTATTGAGTTATCCTTATAGTTATGCTCTCTATATCTCTTCCATACCCCTGGGGTGTAGCAAGCTGCAAATTGCCCATATAGAACCTGGCATTGAAGGCAGTACTCAGGCATATGGAACAGGTGTCCAGTCCACCTCCACTGCATTTTGGCGAGCATAGATTGTATGCTAGTTGACTTTGCCCTCTGGAAAATTTACAAGTAAGGGACTTTATCTTCCCAAATGAGTCCTTGGATGCACTGTAAGCATAGGATGTGAAACGACTCAAGTTGTTCGATAAGAAGCTGGTAGGTAGTCCAGGATTCAGCACTGTATAAAACAGTGGAGAGGCATACAGCCTTACTTACTGATATCTTCTTCTTAATTCTCAAGTTGGTGTTTTTCGAAGACCCTGGACATGAGGCGTCCAATATAGGTGGAAGTGTTGTTGATTTGTGCAAGGACTTATGCATCAGTCTTATGTTTATCTGTGGGCACACTTACAAGGTAGGTAAAGTTCTCTACCTGTTTTAATTAATGCCATTTATCTGAAATGCAAGAGGCTCTGCTGAGTTGTTTTTCTGTGATATTATTTTTGTTTTACCGACACTATTCAGAGCCCCATTACCTGGTATATGTTGGAGACGATGCTGAGACTCTGTTGTAAGGATTCTGGGGTATGTGTAGGGACAGAACAGTCATCAGCGTATCGCAGCTCTAGGAAATGAGCCATTTCGGTCACTGATTCTACTTGAAGACCTCCGAGATTGAATAAATTACCGCCTAGACAGAACTGGATTTTTATTCTATGATCAGGGTTTATTTTTTTGGTGACTTAAAAGGGTGATTTCAGTGAGACAGATACTGAAGATGACAGGAGCCAAGACACATCCTTGTTTTATCCCACGTCCATGGTGAAGAATTCGGATTTGCTTCCACCTTTGTATACATGGACATTCAAGGTGTCAAGCAGACTCTCCAGGATGATAACAAAAACTTGCTTGGAACTCCAAACTTCGAAAGCATTCTATAAGAGTTCTTGGTTGAGAGTGTCACATGCTTTTGCAAGATCGATGACTGCAAAAAATAAGTCACGATTCTGCTCGTAGCATTTCTCTTGTTCCTGTCGGGCAACAAATATATCACAGGTGCTTCTCATTGTGTTTCAGGAAGTGTTGACTCAGTCAGATTTTTTGTCAGCCTGAATAACATTATCTTGGCTAGTGCTTTGCTGGCATTCGCCAGGAAGGAGATACTTCTGCTATTGTAAAAATCTGAACAGTCTCCATTGTTCTTGTAGATGATTATATAAAATACGACATTCAGTTAGAATTTGTTCATGGTTCCAGGTAGTATAAGATCATGGAGGTGATGGGGGAGTAGTTGGCCACCCTCTTTGATTACTGTAGTTCAATTGGTATGTCATCAGGACCTCGTCGTTTTCTTTCTTTTGGAGAGAGGGATTGGATGGCCTGAACAGCTTCTGCAAGTGTAGGTGGGACGTCGAGATCTGCTGCATGAGGATCATTTGGGATGTTATCAAGGATAATACACTTCGGTAGGTTTCTTCGATTCAGTAGCGCACCGAAGTGTTGTGCCCATCTCTCTAGGATTGCTTGCTTGTCTTTCAGCTGTCCTTCGGCTGGTCCAGCAGGGGTTGTGTTTGGTTGACCCATAGGTAGTGTTTCTGGACTTGCAGAATCCATGTTGGTTATTACTGTAATATCAGCCAATCTTTGCAGCTCTTTTGGCTTGCACAATCCACCATTTGTTTTTCATGTCACACAGTTATCTCTGGATCCACTTCTGAGATTTTGGAATTCAGTTTTTAGGGTTAAGGAGCTTGGATGAGCCAACCAGTTGTTATGTGCTGTATTCTTCTTTGGAAGAAGGCCATGTATGCCCTCAGCATTTTCATCAAACCAGTCTGTATGGCAGCGAATGGATGAGCCTAGAGTTTCTTCTCCAGTGCTTTTAAGCAGTGTCTCAATGTTCAGCCACTCTGCATCTAGGTATGCTGCATTATTGTTAGAATCAAATGGTGCTCATTGAATGGGCTTGACTATAATAGTCTTCCAGAAGGTGTTATAAATTGCCACATCCTTTAAGATACTACGGTTTAAAAAACAACAGTGCATTTGTGGGAGTATGACTAGTTGCAGTTGGGTGAGTATGAGGTTATGGTCTGTTGAGCGCTCAGCACCTCTCATGACTTTGGTCATAAGAACTTCTCTTTGATCTCACTGCTTTACAATAACATAGTCAATTAACCCATCGTGTTCCGTCAGTGTATGGGTACGTCAGAACTTTTTTTTTCACACTGACACTTGTCGATGTACCAGTATGTTTGCAATTGCGAGGTCTGTCATTTGCACATTTTTCATGTTTTGCGTATGATTTTTGGTAGGCATACATGGGAGACCTTCTGCTACCTGCTGCCAGGTGGAGACACTCCCCAACCCTGCATGACCCCCGCGCACCATTGTCTTGGTCACTCACCTGTTAACAGTGACCCACTCAAGACACAGCACGCCGAGGTCTCTCCGACATTGAAATTCAAGCTGCCCTTGATGCCTTCACAAGCGAGAGTGATTCTCCAATCGATGACGATGTGGAGGACAAAGATTACGTAGCACCAGAGGAAGAACCAAGCGCACTGATGAGGAGGGATGTACCATCGCCAAGGAAGGTGCAGTATTTGACATACCGCAGGGCATGGGAAGGCCAGCCAGAACCCCAAGCACATGCACGCATCTGTCTCCAGCCCATAGAGACGAAGGGTCTGACGAGGACAAGGAAGAAGACGAGGACGAAGCAGCAGGTCGTGGTGTTCCCTCGTCGTTGGGTAGGGAGAGGATTTTGCAGCAGGGAGCTGAAAGGGCAGCGAGGAGAAAGATAAGGTATGGGCCTAGTGCTTCTTGTGGGGAAGGCGCAAGTAGTGGGGAGAGTGCCAGTGAAAGGGGAAGTGGTAGTGGTGGTGGGGAGCCAGCTCCCAGGCGAGCACTTTGTGCATCTGGGGAGGGGGCAGGTAGGGAGCATCTGCTCCCCAGCACCTCTCACCCCTCACACTTCCTGCACTTCCTCCCCACAGCCCCATGATGTGGGAAATGGAAGGAGAGGGAAGGGAAAGGGGAAGGGAAAAGGGAGAGGGAAGAGGAGCACGAGTGGGGAAGGGCACCACTCTCCACCTCCCCAACCTCCCCCACCACCCTATCCTCCCCACCCCGACGAAGGCGATGATGAGAACGAGGCAGGAGACGGCGGTGTGTCATGGGACTGGGAAGATGGGAGTGATTTCACTCCCATCATTGACCAGTTCACAGAGAAGTGGCGGTCTGGCTGTACCACACCTGGCCTCCATGCAGGCTCCACCAGGGTGGATTTCTTCCACCAATACTACAGTGAGGAGTTTGTGGAGCGGATAGTGGAAGAAACAAACACGTTCACTAGCAGCCAGCTCCGCCAGAGTGAGTGTGAAGGTACAGCAAGAAGACACTCCCAGCATTATGACTACCCAGTAATGACAGGTGAGATGTTCATATTTTTTGCTCTGGTTCTCTTGATGGGTATTGTAAGGAAACGACAAATAGGTCTGTGGACCCAATGATAAACACCTTTGTTTGGGAAGGATATGGGTTGGAATAGAATTCAGCAAATTCTGACCCGCCTCCACTTTTACGATGCCGACGGCCTTGCAAATGCTAATAACACAGATAGAATGAGGAGAATAAGGATGGTTTTTGATCACCTGCGGGAAAAGTTCCACTCATTTTTCTGTCCTTACAGAGATCTTGTCATAGACGAGAGTCTCGTGTTGAGAGGCAATATTTCTTTTCGGCAGTACATACCCAGCAAGAGACATCGTTTTGGGTTCAAAATCTTCGTTATGTGTGACTGTAAAACTGGTTATGTGCAAGACATAGTTTTGTACACTGGTGCACTGACAAACATAACAGAAGATAGGAGTATTGGACTCTCAGGGGCCGTGGTGAATACTGTGATAGAGGAGTGGCTTCATCGTGTCACGTCCTGTACCTAGACAACTGGTACACTAGCCCCCCTCTTGCTCGGTTCCTCCACCTTTACAACACCAGAGTCTGTGGCACTCTAAAATAAAAAAATTAAAAAAATGCCATCATATGGTCAAGGTTGGGAGGAAACTCGTTAAGAATATATATATATTTTTTTCAAATAAAACAACATCCTTGCCACCGTATGGAACCACAACAGGGAAGTTTTCCTCCTTTTGATGGAGCACCAACCCCTGATGCACCACACTGACTCCATGGATCACCGCAGCAAGAGGAGGCGCCACGTCTGGAAATCGGAGTCATTTATTGACTACAATGTCAACATGAGGCAGTTTGATCAGTATAACTCCATAATTTCCAGTGTGAAGTGTGACAGGACCACGTTGATATGGTACAAAAAGTTGTTTTTCCACCTGCTAGACATCACGGTCCTCAATGCCCATTACCTCCACACCATGACTACGGGTACCTCAGAGACCTTCGAGGGGTTTGTGAGGGAGCTGTCCCGTGAACTTATCACCAAATATGCTGAGGAAAGGCCACACCAATGCTCCCCCCCCCCTCCCCGCCCTGCTGGCCAGACTCCCCTACGCCTCACAGGACGACACTTCCCCAGCCTCATCCCTCCTCAACCGAACTGTCCTAGACCCCAGCGTCGCTTTCATGTATGTAGTTACTCGAGAGCATGACCAACCACTCAGAGAAAAGACACGAGGTACGAGTGTGTTGACTGCAATGTGGGATTGTGCATGAAGCCCTGTTTCAGGAAATACCACACCTTTGTGAACTTCTGATACTGTATGTGCATGTGATGTACAGGTATGATGCTCACTATAGTAGTAAGGCCTGTAAATCTATGTGATAACTGTAATATAAGGTGTAAACTTGTATAATGTTTGTGGAAAAGTATTATGTAAGTTGAAAAATGAATTATAATTTGAAACAACAGTCACAGTGAGTCACTGGTGCAAGAAATTGGAGATTTTTATGTGTTCAGTGAGTGAAACAATGCTTATACCGCCTATATTATATTGTGTATAAAAACCAATATATTCTTGTACTACATATAAATTTGTGTACCAAATGAACAAAAAAAACCTACCTGTTCTTGAGTGGTTTGGGATAGTTATCCCTCCCATAGAAAACATGAGAGCTGCACTGCGGCTCCAGAGAAAATGGCACCAGGTGTGGGGAAGGTCAACTGTACAACCCACATCCAGGCTTAGGTGAGCATTTTTTTTTTTTTTTATGTGTGTGTGTGTGTGTGTGTGTGTGTGTGTGTGTGTGTGTGTGTGTGTGTGATTTGCTATTGTTTCTCACAAAAAGCGGAGGTCTGAGCAAGAAAAAAGAAATCCAGAATTGGTCAGAACTGGGGGGGGGGGGCATTGGTGAAAAATCAGTAGGGATGTGGAAGGTTAAGGTGCCAATTTCTAGAACTTGGGCACATTCTTGTGGTCTTGTATATATTCTTAAGCTCAAAAACGGTGTTGGTGATGACCAGACTGTATTACGAACATAACGAAAACAGTCTAAGTCCATTGTTGTTCATGTTATCAACTCCATGGCAACCTATAATGCCTTGCCAAAGGTGATTTTATTTTCCTATCCTGGCCTTAAACTCCCCAAGAGGATGAATTTGTCAGTACGTGGTACTGAACAAATGGTAGCATCCAGAGAGTCATAAAAGAAATCTTTGACGATGTCCTCAGAGTCAAAGGTTGGAGCATAGGCAATGATGTGTGTTGCATAGTGGCCATTATAGAGTGGTATATGCCAGGACATCAGCCTTTTTGATGTACCCAGAGGTGATTCTTGGACCTTCTGTAGTAGGTTGCTTAGAACTGCAAAGCCAGTATCATTGTTTCGTCTTGCATTGTCTGGGCATCCCATCAAGAAATAGGTATACCCTTATCCTGCTTCTCTTAGGTTGATCTCTCCTGAGTGGCGAGTCTTAGGCAAGGCAGCAGTATCAGTTTAATACGTTCTTAGTTCATGGGCAATAAAAGCAGTCCTACGGCATGGCCGTGTGTTTGGGTCAGCATCAACCAACGTCCATATAATCAATGTAGCAAGAGTTAGACAAATTCTTTTGGCTTTTCGACCACAATGTGGGAGGACTTCGCAGACACGGTTATCAGCCCAGGCGGTGTGGACCCCTCCATGTTGAATAAGCAGCTGTGCATGTATTTCTGCTTGCTTAGTTGCACTGGATGCTGCTGAAGGAATGACAACTCCTATGCCATCACATCAGCCATAGCTGGTCCAGTGCTGCATATGAGCAGGACTTGAGCTAGCGACTTCCAGCCCCATCCATGACCTGTTACTGTTGCCTTATCCTGCCTCCATAGGTCTTTTGACAATGGTGAAAGAATGAAATGGGTGGTGAATATGGCACTGGTCTTGTGCAATGAATGGATTTGGTGTGATGGTCAGGCTCTGCAGT
The DNA here is from genome assembly GCF_032717465.1 of Coenobita brevimanus. Lineage (NCBI taxonomy): Eukaryota > Metazoa > Arthropoda > Malacostraca > Decapoda > Coenobitidae > Coenobita > Coenobita brevimanus. The sequence continues at coordinate 30,197,720 of NC_136986.1, forward strand.
CCTTACCACCACTTGACTTAGCCCTTCTCAACCTGTGATGCTGGCAAGAAGATTCACAATGACCATCTGTTGATTAGGGTTGCCTCATTCTACTGGCAGCTCAGCCTGTCCAATCCTGCCTTCCGTGGGACTCCACTCACGGATTTATCATTCGGGGCTTACTCCCACAGTCTTGACCCATCTAAGGGTAATCGACAAGGCAGTGGGCCTGGGAACACTTAGTCTGACCTCTCTCTGATGGCCTCTCCAACACAGGTAACACTGTACTCTGTTGATTTTAGGGGTATCCTTCCCCACTGGCATGGCCCACCAGGTTTATGGGGTATGCAAGCCCCCCAACATGACTGCAGTAGAGAGGGGAACACAGAACAAAGGGCTACATAACTTGACCTGACATACAATAACGTCACCTCACTTTACCTCACTTCACCTTGGCTGAACTTATCCAAACTACAGCAAGCCTATGCACAGAATGTTAGTCCGGAGGTACTGCATTACAGTTAATTCTGTTAACAATTAATCACATTAAAATTATGACCATATCTCATATTTACATTATTCACATATATGCCAGAAATCAGTTTCTCTACCTGTCAACAACAAACTACATGCACGTGACACACAACACTTCCTTTCCAAAATTAAAAAAGAAAAATGGCTTCTAATGGCCAAGCCTCAGAGTCCCCAGGGGGGGGGGGCATAAATGCCCCCACCATCTGCCCTTCTCCCAGTGACAACTCAATGAGCTGCCTAGAACCACTGTCTGACTCAAGTCTTCATTTCTGCAACAATCACAGCCTTTCCTCTAACTTTCCCTCTGTTGAACGCCGCCTCTCCTCCTCTAAACCTCACATTCTCTTCTTAGTTGAGACTCAGCTGTCTGAGGCAACTACTAGCAAACCCTTTTCTTTATCCTCCTACTTTCTCTATACTCATTTCAAAACCAAAGGTGGCTGTTGTGTATATGTACGCAACGACTTATCTTGCTCTTGTGTTCCTGATCTTGATTCTTCTGAATTCTCTACTCTCTGGCTTCTGGTTTCCTGTCATTCTCTGACCAAATATATCTGTGCTGTTTTGTTATCCCCTAATTCTACTGTCTATGAAAAATTCTTTGACTATCTTACTTCTAAAATGGAGCACATCCTATCCATTTCTCCTTTCTCTGAAATCCCCATTCTAGGAGATTTCAATATTCACCACCACCTTTGGCTTTCCTCTCCTTTCACTGACTCACCTGGTGGACAAGCCGATATCTTTTCTATCCCTAATGACCTACAGCAGCTTGCACAGCACCTTACCTGTATCCCTGACAGCCTTGTAGAGAGCTCCAACATACTTGACCTCTTCCTTACAACTAATCCCTCTGCCTACTCTGTTAGTCTTTACTCTCCGTTGGGCTCCTCTGATCACAACCCTATTACCTTAACCTGTCCTATCGCTCCGGTATGGCCTGTGGACCCTCCAAAGAGATGTCGACTGTGGCACTTTTGGGCTGCTGATTAGGAGGCCCTCAAAGAGTACTTCTTTGATTTTCCCTGGAATGATTATTGCTTCCATGGCTGGGAGCCATCTGAGAATGCCTTGTGCAATACAGAGGATATTCTCTCGGGCATGGAAGCATACACTCCCTTCTCATATCCTTTGACTAACGCAAGAAAGCCTTGGTTTACTCATGCTTCTTCTAATGCTGTCCACAACAAGGAGAGGGCCTATAAAAGGTACCGAAGCCAACCGATCCCAGAATCACATCTTTTTTATGTTTCTGCCCGGAATCATGCCAAGTTTGTTCTTCGTTTTGCTAAAAATAATTTAATCCGAACTAAATTCTCTCAACTCTCCAACAGGAATTCTTCCAGCTCATTCTTGTACTTTGCCAAAACCTTTCTAACAACTTTACCTCATCATCCTTCCTTCCTCTTTTCTGCTCTGATGGCTCTGTAGCTATTTCTTCTACTGATAAAGCAGATCTCTTTGCTCAGACTTTCTCCTCCAATTCCACCCTAGACAATCTAGATAGACAGATAGATATGTATATATATATTTATATTTATATTGTCATTTCTACTCTCTCTCTCTCTCTCTCTCTCTCTCTCTCTCTCTCTCTCTCTCTCTCTCTCTCTCTTTTTCTCTCTCTCTCTCTCATGTCATCCTACTCGTGGTCCAAACTGGGTGGCTATGTTGGTGGGTTGCTGGTTCGTTGAACAGGCAGGGTGGGTGAGGTGCATCGAATGGGAGTGGGTGCAGTGACTGAGGTGAGCAGAGTGAGTGATTAGATGAGTGGTGAGGCAGGTTGGGTGTATGAGGTTGGCAAAATGAGAGGTTTAACTGGATGGGATTAGGTGGAAATCAGGGTGGGGTGGGGTGGGGTTAACAGGGTGAATTGAGGTGGGTGGGCATAGTGTGATAGGTGGGAGTATAGTAAGTGAGAGATCTTCTGAGGGGGTGGATTAGTGAAATTTTCTTGCAGGTGGGTTGATGTGTGGTTTCCCATAGAAGCATGAAATGGGCTTGCTTTGCTGGGTGAGTGGGATGGAGTAAGGTTTGGTGGGTGCTTGGAGGAAAATAGATTCACTGAGTGACTATGTCCATGTGGATAAAGGTTCTTAAGGGGAGACGTCCTTGGGGGAAATGGACTTAGCTTGAAGCCTAGCTTGAACAGGTTATAAAGGTCCAGAGGTGAAATAGTTCTATGAAAGAAAATAGGTTCAAGCAGGGATTCAGCATCTCCTCATGAAAACAAATAGGTCCTTGGGGACAAATAGTTTCATGGTGAAAGTGAGCCCATGGAGGGACTACAGTTCTATGAAAGTGAAGTAAGTAAGGGACTGAGTGAGTGAGATGGAGTGATTCAGAGAACGATAGTGATAATGAAAGTGGACGGTGAGTGACCTAGCAGTATGACAGGTGCTGAGTGATTCAGTGTTAGTGATAGTGAAAGTGGATTGTGAGTTACTGAATGGTATGACAGTGATGGATTTATTTTGTGGGTGATGAAAGTGGATTGTATATGAGTGAGTGAGTGATATGACATTAGTGGAGTAAACAGTGACTAAGAGTGACAATGAAAGTGGGCCGTGAGTGATTGAAGGGCATGGCAGTGGCGAAGTGCTTCAGTGACTGAATGTGGATTGTGAGTGAGTGGTATGATAGTGATGGAGTGATAAATTGAGATATAGTGGCAGAGAAAAGGAATCCTATATGTCTGTGTGGTATGTGGTATGACAGTGATGGAGTGATTTAAGAAGTGACAGCGATAAGATTAGGTACGGTCTCTCATCACGGATCCACCTACCCCCCGTGGGTTGGTAAGTAAAATGAGTCGTATGCATAACACTCATGGGAATTAGCTGGTAACCTGGATGTTGCAGTGGCCTTGTATCATAGAACAGTTGGTGAATTACACACCACAGAACTAAGCTACAGAGATAAGCACCATAGCTAAGCACCTCATGACGTCTGTGTGTTCACCTATATTGTCGTCCTATTGTGTGATACTGCTTTTGTCCTAGTTTTAATAATATGCAGTGGTATATTTTGTATAACATACAGTATATACAGGGTGTTCATGAAATGTATGTACAAAATTTAATGGGTGATAGGGAACACCATAATTTTTCCTGCCAGGAAGGTGTGTCTGGAATCGTCTGCTTAACCCCTTAACCGCAGGGCATCACTTTCCTGACGCTCGGCCACAATGGATCATACCGCGGGGCGTCACTTTTGTGATTCTGTGTTATTTTGAATTATCCTGGGCTCTCAGGTGGTGGCTTGTATCATCTATCAGTACTGCCAATGTCCAACACTAGTCAGCACTCCAAATCTCATCTGTACTCCCATCCATTGTTGACATTTTAGCGATTTTACCCCCTTCGTGACTCCCCTCCCTACCTGCCCTCCATTACCCTGTCCTCTCACCTCCCACGCCGCGCTGTGCTATGCAAATTTCCTCCAGATTTTTCCACAGATTTCATCCATTGAAATAAGCCCTATGCCCTATACTTATACAAAATAATATATACCAAAAAAAAAAAAAGGTAAGTGATAGCCCCCTGGGGGTAGGGTTTTTGTTTCAAGAATACTCCCCCAGTATCCCTGCTTGTCATAAAAGGTGACTAAAAGGGTTGGCAGAGGGTTAGTGCCCCTCCCTGGAAAACAACTAACTAAAAAAACAAACAACAAGCCTCAGACAAGGACTGACCAAACGATGAGGACCAAGGACCGGACAAAGGACATGGTAATTGGAACTTGGAATGTAAGGGGAGCAAATGATGAGGTGAAAGAGAGATTGTCCAGGTGCTTGAGGGTGCGAAAGTGGATGTATGTGGAATAACTGAAACAAAAGGGTGAGAAGAAAGTGTGAGAGAATGGGAATATGGATGGGGTATATGTGCAGGAGTAGGTGAGAATGAGAGGGCAAAGGAAGGAGTATGTATAGTTGTGAGTAAAAGATGGAAGAGGAGCATAAGACAGTATGGATCAGTTGGGTCAAGGATTGTGTGGGTAAAGTTGAAAGTTGGAATACAAATGTGGGCGATTGTGTGTATGTATGCGCCAATGCAAGATCGTGCTAGAAGAGTGAGAGAAGAGTTCTGGACAAATGTAGAAGTGTGCATGGAAAAGTTTGGAAGGAATGAGAGAGTGTTTTTGATTGGTGATATGAATGGTAAAGTTGGGAATGTGAAGGTGGATGGAATACTTGGTGAGTGGGGTGTGCCTGCTGAGATAGATGAGAATGGCAGTGCGTTAGTGGACATTTGTGCTGGGAGGGGGTTGGTGATGGCCAGTACCCTCTTCAGGCATAATATGATCCACAGGTATACATGGCGAGTGATGAGAAGGGTGGGTGGTGAACTGAATGAAAGGAAAGCAATGATTGATTATGTGTGTGTGGATGAAAGGATGTGAAGATGTGTAATGGATGCAAGAGTTTATAGAGGTTGGGGGAGTGGACTTTCTGACCACTACTTGATGGTGGCCAGAATTAGAATTCAAGTAAGATGGAGGAATAGAAGAAGGGAAAGACGAGAGGAAGGAGTAGTTGCAAGGAGAGTGGAAAGGTTACAAGAGGATGAGAAAAAGGCAGAGTATAAGAGAGAAGTAGAGGAACGATTGGGCAAATATGAATTGGAGCAGATGGGAGACGTGGAAGGTGTGTGTAGGATATTTACAGAAGAAATATGTGCAGCATGTGATGAGGTGTGTGGTTGGAAGAGAAGACGGAGGGGGGTGCAAGGAACAGCGTGGTGGACTGAAGAGGTGAAACAGGCTGTGGCACAAAAGAAGAAAGCATACAGTGAATGGATGAGAAATAGGGGTGTGGAAGAATTTGAGAGGCGGAAGAGAGAGTTATATGTAGAAAGAAAGAGAGAGGTGAGAAGATAAGTAAGAGAGAGTAAGAAGAGAGTGGATGAGGAATTTGGAAGGAATTTGAGTGTAAAGTGGAGGGACTGTAAGAAAATGTTCTAGAGAGAGGTGAAAAGAGTAAGACAGGGTGGAATTGAAGTTAGCAGGGGAGTGAAAGATAAAAATGGTAGATTACTAGTGGAGAAGGGAGAAAAAGTGAGCAGATGGAGAGAACACTTTAAGGAATTGTTGAACGTAGAGGACGGAAGTAATGCGAGTATAAGTGGCTGGGGAATGGCTGGGAGAAGGAGGGAGGTGAGAAGACAGGAAGAAATCAGTAGGATAGAAGTTGTGGAAGCAATGAAGAAAGTTAAATCGGGGAAAGCCCCAGGAATTGATGGAGTGTGTGGTGAAATTCTGAAGCATGGGGGAGAGATAGTAGTAGAATGGATGTGGAAGATGTGCAGACTGGCCTGGGAGGAAGGTAGAGTCCCGGAGGATTGGAAGTCAGGTATAATTATTCCCTTGTACAAAGGAAATGGGGAAAAAGAAGTGTGTGGTAATCATAGGGGCATTTGTCTTCTTAGTATAAGAGGAAAAGTGTATGGTAGGATACTTATTGACAGAGTTAGAGAAAGAACAGAGAAATTAGTTGGAGAAGAACAGAGAGGCTTTAGGAAGGGAAGAGCTTTGTGTAGATCAGATATTCATTCTTAGATCTTTAGTGGAAAAGTTTCTAGAGAAGGGAAAGAAGTTGTATGCGGCTTTCATGGATTTGGAGAAAGCATATGACAGGGTGGATAGACAAGGATTGTGGAAAGTGTTAAGAATATATGGAGTAGATGGGAAGTTGTTATAAACTTTGAAGAGTATGTACGATGGTGCGAAGGCTGCAGTGCGTGTGGATGGTGAACTAAGTGAATTTTTCTCTTTGAAAGTTGGTTTGAAACAGGGATGTGTCATGTCTCCATGGTTGTTCAATCTGTACATGGATGGGGTAATAAAAGAGGTACAAGGTAGGGCAGTGGATGTTGGAGTGGCCCTGGTGAGAGAGGATAGTGTTTGGAAACTCCCTATACTGTTGTTTGCAGATGATACTGTGTTGTTGAGTGAAGACGAAGGGGAGCTGCAAGGCTTGGTGGATGAGTTTGAGAGAGTGTGTAAGAAACGGAATCTAAAGGTGAATGTAGGGAAGAGTAAAGTGATGGTCTTTGAGAGAGGTGAAGTCAGTGAATGTACAGCGAGGTTGGATGGTGAGGAATTGGAAAATGTGAGTACGTTTAAGTACTTGGGTAGTGTGATGAGTAAGGATGGAGGTTTGGAGGGTGAAGTGCTTGAAAGGGTACAGCAGGGAAAAAAAGTTGCTGGTTTTTTGAAAGCAGTGATAAGAAACAGGGAAGTGAGCATGGAAGTGAAAAAGTTACTACATGACAGTATTGTGATACCAACTCTAACGTACGGAAGTGAAGCTTGGACGTTGTTGGAAGGACACAAGTCAAGAGTGAGAGCAGTGGAAATGAGTTATTTAAGAGGAGCCTGTGGAGTCACATGGAGAGACAGGCTGACAAATGAGGATATAAAGGAGCGTTGTGGTGTTGATGTGGATGTGATAGGAAGTATTATGAGGAACACACTGAGGTGGTTTGGCCATGTGGAGAGGATGGAGGGTGAAAGACTGACGAAGAGAGTGTATGTGAGTGAGGTGGAGGGGGGAAGAGGGAGGGGGAGGCCGAGGATGAGATGGAGGGATGGGGTGGAGAGGTATATGAGAGTGGGGTGTGTGAGTTGGGAGTAGAGCAGTGAAATGGCGGGGGACAGGGCGACTTGGAGGCTATTTGTTTGTGGCCACCCCAAACGGGATTGAAGCGTCTGGCAATAGATAGATAGATAGATAGATAGTGTTATACACCCGGAATTGGCTAATTATCACCTGACAACACCTCACGTGCATTCATTCGCTACATTACCACGGTAATTTCCCCTTTGAATTATGCCTTGTAATCGATGTCTGTAATAAAAATCTATATCAGAAAGGAAGGGAGAAGCATAAGTGACATTTACATTCACCTTGAACTACCTATTTTTTTATGTATTGCCGAGATTTTCTACCTATAAAAAATTAGCATGTAAGTTAGCAGCAGTCAGCCTCAGTGTCATTGTCAACCCTTCCCTTCTCAGATAAGCTGCAGCATTTAGTTCCTTGTCCTCCACTGTAGTGAAACCATGTCGCACTCGCGCCCCGCCATTCCTGCCGCTTCTGCGCCCATTGCAAAGGGCCCCGTTACCTCTACCCCTAAGAAAAGTAGTGAGGGAAGCAGGAAAGGACTTAGTGACTCTGCAGTGGCACGTGAACTTGCAGAATTGTCCATGGTGATGATGGACAGTGATTTTGACGATTCGAGTGAATCGTGTGATGAACCAGGTGAGGTTATCGTGCCAGAAACTGCTACAAAGAGTGCTTCAGTGTCGGAAGTAGTCTCTAGCTCCAAGGGAAAGAAGCTGTTAGTGCAGCAAGGCAAGGAATTTAGGAAGGGAGTGAAAAGGCGGCGTGTTAGCCCCAGAACAATGCCCCCGCATGACCCAGCCTGCCATGAGTCCCGAGTGCATTCACCTCCCCGTTCCCCAAGCCCCACTTCACTCATTTCTTCCTCATCGTCGGCTGAGTTTTCTCCGGAGTCTTCGTCGTCGGAGTCACCACCAGCATCAACAGTGAAGGCAGGCCGTAGAGGAAGAGGTAAATCAAGGACTGTGAAAAGTAGGGTTGTTAGTAGGGTAAGGGCTGCTAGTGCTGTACGGCAACCCAGGGTCAGTGCGAGTGACCTTAAACGAGACAAATCTGCCTCACAGCCAACCACCACCACCACCCGCCCTACACCGCCACGACAGGGAATCCTGGTCGCCTTCGCGTGGACAGAAGGGTCAGATTTTGTGCCTGAAAATTTAGTATTTGATGAGAGCTCCTCAGGAGTTCAGCCTGCCTTCACTATTGACGAAAATGCTGAGTGTGTGGACTACCTTTTGGCCTTCCTAGATGACGAAGTCATGCAGCACATATGTGATGAGACCAACGGGTATGAATCACAACGTGCAGCACATATGTGATGAGACCAACGGGTATGAATCACAACGTGCTGCAAGTGGTACAGGTACAGCCAAGATGCAACAGTGGTCCATGCTGGGAGTGCAGGAGCTGTATGTGTTCTTTGCCCTCATGCTTCTCATGCCACACTCCAAGAAGCATGAGTTGGAAGAATACTGGTCCATGGACCCCTTACTACCCTCACCCACCTTCAATAAGTACATGGCCAGAGATCGCTTCCGGAACATCATGGGAAACCTGCACTTTGCCGACAACGATGTACCTTCCCAAACCGACCCACTCTGGAAGATCTGGGAGATTCTGAGCAGAATGAAGGATAAGTTTATGTCATTCTTCCACCCTTTCAGAACGTTGTCATTGACGAATCCTTGGTTTTGTTCAGAGGACGTCTTCGGTTTTTTCAGTACATTCCAAGCAAACGCCATTGCTTTGGAATTAAGTTCTTTATACTGTGCGACTGTAAGACGGGGTACATCCTTGACTTCGTCATTTATTGAGCCAGCACTGTCGATCTGGATAAAACACACCCCTTTGGCTTCTCAGGCTGTGTAGTGAAAGTGCTCCTAGAAAAGTATTTTGGTGGGAATCATGTGCTGTATACAGACAACTACTATACAGCACCGAAACTTGCCAAATACCTTTCTGAGCACGGCTTTGGCTCCTGCGGCACTGTCAAAAGTAATCGTGCCCACTTCCCCAAATTCACAGAGGCAGGAACCTCGCAGCGAGGAGACGTGCACCTACGCAAGTCTGAGAAGATGCTGGCAATACGGTGGCATGACAAGAGGGTCGTGCACATGCTCACCACCGTACATAAGGGGGAGATGACAGACAGTGGGAAGGTCGACCGTAGGACAGGCGAACCTGTGATGAAACCTGATGCTGTGTTGGACTACAATATCAACATGTGGCTGGTGGACAAGTCCAACATGATGATTGGTGAGATCGACTACCTCAAGAAGAGTACTAGGTGGTACTGGAAAGTTTTTCTGCATCTGATAGATATGACGATGCTGAACGCCTTCATCCTGTACAAGATGAAGGTCAAGCCACCCAAGTCCTTCTCCCTGAGGTTGTTCGCCAGGACTTGTGTCCAGCAGCTGCTGGAAAGATATGGTAGGGTGACAGCAGCAACTCCAAGGCGCCATCCAGTAACACTTCCTGACCGACTTGAGCAGAGGGCGTATATGGATCGGCACAGACTTGAGCTTATGCCTGCTACAGGGAAAAGGAAGGCTGCGATTCGCAGGTGTCAGGTGTGTGCACATACCACCCGCCGCACACCTGAGCACAAACGCACCTCTGGGCAGTGCGCTGAGTGTCAGGTTCCCCTCTGTGTTACCTGCTTCTTCGATTACCACAGCCAGAAGCAGTTCTAACAGTGCAAGTTGAAAGGAGAATAATTTGGAAATAATGTGTAAATAATGTGTAAATAGCAAGTGAAAGCAATGGATGTTCAGTACATATGATTGAACAGTGTATTATAGTTTTATCTTACTGAAAGTGACAGTGAATAACATAGTGTAAGTAAAATAGAAGGGTAAATATTGAAAATAGAATAGAAAATGTAAATAGTAATGTAAGTAATTAGTAATATAAGAATATGAACACAAATAATTTATGTTACAACAGTGAAAGTGAATCCGTGGCTCTCTACGTATTTTACTGAATGAAAAATTGAATGACTTCAGTGACAATAAACTAATACTACTGAAGGAAACTTATGGAGAAAGACTCCAGAAATATAAAAGAGTGATATAGTAATAGAAATATAAAGTGTGAGGGGTTTTATGAATAATAAATGACAGAGTACGAAGAGCGAACTAGTGCAAGTGCGACGATCAGACGCGCTCGTAATTTCCATTGCTTTCACAGTGGGTTATTTTTGGAGTATGGATCCCAAACTACTTGAAAATCATAGAGTAGTGTTTATAGTGTTTATATCTGGCTATGGTAATCATATTACGGGTTGTCGGGAAGTGTAAAGTGGAGACTTCGATACCCAACTTCAGAGGTCTCTACAAGTCCTATGGTAACAGACGAAGGCTCAACAAACATTCCAGGAGAAAGCTGAAGGTATGTGCCATAAGTATATGTAATTTTAATATTCTAGGACTAATAACTGATTTTTGGCAAATATTTTTTGAGAGTTTGTCGGAGCCCGAATAACCCTGCAGGACACGCAAAACATTGGTAAACATGCCCGCAGTGTAGGGGTTAAGGCGCTACAGCAAAGAAAACTGTGTCTGGAAACGTCTGCTTAAGGCGCTACAGCAGAGAAAACATCAAAGTCAAATGTTATTTCCTAAAGACACTACAATGTAACAGTAGTGACAAAACAGTATGTTAAGTTAAAGAAAATGTTCACATCAGAGCCCAAATTGTTTTATTAAAGGCAGAAGAGTGTAATAATGAAGCCATTTTGTTTCAGCACTAAATATTGTTTCATTATGGTAGAGAAGGTGATGTGGACTCGTCTTGTGCTGTCCTGTCATTTGTGAGTCAGACACTGTACATGTAACATGGAGCACTTCACGAATACCGAAATGGCTGATATGCACCTGGTGTATGGTGCTGCTGATGGAAACGTGAGAAATGCTGTGAGGTTGTTCCAAGAGCGCTCCCTGAATAGAAGTTTGCCGAACCATCAAACGTTTACCTCTTTGCGCAGGCACCTGCGTGAGAGGGGAACGCTCACTGAAAACGTGCATGACAATGATCACCCTAGACGTGTATAAACCCCAGAAATGGAAGAAGAGATACTAAAGATGTCTGTGAACAGTCCAGACACGAGCATGCAAACTGTTGCATGTACTCTTGGTGTATATCATGTCCTGGTGTGGGAAGTGTTACGTAATCAATGGCTTCATCCATATCACTGACAGAGAGTCGAAGCATTGCTATCTAGAGATTTTCCTTTACACGTGGAATTTGCATGGCGGTTCTTGCAGCAGACAGTGGTACAACCAGATTTTCCATCTTATGTGCTGTTCTCTGATGAGGCCTCGTTCAGCCATGATGGTGTGTTCAATATGCACAATGCTCTTGTATGTGCAAGAGAAAAGGTTCAGCGTTAATGTTTGGGCGGGAATCATTTATGATAAGCTGATTGGGCCATACATCCTGCCTCCCCAACTCAGTGGGCACATGTCTTGGACATTTCTTCAAAAAAAGTTGTCCAAACTGCTGGAAGATATTCCTTTGGCCATCCGCAGAAGAATGTGGTTTCAAGATGATGGAGCCCCAGCACATTTCAGGGACGATGTGCGGGAATATTTGAATACCACTTTTCAGAACTAATGGATTGGCCGTGGTGGTCCCATCACCTGGCCATCAAGATCCCCTGATCTGACATGCATCGATTTCTTCTTCTGGGGACACATGAAGAGCCTCATGTACGAGACAACTGTTGAATCAGGTGAAGACCTCATTGTGAGAATTGTTGATGCTACTGCACATATTGCTGAATGGCCAAGATTTTTTGAACGGTGCTTGAATCATTGCTACGATGTCGTGTGTGCATACATGCTGACGGTTGCAACTTTCAGCATTTTCTATAAGTTAAAATGCTGTTATGTTTACACTACTTTGCCTTTAACCCCGTGGGTTGCGAGTCACAGATCAGGGTGGGTCGTGTCGCATTGTAAGTCACAGCTCAGGCTGTACTAACCTTCCAGCAGCCATGCATCACTGATGACTATGCCACCCCTACGCAAACTTATGCATAGCGCTATGCCAAGACGGGGAGAAAGAGATTTTTTTTCACCAGATCGTGCCCCGGATGTTTATCTTCAAGTTTATAACAATTAAAAACTAAAAAAAAATAATTTTTCCACTACAGCCCCAAACTTATGCATGGCGATAAGCAATGACAGAGAGAGAGAGAGAGAGAGAGAGAGAGAGATTTTTATTTTCACCAGATGATACCCTGGATGTTTATCTTGAAGTTTATAATAAAGATAAACTTTTTTTTGGGGGGCACCACAGAGTGGGATTTAAAAAAAAGTAATTGCACAATCCACGGGTTATAAAAAAAATTTTGACTTTGATGTGTGCATTTTCTTTAAATTAAAATGTTTTGTTTACACTGTTTTGCCTTTAAGAAAATAATTTTGACTCTGATGTGTGCTTTTTCATTAAATTACACTACTGTTTTCTTTACACTGTTTTGCCTTTATTAAATAATTTTGACTTTGATGTGTGCATTTTCTATAAATTAAAATGGTGTTTTGTTTACACTGTTCTGCCTTAATAAAACAATTTTGACTTTGATGTGTGCATTTCCTTTAAATTAACCTGCTGTTTTGTTTACACTGTTCTGCCTTTATTAAACAACTGTGACTTTGATGTGTACATTTTCATTAAATTAAAATGTTTTGTTTACACTTTTTCTTTTAATACAACAATTGTGAGTTTCATGTAAGCATTTTCTTTAAATTAACCTGCTGTTTTGTTTACACTGTTCTGCCTTTATTAAACAATTGTGACTTTGATGTGTACATTTTCATTAAATTAAAATGTTTTGTTTACACTTTTTCTTTTAATACAACAATTGTGAGTTTCATGTAAGCATTTTCTTTAAATTAACATGCTGTTTTGTCAGTAATATTACACTGTAGTCCTTTTAAGAAATAATGTTTGACTTTGATGTTTTCTTTCCTGTAGCACCATAAGGAGATGTTTCCAGACACACCTCCATGGCAGAAAAAATGTTTATTATGATGTTCCCTATCACCCATTAACCCCTCCACCTTTGATGACACGTTTGTCGTCATATGAGTGTGGCCACTATACTCAATGACGTGTTTATCATTTAAGCATAAAAACCTTCGTCAGAGAAAAAGTTTTTGGCCGATCGGCTTCATTTTTGAAGGCGTCATAGTTCACGTGCTTCTCATCAAAAGTAATGACTTGGCAATCTTGGGGCCTGGGATGTGCAGCAGCCCGGACAGGTTGATTAGTACCACGGCAGCTGTCAAGGGAGACGGTAGCATGCGGCTGGCCCTTTAAATTGTACTCTATTTACCCCCGTCCCGGGCGCACATCATATTCCACTATACCAATAGTGCTTGTGTTTACTTTTGGGTCACTGTTGTGAATAGATTTGGTGTTTGCAATAGGGAATTAGGTTGTTGTGAATTATTCCTGGTCGTTATCAGCCGCTGGCCCAAAAGAAGCTTGTCCTAGGCCTACCCTGTTTTTTGCCATGTCCCAACAACTACACTCCCTCTGCCTGCACCCAATGTGAGTATTCAACCATTGAACAATAGTGACATTGAATCAGGTGAATATAGTGTGCAATAGCTAGTGAGGATGGACATGGTGAAACTTTTCGCAGGGGGAGGCTGGAAACCGCCTTACGACACAGCTTTGTCTTGAACGGAATATTTGCCAAGGTGTTGATGAAGTTCTCGTTTTATGCTGATATATGGTGGATAGTGTTATTGTGCAATAGATAGGAATATAGTGCAACGAGTGTACGTTATAAAAAATTGGATAGGGCAGGAGTCATGTATGCCTTACAGCCATGGCACGCCATTGTCAGGAGGGGATAAAATAGAGGAGATTTATAGGGATATTTGATTTTATCATATTGTTATATTTATTCCATATGCTTTTTGTGTGAAATAAAGCATGAGTGTCATAGTGACATGTTTATCGTATGCTTGTGTGGATGAACGTAAACACTGCACCACGAGCTCATCAGAATATATGATCTGCGATACCTTAGATATTGCAGATGTGACATACAGAGCACGTTCATGTACTGTTGTGGTGAAATATACTTTATTTCTCATAAAATGATGGATTTGGTTATGTGCATTGTGAAATAAAAGCTTATGCACTGCAGCATCTTCAGGTATGGGAAACATCATCTGCTACACCTTAGCGCACGGGTAAGGGCCACGTTCTTGTACTTGTAGTGGTGTAATATACTGTGTCTCTCATATAATGATAGATTTGGTTATGTTTAATGTGAAAGACAGTAAAAGACTGACCCAGTTGCCCGTAAGAAAGAGTGCGTATCATACATCTGAGTCAGCACAAAGGTAGCGACATGCAACGCGAGGTTACGAACACATGCATTAACATTTTATTGGTGAAATATACTTTGTATCTCATAAAGTGATAGATTTGGCTATGTATTATGTAAAAATAACGTGAAAGAGTGAACAACCTGCTCATAGGAAAGAGAATGTCTCTTACACCTGAGTTAGCACAAAGGTAGCGAAATGCAATGTGAGATACATAATTGTAGATTGTGTAATATACTGTGTAACTCATAAAGTGATAGATTGGGTTATGTGTTATGTGATAAAGTGAAAGTGAACCACGTGATCATCTTAAAATCATCGTCTGCTACACCTTACCACCAAGGTAGGGCCCACGTAATTGAGCTACGGAAGACGTGCATTTACTTTCTGTTGGTGAAATATACTGTGTCTCGTAAAGTGATAGATTTGGCTATGTATTATGTGAAAATAACGTGAAAGACTGACCCACGTGCTCGTAAAGAAAAGTGTGTGTCATAACACCTGAGGTAGCACAAAGGTAGCGAAATGCAATGCAAGATTAGGAACACGTACACTTACATTTTATTGGTGAAATATAGTGTGTATCTCATAAATGGATAGATTTGGTTATGTTTTATGTGAAAAGACAGTGAAAGACTGACCCACGTGCTTGTAAGGAAGAGTGCGTGTCATACACCTGAGTTAGCACAAAGGTAGCAAAATGCAATGCAAGGTTAGGAACATGTACACTTACATTTTATTGGTGAAATATACTGTGTATCTCATAAAGGGATAGATTTGGTTATGTTTTATGAGAGAAGACAGTGAAAGACCGACCTCAGTGCTCATAAGGAAGAGTGTGTGTCGTACACCTGAGTTAGCACAAAGGTAGTGAAATCCAACGTGACGTTCAGAACACATGCATTTACATTTTATTGGAGAAATATACTGTAATTCTCATGCAATGATGGACTTGGTTATGTGTTATGTGGAATAAAAACGTAAACACTGCAGCATGTTCTCGTAAGGGAAACACCGTCTGCTACACCTTAGCGCACAGGCAGGGGCCTACGGAACACGTGCATTTACATTTTAGTCGTGAAATGTACTGTGTATCTCATAAAAATGATAGATTTGGTTATGTGTAAAGTGCAAAGAAAATGAAAGATGTAACCACATGCTCGTAGCCCCTACCTGTGCGTTAAGTCAGGTGTAGGAGATGTTTTTCAAGGACATACACGTATATCATGAATCCTTGCGTTGTGCCAGTGTTGAGCAAAGTTCTTGGCTAGCAGTGAATAAAATATCTTGACTCCTTTGTTTCAGCTCACATCCTTACCACAGCATTGGACTACCACAGTGTCTATCCCTTTGACAGCAATTCATTGGCTTGCAATGACATCAGTCTTGCAGAGATGAAACGCTGGTTGGCATCACACCAGTGGCAGAATATCCTTGATAAGGTTGAGTCGGAGAGCGACATTGAGAGCAATCGTTCTGGGGTGGAGGAGGTTCAGCTGACACCATCTGCTCAGCAAGTGGAGCTGCCCCACCGCCTTCCATCGTGGGAGCCCACACCACCATCCTCGGATGGCTGCACCGGAGATCCCTCCCCACCTCTAGGACCTGCCGGTCCCACTGCTCTCTTCATCGGCTCCCAATCTCCAGACCCCTCTGCTCCCCTTGGCGAGCCAGTGTCACCAGAAGCCGGGCCATCATTCATTGTGATGGTCCCTTCACCTGCTTCTGCCATGCAGGATGCTACAGTGACATCCTCGCCAGCCAGGCCGAGGAGACTGGTGTCCCCAGAGCCTTCTGTCTCGTCCTCGTCCTCGTTTGAGGCGTCCCCTCCCAGATGAGGACGTAGAGGTCCACTGCCTGGACACGGGGGGGGACATCCAAGGGATCGGAGGGCAGACCAAAGGGTGTCGACAAGCCGACCCACTTCCACTGCCGCCACCACTGCTGAAGAGGATCCTGGGTGGAGCAGTGGCTCGTTCACACCGAACCACGGGCCGTACGCTGGCTTCCCAGGGATCCAGATGGATATTCCAACAACTTCCCAGCAGTTCTTCCAGTTCTTTTTCACGCAGGAGCTGTTGTCATATCTCACCATGGAAACCACCTGGTACACCACATTCCTGGGGACTCAGCTCGATGCCTGGTTCTTCTGCAATGAAGAGGAGTTGGCCAAGTTCCTGGGGTTATACCTTTTCATGAGGGTCATGCACATGCCGACCATCAGGGACAATTAGAGGAGCTCTGAGCTGCACGACTACCCTAGGGTCCAGCGGGTGATGAGTGGAAGGCACTTCACCACCATCCTCAAGCACTTCCACACCTTCAACTCACTCTCCATACCCCGGGACAACCAAGGTAGGCTTATCCGCGTTTGCACGGTCATGGAGTACCTCCTTCAGCGGTCCCAGTCAGTGTACCAACCCGAGATGCAGTTCAGCCTGGATGAGGGCTCTCTGGGGTGGAAGGGCCAGCTGTCCTTCTGTGTGTACAACCCCCAGAAGCCCACCAAGTATTCCATCAAGTTGTACATGTTGGCTGAGTCGTCCTTGGGCTACATCTGGAACCTTGAGGTCTACGTGGGGATGTAGCAGACCCTCAAGAACACCATGTGGGGCCTCGTGGAACCGTTGAAGGACCTGGGCTATAAGTTGCTCATGGACAACTACTACAATTCTGTAGCCCTGTGCGAATGACTCTTCACTGCAGGCTTTTACGTGTGTGAGACCCTACGGCTGCCTAGAGCAGCACCACACCAGCTGCAGGCCATCGCCAGGGCTAAGAGCCTGCCCGAGAGGGGCATGGCATACAGGCACAAGGACAATTTGCTAGTCCTGCTGTGGAAGGACAAGCGCATTGTGAACATGGTGTCCACCTTCCACACTGCCGACACCATTCCAAAGAGGGTTTGAGGGAAGGTGTGGGGTCATGACAGACAGACAACCTATGTGGAGAAGGTCGTTAACAAACCCGTTGTTCTGGAGGATTACAACAGGTACATGGGTGGGGTGAATCATTTTGATCAAATGGTCCAGTACTACCCCATCCAACAGCAAACTGTCAAGTGGACGAAGATGATCATATTCTACTTCATCCAAACGGCACTCTTCAATGTGTTCGCCTTGTACAAAAAGTACAAATGCGCGACAGTAACTCTCCTTGAATTTGTGGAGCAGATCATCTATGAGCTTCTGCTTTTCCATGGGGAGGAATGGCCCACATCTGGACACGTACTCCACCATGCCCCAGACCTACCCACTCGGTGGCCAGCACTAGCAACACCTGGCACCCAGCAGGCACAGGCACCAGCGCCAGGATATGCCCAGCTACCACCGGCACCAACACTGCCTGCAGGACAGTCAACACGGACCCCATCACCAACACCATCACCACCTGCAGCAGGTCCATAACAGGTGCCACCATTGCCACCAGCACCGCCAGCAGGAGGCCCATCAGGGGTGCCAGCACCACCACCAACTCCAGTTGCTGGTCCACCGGGAGAACCCATACCTGGGCCTGCAGCTCATGCACAAGAGGACCACAGAGCACGAGGGTATCCAAGTTTGTGTCACCAGGTGATTGACGATGATGTGTTATTGGATTGCACTCTGGGCCACCACCGGGCGAGGATCCCCAACAAGAAGAGGCTCAAGTGTACCTTGTGCTTCAAGTTGGGGGTGAGGAAGGACACAAGGAACATGTGTCCTGTATGTGATGTGCCACTTTGCATGGGTGATTGTTTCAACAGTTACCATACCGAGTGATACCTTCACTAGTGGAGCGCACACACACACATACACACACACACACACACACACACACACACACACACACACACACACACACACACACACAAACAAATAAACAAGCCGGTAGGCGATGATGGCCAGCTCAAAGAGGGCCTATTAAATTTTAGCTGCTGCTGTTCAGCCTGTACTCACAGAGGAGAACCTTTATCTGGCCAGGGTCTAAAAATACCATTTCTCACCTCTCTTTGAACACAAACTAAGTCACCCAGACAACAGAGTAACTTGATACTTGCATAAACACAATAAACATCAAAAATATGAAAAAATAATAATTTTAAAAATGAAACCTCCCATATTTTGTATTGGTTTTGTTCGTAATACACACATCTAGACATTTTAAACCATTTCAGCATCATTTAAAGTTCTGAGGGCGTGAAAATATGAATATTTCTAAGTGCGATGTTCTTCAGTTCTTCTACTTATGTTTAGTTTTCACCAGCGTGTATGCACTGTTTTTGTGAAATTTTTTGTGCATTATTCCAAAGCACAAGATGTGTTTTGGAAGCTAAAAATGGCATTGCCAGGAGCACCAGATGTATCTCTTCAATTTGGTAAGAGAAAAGAAATGTAATTTTGGAAATCTGAAAACAGCGCTGGGGCGGCCACTGGGTCCCGACAATTTCCGGACCCACGGCCACAGAAAGGCTATGAGGGCCGTTGCTAGACAACGGGTAATTGCCTACCAACCAAAAACTTGCGGACACAACTAGGTCACAGGCTGGTCATTGTGTCATGGTTTGGGCGGAATTGGTGAATTCAGAAGGGTAGAGGTGCCTGCCACAATTGAACAAGACTGCTAGGGACACTGGAGACAACTTTCACAGGGTTGCCATTCGAAAACTAGAGGAGAGAGGGGTAAAATAGATGCAGAACTTCTGATAAGGAATTACCTCAAGATTATGCCTAAAGAAGTCAGAGCTTTATATCCCATTAGTAAAGCTTCTACAGCTCAAAACGTGAAAAGTAACAAATAAAAAAGTTTTTCGGCTTTGGCAGACACAACTAGGTCATAGGTTGGTCATTGTGTCCAGGCTTGGTCAGAATTGGTTAATTCTAAAACATAGAAGTGCCTGCCACAATTAAACAAGAAAGAATACAAGAAAGACTTCAAGTAGGGAAGAAAATGCTCCTGACAATAAGGGCAGCATGTAGTTGGCCAATATTTAATTATAAATATGTATGTATGTATATACTGTAACGTCCACTTCCCTCACTGCCACAGGCTCAAACAGCAGCAGTTCAGTATGGGAAGGACGTCACCCAGTGAACTGTGCCTCTTTGGGTCAGCCTAGCTATTGGTGTACAAGAGCAGATCCTTACACAAGATCAACTTTGGCATAATAATGCAGGCTTCCCATGTCAACTGTCTTTATTTTACTACGTAATTACACTCTCTGCTTAACAATTCCAGAGCTATGCTAACTTCACAAGGCCACAAGTCAAACTAAACCGAAACTCCTCTCTTCTCTCCTACATCCTTTTATATTGCCTTCCTTGCTTCTCAAACTTTCTAGGACGTGCTGGTGCCTGCTCCTTGCAACAACAGTTACCAAATCAGAGACATCCAAAATATTCCAGAGTTACATTATGTAGCACCCAAAATTATTTAGCATACAAACTGAAATTAATTTACATAAGTCACCTAGATAAAACATCACAGAGAAAATGAAGTGATTAAGAATGAATGCATAACTTTACAAAGTACCTCCACTCACAGCAGCAGGCTATCTTACAACTCTGGCTCATAATGGAAAAATGCGAGAATCGCTGGGAATTCTCCAGCACTACTTAGCTAGTAGTCCAGCTTCTTAACACTAACCCCTCCCTAGTCCTTTTCTCATCCCGAAAAGAACTACGCAAGACTTACAAACATAGTCCTTAATCCCTAACACAGCATCTAATTATATACAGAATAATCCTTCAACTTATCAGGTCTTCTCCTATGCAGCTTCTGATGGCATCCCTGCTCATCCACACAGCCCACTCCTTTTGGAGTGACTTGGTCCTCTTCCTGGTACATTTCTTCCCTAGTAAAACTGTCGCCATCCTCTTGTGCTTCAGCTTCTTGGTCCACCTCAATATCGTCAGCTATGGGTGTGCACGATTCCTCAAAGATGTCCCAGCTATAATGTCCTTGCCCATGATACTGCCACAGACTTTCTGCCTCCCCAAACCCAGTACGTTACATCTGACAGGTCCATCACAGTGTAGGGCCGACCCCACAGGCTCTGCAGCTTCGGTGACTGTCCCTTCTTCTGCTGAGGAATGTATAGCCAAACCCTGTCACCATGCCTTGGCATCATTGTCCTTCATCACTTCCCTTGAAAACTTTAGTGCTTCTTGGACTTGGTGATGTACCTCACCCAGTCTTTTCTGAAGATGCTTCGCATAGGTGGAGGTGTTGGTAGGCAGCTCTTCACCAGTTGGTCTTCCCATTAACAGATCAACTGGCAATCGTAACTCATGGCCCAGCATCAGTTTTGCAGGGGTGCAGCCGGTAGACTCGTGGGATGCAGACCAACATGCCATTAGCAATGCAAATAATTTCTGGTCCCATTCTATCTGTCCCGCTACACAGAAGTTGATCAGTTCTTGTCCCAAGGTCAAGTTGAATATCTCCACCATCCCATCAGACTGTGGTCTTAGCAGGTTCGTCCTGGTAATCTTAATCCTCAGTAGCTTATAGCATTCATGGAACACAGCAGACTCGAAGTTTCTCCCCTGGTCTGAATATAGCTTTTGTGGCATCCAAAAAACGACAGAAAAATTGGTCTGCCAACACCTCAGCAATAGCTGTGGCTTCTTGATTGGGAATGGCATAGGCTTCTGGCCACTTTGTGAAATAGTCCATGGCAACACATATATGCCAGTTTCCTCTTTCAGTGAGCGGCAGATTCCAGCAATGTCCACTGCAACTCTTCCCATTGGTGCACCCACTTGGTACAGCTGAATAGGGGCGCAACCACATTTCTTGGGTCCCTTCTTAGCACAGAATACCTCACAGGCCTAACATCACTCTTTAACATCCTGACAGAAACCAGTCTAGTACAGCCTCTGTTGCAGCCGACTGAAAGTTTTCTTCACTCCAAGATGGCCACTAGTGATCCGGTTATGAGACTTTCCTAAGACCTCAGACCTCATTTTCTTAGGAAAAATCTGTTGCCAGTACTTGCTGAGGCCATTGGGTGTCTCCCACCAACTCTCCTTTCGTTTGTTGTTCAAACGAACAAGGTCCCATTGACTCTAGCAACTCTTAGCCGCAGGTCTGAATCTGGAAACCTCTTCCCAAGATGGTCGCACTATACTCCACTGCAGCCACTCAAGCACTGGTTGTAAATCTGTATCCACCATCTGCATCTTCAGGTCTTCTTCAGCCGACACTGGCCCTGGCACTGCAGTCCGGCTGCATTTCTTGCAACGATCTTCTTTCCCACCACAGTACTTGCAGACTGGGTCACAAGGCCAACAACTTAAGCTGAGGTGCATCACCGGCCTGCACCTCATAGATGTGCTGGTCCAGTTTCCCAAGCCAGTGTGCCAGTTGTCCTCCCAGATTCTTCAATGTTTTCAGGAACTTGAGTGCTGCATGGTCTGTCCTGATGATGAAGTAGGACCCATACAAGTAGGGATGGAAAAAGTCAAGGCTCTCCATCGCTGCCAAGAGCTCCTTATGGGCCACACAGTAGTTACGTTCAGGTGGGCTGAGCTTTTTGCTGTAATATGCCACCACATACTCTTTGTCATCTTTCCTCTGTGACAGGACTCCACCAATGCCATGGTCACTGGTGTCACAGTCCAGGATGAATGGCTGACTCTGATCTGGGTACAGCTACACTGGAGAGCTTGCTGATGCATGCGTGAGTTCATCGAAGGCCTTTTGCATCACTGCAGCCCACAACTTGTGCAGAGGCACAGCTATCATTGCAAAGTCCTTGACAAAACGCCAGCAGTAGGTACACAAACCCAGGAAAATGCCGGTAGTAGGTACACAAACCCAGGAAAATGCCGGTAGTAGGTACACAAACCCAGAAAACTCCAGAGCTCCTTCACACTAGTTGGAACTAGCCAGTTTTTCACAGCTGCCACCTTCTCTGGATCAGTAAAGATGCCGCCCTTGGCTACAATGTGTCCCAGGTACTTCACACTTCTAAGGGTTCAACATGATGTGCACTGCATGGATCCTGTTGAATACCTCTGACAGCCTTTCCAGCTCCTGGTCAAAAGTCCGTCTAAACACAATTACACAATCAGGACAGATGAGAGCTGCCTGCCAGTGCAGATCTTTCAGTACATGATCCATGAGATGCTCAAAAGTAGCAGAGGCATTGTATAGGCCAAATGGCATCACTTTGAACTGCCATAAACACCACCCGTACAAAATTTCTCCTTGTCTCTCTGTGCAACCTTGATGTGGTGATATCTTGCCTTCATGTCTAGGGTGGAGGACCACACGGCACCTGACAAGGCATCGAGAGAGTCATCAATTCTTGACAAGGGGTATGCGTCCTTCACTGTCACCTTATTCAGGGCTCGATAATCCACACAGCACCTTACTGAGCCATCCTTCTTACCAGAACAACTGCTGATGCCCAAGGACTGCTGGACTTTTCTATTGCTCCCTGACATCATCTTCATTTCTTGCTGCTGAGCTGGTGACATCTTCCAAGCTTGCTGTTTATCTGAGCAGTGATCCCCGGTGTCGAGACAATGCTCCATCAGATCTGTGCCTCCCAGGTCTAGGTCTCCGGTGGAAAACACATCAGGACTTCACTAGCAGTTGCCTTAACTGCCACACTTGTGAGTCATCGAGGCACTGGCAACTCCTTGAAAACGGGACTTCTAAGTGGGCTGACTGATTCCCATCTTCTCTGTCTACACTTCTTTTACAAGCCATCCACTGATGCCACTCAGGGTCCACTGCTTGGCACAGTCCCACAATTTCTCCTTATTGATCTTCTGTGTCTCACGGGAGAAATTGGCTACCACAACTGGCACTTTCCCTACACCTATTTCCACCAAAGTCCTCCCCATCATCATTCCAGTCTCATTCTTGCACTGTCTGTCAGGCCCCACCACCCCTAGACAGCTATCAGAAGGGTTACTCACCTTACACTGGAGTAGTAGTTCTGATCTTGGGGGTATCACTGGAGTGTGGAGCGCCCTCACCTCTCTACCAGAACTGGTACATCTCATTGCTATGACAGGAACTGACTTTCCTTGAACACGGAGCCTCATGAAACAGAAGTCCAGCTCACATCCCATGAATGTCTGATAGTCCAGACCAAGAAGGCCCGGATCCTCCATCTCGGCTATGCAGACTGGAAGCATGGCTTCTTGGCCTACCATTACAATCCAGACATCCCAGAGTTCCGTCAGTTCTGCGTGGTGCACAGTTACGCCACACAATCGTTCTGATGCCTCATGCAGATACTGAAGATGTAACACATCACGCCTCACGAAAGTTTACTCTGAGACTGAATCAATCACCAGGGAACACATCTTGCCATCTGTTCTTCCATCTATTCAAACACATTGTCAATCACAGTTCTCCTGCATTTTCTCGGTGGTGGGGCTACTTGGGAACAACCAGCTGGTGACTGCCCCTTAACACCAGCCCTTACTAGATTTCTGCATCTTTCTTGTCCTCTGCAGCCTTCTTCTTATCCTACTTCTTCTATGAACAATGAGAACTGAAGTGTCCCACCTCACCATATGTCCAAGACCTTTTTGTTGCAATCATAGATTTCCTTGCACTGTTTTGTCCTTGCTCTTTTCATGTGTAACAATCCTCCTTTTTATGTCCTGGCTTCCTGGAGAACCAGCAACCTCCTCCAATCTTCTCCTGTTCCCTCTTCTAGTTGTAGCAGTTCTCTTTCCTATGCCCTGGCTTTTCACAATACTTGCGTCTTCCATCAAATTTCTCTGCTTCACACACCTGCCCCTTTCTTGCCTTGAATCCCCCACTATGTCCTGCATGCAAACTGGATGTACTTGACCTGACATGGGACTCAATTTCAACAGCCC
Source organism: Coenobita brevimanus (assembly GCF_032717465.1). Lineage (NCBI taxonomy): Eukaryota > Metazoa > Arthropoda > Malacostraca > Decapoda > Coenobitidae > Coenobita > Coenobita brevimanus. The sequence goes on from NC_136986.1 coordinate 30,222,031, forward strand.
TGGCTAGTGCTTCTTGCATACTTCTTGGTTGTGTCTGCTTCACACTCACTTTCAACTCTGCACTGTCAAGAACATCAACGAACTGGTCCCTCAGAAGAATAGCTAACACGTTAGGTGCTGCTCCAGGGTACAACTTGTGTGCCATACTCACTAGGTCATGAGCAAGCAACTGAAGGGATTTGCCTCGAGCCAGTACATGGGTTCGGAATCTTGCTCTGTATACCTCAGTCTGGTACATGGTCTCGTATCTGCGCTCCAGCACCTCTGCTAGGGACTGGTAACTGTTCCTCTCCTTCACTAACATCTGGCCAAGAATCTCCATTGTGGCACCCCTGAGGCTAGTAGCAAGCTGCACTGCCCTCTACATATCATCCCAACCATTCTGATCTGCAAGTAGCTCCTACTGCACACGGTAAGCTCTCAAAGATATTTTGCCATCAAGTTGCTGAGGTTTCTTTTTAATTGGCCTCCCATTATTGCCATGCACGTCACTGGTTTGGGGCCTAAAAACTGGGGCATCATACTGTAATTATGTCCAGGACTTAAAACTATTACATTCTGATTGTTCAGGCCTGTAATGCTATCCTTACATGCTTGGGATTCGTCAAGATTCACCATACACTGTCCATTATTTTCATATGCTCCCAGCAGTGCAAGATTTCTCTACAACCTCAGTTCTCTCACTAATTATCTTTAACTGGTTGTCTACATGCTGTCTGCATTCCATCACAATTCCCTCACTAATTATCTTCAATTAGTCGTGTACAAACTGTCTGCACTCCATCATGTTATTGCATACCTCCCGTTCCTGCTGCTGTAGCTCAGCGTATATGTCCTCCTTCATTTGTTGCTTTTCTTCCTTCATTTCCCCCATGAAAGCCTCTAGCTGTCCCCGCATCCTCAGTTGGAACTCCTTCTGTTGCTCCTGTAGTGCTTCTTGAAGCCGTTCATATCACTCTATCTGTTCTTCACTTTGTAGTACTAGTTGTTTACTTTGTGCCTATAATTGTTCTCTGAGTTCTTTCTGTCCTTCAGTTTGTGCTCGTAGTTGTTCACTGAGTTCTTCCTTGAATTCTTTCTGTCCTTCATTTTGTGCTTGTAGTTGTTCACTGAGTTCTTTCTGCCCTTCAATTTGTGCTCGTAGTTGTTCACATTGTGCTTGTAGAAACTTGACTGTAGGACTGCACCCAGAGATGCCTCCTCCTGCCTAGCTTGGCTTCTTGTCTGTACACCTTCCTACTCCATGTCGAATATTTACCTCACTGCAGCACTTTTCGATCCCATTCCTGACATCTCTGTTACGTCCACATCCCACATTGCCTCAGGCTTCAACAGCAGTAGTTCAGTATAGGAAGGACGTCACCCAGTGAACTGTTCTTCTTTGGGTCAGCCTTTCAGTGTAAAACAGTAGATCCTTACACAGGATCAACTCAGGCATAATAACACAGGCTTCTCATGTCCATTGTCTTTACACTGTCTGCGCCACAACTCCAGAGCTATGCTAACTTTACAAGGCCACTAGTCAGACTAATCTGAAACTCCTTCATTCTCTCCCCCATCCTTTTAAAACCTTCCTTGCTTCTTGAACATTCTAGGACGTGCTGGTACCTGCTCCTAGCAACATCATTTACCAAACCGGAGACATCCAATGTATTCCGGAGTTTCCTTACATAATGCTAAATTCTTTAGCATTCAAACTGAAATTAAATAACATAATTTAACAATCACCTAAATAAACATTATAGAGAAAATAAAAAGGGAATAAGAATGACTGCGTGACTCACTCACAGCAGCAGGCAATCTGACAACTCTGACTCGTAGCAGAAAAATGCGAGAATCGTCGGGAATTTTCCAGTACTAACTAGCAGTCCAGCTTCTTAACTATAAATTATATATATATATATATATATATATATATATATATATATATATATATATATATATATATATATATATATATATATATATATATATATATATATATATATATATATATATATATATATATATATATATATATATATATATATATATATATATATATATATATATATATATATACTGTATATAATTATTTTGAGCACAGGCATCGCTAGTATTGCTGTAGCAAGTAGAAAAAAATGTGAAAATAAACTCACTTTACATACTCGAATTTTTGTATTTATCTAGACTGAACCAAGATATGGTAATTTGGTCTTGATACAAAATTATCTGTGACCGAAGTATAATCCGTAACCAAACAAACTGTATCTTCAAGCATATTCACCGAAACAATACTACATTATCCATAATTTATGTCAGTTAAGTGGTAAAGTAATAGCCGTCTATCTACTATCTGTGATGAGTGCGCAGGGAGGCTATACTTTCGTCGTGGTCTGCTTGAGGTGTTTCTTTTAGCCCTCTGCACCTGTCGACCGACGTATTGGTACTTATAAAACTCTCTCTCTCTCTCTCTCTCTATATATATATATATATATATATATATATATATATATATATATATATACATTATCCATATATATATATATATACTACATTATCCATATATATATATATTGCCGAATAGGCAATACTTGCCGTATAATATGCATCAAAAATTCCAACTTACTGTACTTTATTATTAAATTGCACCCTCATAATTGCTTGTAAACCTCTTCCCTCAACGCTGTATATCACGAGTTCTATCATACCTTCCCATTCCTCGTCATCTCACTGTCATAGGGACAGGAACCGGGATGCCTATCAGGTAGGTGAGGGTGCCAAAACTATTTGAACAGCTTGTTTAATAATTTTTCCCCTGCTAACTTTTCAAAGAGTATCCTATACATAACTAAAGTATAAGGTACAATATAGCTGATACAAGCGGGTGGTATATAATGCACTTTCTTGTACAGCGATCACTTAACGCTCATCAATATTCCCTTAACTGAACGAAATACTCTGGTGGCATCAAGGATATTATGCAACACTCTAACTCGAGAATATTTACAAATTTTCAAACGGCTCTTATTGCTCATGTCTGTAATGGTACCCCTAACAATGTTCCGTGCTTAGGATCCTTACTTCCAGGATGTCTATATATTTCAATCAACATTCTGCCAGCATTTAATGAAGGTGGTTTTCAGTGTCTAAGAGCTACTTTATGTTATGAATCTCTTGACTATGACAAAGCAAGGCATGAACTATGTAAACATGTAAGCAATATACAGACACATTTTGCCAGACATTAAAGTGAATACGTTGTGCCAGATTTATCAAATATATGACTCAAAACGACCTTTAACTGTTAAGTAAAAACATTAGACAGATCGATACTGTAAACCATCCTCCACAGTGTGTGTGTATGTGTGTGTGTGTGTGTGTGTGTGTGAAGTCGTAAGTCATCTTGTGGCGGTCCATGCTAAGTGGCTAGGTGGATTGGTTGGTAGGCGGATGGGTCGTTTCGGGTGGTGGGTAGATGGGAGGGATGGGTTTGTGGGTGGGGAGGGTGAGTGGGCTGGTGGAATTAGTGGGCAGGTGGAATGAGTGAGCAAGTGGGTGGGTGGGGTGGCTGGGTGGATGGGCACGTGGGTGGGGTGCGTGAACAGGTGGATGGATGTGTTGGTTCCCAGAGAGCAGGCCGGGAGACCAGCTTTCTACACATGGGTGAGTGAGTAGGTATATTGGCAGGGTGGTTGGCGGGCCAGTGGATGAATGGTTAAATAGGGTTCTGTGTAGCCCGAAACGTTACAGAAAATAAAACATTCATGTCCTAACCTGTGTCATTCTCCCACCCAACATTTCCACTTGTTGCAGTAGACCATATTTTTGTACACACACACACACACACACACACACACACACACTGTATATATATATATATATATATATATATTAGGTCAGCATACGGTAGAAGTGTGGGTTGATTCCTAGCACCATATCATTGCCACCTTAGTGCCATCTGATATTAGAACAAAAATGTGCAACACTGGGATTTATTATTCATCGTTCTCCCTCACGATTATGACTTTGCTGCAAACATTTTTGAAGTGGACACTGCCAGCTGAATGAAATGCTTCATATAGCTTCTTTTTCAGTACAGTTTTGATTTGCTTCGTTAGACAAATATTTCACTCGTTTAAAATCCTTTCCTAACATGATTCACACTGCTACAATTCAACCTCTTAAAAACCCATATTTTAATTTGGAGCCACGAAATTAGTGGTTCATACTATAAAATACACATCTTTTATTTCTATTTGGAACGGGACTAGAGTATTATAAGTTACGCACATACTGTATAAACAGGGCAGGGGAAAGGGTAGGGTTATCTCTTCTCTTCTGACATCCATTTGCGCCCATCCACCATCATCTCCCTCCCCTCTCTCTTTCTGCACACACACACACGCACAGACAGACAGACAGACAGACAGACACACACACACACACACACACACACACACACACACACACACACACACACACACACACACACACACACAAAGGAACATCTCAGTGCGAAAAGGCTATATTAAGTGATTAAATCATATAAAAACCATTCCCATGCTAAAATAACGGGGCATTGTTAGTAAGACCTAGGAAAGAACATTCATATGTTCTCCTCTGATGATTCGAACTCATTATATGCCCAGGACTTTCCCCTTATTGATGATGCTATAATTAATTACAGTCTGTAGTGCACTCTATGAAATGTGGTTACTTTAAGGCACTGTAAATTATTATGAAGTTCCATAATATGACATCAGGTTAAAGATGGTAAAAGGTATGCAGTCTCGTTGTCTCCGTGAACATGGGACGAAGCCATTCTGCTCACCACCAGCTTCCTGTTACTGTACATGGAACGATGCTATACTCCATTCACTTACTCCAGTCACGAGAAGCCCAGAAACAGTCTGATGGTTGCTGCTGATTGGCTGATAAAATACTAGGCGTGGCAGAGGACCGTGAGGTGTTCTCGATCAGTTTGACTACGGTGTTCTCCGGTGCTTCACACTGTTCATTCGGAATGTGTTTATTATTTGTTGTTTGATTACATCCTTATATTACACTCGCTTGAAGACCGCCTTCGGCGGCCTGCACTCGATGGCAATTCCTATTTTCATTGAAAAGGTAACAGAAATTTGAATAGATCATGCCGTGAGTGAGACCGAGCGAGGAATGTTCCCTTATTTTTATCCTGCTGAGGCAGCCGTTGAGAAGAGAGAGAGAGAGAGAGAGAGAGAGTCAGGATGGAAGTGTTTGCTATTATTCTAAATTGTACTACATCATTATATTAAAATACTTTAGAAGTATAAAGATAGAGGAAGGAGAGACAAGGAAATGATAATACAAAAACACGTGACTCCTCTCTCTTCTGTCATGATGGTAATTTCAGTGCCAGACCAATGACAAATCCATCCTCTCCACTAAAAGCAAGTACTGAATTAGAAACAAAAGGCCAGAAATGAGTCGTAACTCGGGGACCGGTGGCCCGATTGGTCTGGAAATTGTTTTATTCTTCAAGCTAGGGTATTTTAATGGTACCTTGCTCTATCATAATGCGCTACGTTGCACCGTTTCTTGCTGTGTTACGGTAACAAACAAACATACAGAAATCAGATCATTATAATATAGATACATTGCAATGCACAGTACCTATGACAGTCACTGCCACATAACAATGCATGAAAAGCACCGTGAACAATGGACTAGTTATGGTATCGACCTCTGTCCCTCAGTTGGTACTATGGGTGTGGTGAGTGTTCGACCCGTGGTTCATAGTCACACTGACTGCTGTCCCACCACTCTCCCACCAACCTACCACCCCATTTTTATCCAGATGTCTTGGCCAATCATGGGCGTCCATTCATTCGTCCCAAATGGCTGCGTTAAGTGAATACCCTTTAGTTATTACGACTATGGAATTGTATTTGTTTCTTTAATGTGTCTGCTTTTTGCCATCTTACATTCATTTGCAACATATATATTTCATTACGTTCATAATTTTTTGTACTCTAGTACACTTTACTGTAGCTGCCCTTTATTAACGAATGTAAAGGGGTATGATTTTCTCCGTGATCAACCTTTCAGCCAATCACTTCCCTCCTTACACAGGCTTGTGAGTCTGAGCCTTCATTCGTAATATACGTTGTTTACCACGGAGAAGATACCAGATATCTCCACACACCACAGTATTTGCTTCCTAATTTCCACCTGGGCAACTGTACACGGTGAAATATTATACAATTACAGAGAGTAAAAATGAAGAGGAAGGTCTCTTACATTTGGGGAGCCAAGAGTCAAAAGACCACTACTTCACTGACAAAAATTGTATCATGAGACAACTGGAGCTGTATCCTTTCGGTTAGAGTGGGAAAGTGTTGTTTAAAAATTATTTTGGGTCACTGATAATTCGATGAACGAATGGGTAAACAAAAACTGCAGTGCGATTACATTTACTGCCGTATTATGCGTTGATCATGGTTAGGGAAAGTGCTTCGTTCTTAAGGAAAAGAATGATTTAAAGCTTTGAAGTTGTGACGTTTCTGACTGATGTATATCTTACTATATTTACAAATGAAAGGTACGCGATTACCTGTAATACAAGTCTTTTTTATGCATGGAAGAATGAACCAGAGATCAGAAGCCCCATGGATGTTCATTAAAAAAAAAAAAAAAAAAAATGGAGAGCCCAAATCAAAATCCGTTCATTTCGAGATGCCTGGCCACTCTGCATTTAAAAGACTGGAGATTATAGGCAGCAGGAAATACAGACAGAGAGAACAGTTCCAGAGCTGACCTGTTGCATATATGAAGGCGTGTGAGTAACAGTTAACTCTCGCATTAGAGAGTTGGACAAATGGGATGAGAGTTTGCTGCTATACCGATGCTACGTGACCGCTGTAGTGGTCGGGGAATGCAAGTAGACGGTTCAAAGGAGTAGTGACCACTGAAGTAGCGATAGAGAAGGGATAAAAATGCAAAGTGCGGCAAAGAGACAAAGGTTGAAGGAAGCCATAGGGCAGTTAATGAGACGCAATGCCTTTGACTCTACCTTGTTGAGAAGAGCTGTATATGGGAAGCCTCCCCACGCATGAGAGTTGTACTCTATACAGGGGCGAACAAAACCTCTGTATAAAGTCAACAACTGTGCAGGGGTAAAAAAGGAACGGAGTCGACTTAGCGCACCTAATCTAATTGAAGCATATTTTACAAGATAGGTAATATGATCTTTCAAAGATAAATCCTCAGAGAATGAAACCGCAAGTATGTTCAATGATTATGCAGGACTGAACTGGATATAGTTAAAAATTAGACTATACTCCTGCAGAAGAATCTGACAGGTCGAAAGATGTAAGAACTGAGTTTTTGATACATTAAAAACGAGATTATTTTTACCCCAATCGGAGATATGAGTCAAGTCAGATATCAGGTGTGCCATAACTTCCTTCCTTGTTTGTTAAAGTAACTGCTGATATAGAAGCTGGGAGACACGATTGGAAAGTTAAAAGGTGGAGTCATCAGAGCATTTGTGCATAGGGTTTGTTGTGTAGCTTAGGCCATTGCTGGTGATACGACAGAGTCCTGAGGAACGCCACTACTGATAGCTCTAGGAGAAGAACGGTGGGCGTCTACAGCAGCAGCTATAGAACGACCAGAAAGGAAGCTAGAGATGAAGGCACAGATGGCGTAAGAAGGCGATATGTAAATTAAAGATTTATGCCAGAATCGTTCAAAAGCCTTTGAGATATCAAGTGCAACGGCAAAGCTTTCCCCGAAGACCCGAAAGGAGGATGACCTGGAGTCCAGGTCATCCTCCTTTCGGGTCTTCGGGGAAAGCTTGCCGTTGCACTTGATATCTCAAAGGCTTTTGAACGAATCTGGCATAAATCTTTAATTTACATATCGCCTTCTTACGCCATCTGTGCCTTCATCTCTAGCTTCCTTTCTGGTCGTTCTATAGCTGCTGCTGTAGACGCCCACCATTCTTCTCCTAGAGCTATCAGTAGACGCATATATATATATATATATATATATATATATATATATATATATATATATATATATATATATATATATATATGCATCTAATGTGTGTTCCTCGCACACCACTGTCTGACTCTCTTCTTCTTCATTTCTGCAACATTCGCGGCCTTTCCTCTAACTTACGCTCTGTTGAGCACCACCTCTCCTCCTCTAAACCTCACCTTTTTCTAACTGAGACTCAGCTGTCTGAGGCAACTGACAGCAAACCCTTTTCTGTATCCTCCTACTTTCTCTATACTCATTTCAAAGCCAAAGGTGGCTGTTGTGTATATATACGCAACGACTTATCTTGCTCTCGTGTTCCTGAACTCGATTCTTCTGAATTCTCTACACTCTGGCTTCGGCTTTCCTGTCATTCTCTGACTAAATATATCTGTGCTGTTTACTTATCCCCTAATTCTACTGACTATCAAAAATTCTTCGACTATCTTACTTCTACGATGGAACACATTCTATCCATTTCTCCTTTCTCTGAAATCTTCATTCTAGGAGATTTCAATGTTCACCACCACCTGTGGCTCTCCTCTCCTTTCACGGATCCACCTGGTGAACAAGCCTATATCTTTTCTATCCTTAATGACCTAGAGCAGCTTGTACAGCACCCTACCCGTATCCCTGATCGCCTTGGAGAGATCTCCAACATACTTGACCTCTTCCTCACAACTAATCCTTCTGCTTACTCTGTTAATCTTTTCTCTCCGTTGGACTCCTCCGATCACAACCTTATTACCTTAACCTGTCCTATCACTCCGGTACGGCCTGTGGACCCTCCAGGGAAACGTCGTCTATGGCATTTTGGAGCCGCGGACCGGGAGGCCCTCAGGCAGTACTTCTTTGATTTTCCCTGGAATGATTATTGCTTCCATGGCCGTGAGCCATCTGAGTGTGCCTTGCGCATTACGGAGGTTATTCTCTCGGGCATGGAAGCATACATTCCTTTCTCATATCCTTTGACTAACGCAAGAAAGCCTTGGTTTAATCACGCTTGTTCTAATGCTGTCCGCAACAAGGAGAGGGCCTACAAAAGGTACCAGAGCCAACCCACCCCTGAATCACATCATCTTTACGTTTCTGCCCGGAATCGTGCTAAGTCTGTTCTTCGCTCTACTAAAAATAATTTCATCCATACTAAATGCTCTCAACTCTCCAACTCGAATTCTTCCCGCTCCTTCTGGCACCTTGCCAAAAATCTTTCTAACAACTTTACCTCATCATCCTTCCCTCCTCTTTTCTACTCTGATGGTTCTGTAGCTATTTCTTCTACTGATAAAGCAGATCTCTTCGCACAGAACTTTCTCCTCCAATTCCACCTTAGACGATTCCGGTGCTGTTCCTCCATCTCTTCCCCCCTCTGACTTCCTCATGGCTGACATTAAAATTTCTTCAGTTGATGTATTTTCTGCCATCACTGGCCTCAGTACTAACAAGGCATATGGGCCTGATGGGGTCCCTCCTGTTGTTCTCAAGAACTGTGCTTCTGTGCTTACACCCTGCCTAGGCAAACTCTTTCGCCTTTGTCTGTCAACTTGTACCTTTCCTTCTTGCTGGAAGTTTGCTCTCATTCAGCCAGTCCCAAAGAAGGGTGACCACTCCCAACCCTCCAACTATCGTCCAATTGCTTTAACGTCCTGTATTTCAAAAGTTTTCGAGTCAATTCTTAATAGAAAAATTTTAAGGCATCTTTCCTATCACAACCTTCTTTCCGATCGTCAGTACGGATTCCGTCAGGGACGCTCCACTGGCGATCTTCTCACCTACCTTTCAGACTTCTGGTCATCCTCCTATCGGGACTTTGGCGAAAGCTTTGCCATTGCTCTTGACATCTCAAAGGCTTTCGATCGAGTCTGGCGTAAATCTTTAATTTCCAAACTGCCCTCCTACGGTTTCTATCCTTCTATCTGTGCCTTCATCGCTAGCTTCCTTTCTGGTCGTTTTATAGCCGCTGTTGTAGACGGCCATCGTTCTTCTCCTAAATCTATCAACAGTGGTGTTCCTCAAGGCTCTGTCCTATCAGCAACTCTCTTCCTTTTATTCATCAATGATCTTCTAAGCTGTACATCTAACCCTATCCACTCATACGCTGATGACTCCACCCTTCACCTTTCCATTCGGTTCCCGCAACGCCCATCTCAACAGTTACTTCAACAAACAAGGGATGAGGCTATGGCACACCTAATGTCTGACTTGGGTCGTATCTCCGACTGGGGTAAAAATAATATGGTTGTTTTTAATGCATCCACGACTCAGTTCCTACACCTATCAACCCGACAAAATCTTCCACAGGTATACCCACTAATGTTTAATAATTTTCAACTTAATCTTGCATCATCCTTGAACATGCTTGGGGTTTCATTTACTCGGGACTTATCTTGGAAAGATCATATTACATCTCTTGTAAAATCTGCTTCCAAGAGATTGGGTGTGCTAAGCCGACTCCGCTCTTTCTTTACCCCTGCACAATTGTTGACTCTATACAGGGGTTTTATCCGCCCCTGTGTGGAGTACAACTCTCATGTGTGGGGAGGCTCCCCACATACAGCTCTTCTCAATAGGGTGGCGTCAAAAGGCTTTTCGTCTCATTAACTCTCCTCCTCTTACTGACTCCCTTCAACCTCTGTCTCTTCGCCACACTGTTGCATCTTTATCTCTTTTCTATCGCTACTTTAATGGTCACTGCTCCTCTGAACTGTCTGCTTGCATTCCTCCACCTCTACGACGGGCGCATAGCACCCGTCTGGCAGCAAACTCTCATCCCTTTTCTGTCCAACTCTCTAATGCAAGAGTTAAGCGTTACTCCCAGTCTTTCATTTATGCAACAGGTCAACTCTGGAACTGTCTCCCTCTGTCTGTATTTCCTGCTGCCTATGATCTCCAGTCTTTCAAACGCAGTGTGTCCAGGCATCTCAAAATGATCGGATCTTGAATTTGGCTCTCTGTTGTATTTTGTTTTTCTCTTGGAGGGAACTGTTTCTGCGGGCTCATGGCCTTTGGTTCCTTCTTCTTCGCATAAAAAAAATATATATATATATATATATATATATATATATATATATGTATGTATATATATAAGTATATATATATATATATATATATATATATATATATACTGTATATATATATATAGATAAAGAGAGATAGATAGAGAGATAGATAGATTGATACATAGATAAATAGATAGATAGATAGATAGGTAGATAGATAGATAGATAGATATACAGTATATAGATAGATAGATAGACAGACAGATAGATAGATAGGCAGATAGATAGATGGATAGATAGATATAGATACAGATAGGCAGACAGATAGATATTCATATATTATGCAAGGAAGAAGGAACCATAGGCCAGGAGCCAGTAAACCGTTCCTTCCAAGAAAAAAAGAAAAGCAATACAACAGAGTGCCAAATTCAAGTTCCGTTCATTTCGAGATGCCTGGACACACTGCCTTTGAAAGACTGGAGATCATAGGAAGTAGAAGATACAGACAGAGGGAGACACTTCCAGAGTTGACATGTTACATAAATGAAGGACTGGGAGTAACAGTTAACTCTCGCATTAAAGAGCTGGACAGAAAAGGCATAAGAGTTTGTTGCTAGACAGGTGCTACGCGCCTGTCGTACAGGTGAAGGAATGCAAGCAGAAAGTTCAGAGGAGCAGTGACCATTGAGGTAGCGATAGAAAAGAGATAAAGACGCAACAGTGAGGCGAAGAGACTGAGGTTGAAAAGAGCCAGTAAGAGGAGGAGGGTTAATGAGAAGAAAAGCCATTGACTCCATCTTGTTGAAATGAGCCGTATGTGGGAAGCCTCCTCATACATGAGAGTTGTATTGTACACAGGTGCGAATAAAACCGGTGTATAAAGTCAACAACTGTGCAGCGGTAAAGAAGGTACGTAGTCAGACTAGTACACCTAATCTTTTGGAAGCAGATTTGAAAAGAGATGTAATATGATCTTTCCTAGAGAACTTCCGAGACAATGAAACCCCAGTTATGTTTAGGGATGATGGATGATTCGGCTGGATATTATTAAACATTAGTGGGTACTCCTGTGTCTGATGCATTAAAAACAAGATTACTTTTACCTCAGTCAGAGATACGAGTCATAATCTCATCCCTTGTTTGTTTAAGTATCTGCTCAGATGAGCTTTGCGGGAACCGAATGGAAAGGTGAAGGGTGAAATCATCAGCGTATGAGTGGTTCGAGTTAGATGTACAGCGAAGAAGGTCACTGATGAATAAAAGGAAGAGAGTTTGTGATAGAACAGCGCCATGAGAAATACCACTGCTGATTGATCTAGGAGAAAAACGGTGGCCGTCTACAGCAGCAGCTATAGAACGACCAAAAGGAAGCTATAGATTACGGCACAGAAAGAAGGATAGAAACCGTAAGGGGATAGTTTGGAAATAAACATTTATGCCAGACTCGATCGACAGCCTTTGAGATATCAAGTGCAATGGCAAAGCTTTCGCCAAAGTCCCGACAGGAAGATGACCAGAAGTCTGAAAGTAGGTGAGAGGATCGCCAGTGGAGTGTCCCTGACGGAACCCACTCTAAAGATCAGAAAGAACGTTTTGATAGGGAAGATACTTCCAAATTTTTATGTTGAGAATCGACTCGAAGACTCTTGGAATTAAACGCAATGGGGCGATAGTTAGAGGGTTGGAAACAGTCACCCTTCTTTGAGACAGGCTACAGCAAACTTCCAGTGAGAAGGAAAGGTACAAGTTGACAGACAAAGGCTAAAGAGTTTACCTAGGCAGGGCGTAAGCACAAAAGCACAGTTCTTTACGACAACAGGAAGGATCCCATAGGGCCTTGTTAGTATTTAGGCCTGTGATGGCAGAAAATACATCAGTTCAAGATATTATAATGTCAGCCATGAGGAAGTCGGGGGGGTGGAGGGGGGAGATGATGAAGGAAGAGCACCGGACTTACCAAATCATATATATATATATATATATATATATATATATATATATACAGTGTGATTTTGAATTCTACCAACAAACACTGAGGATCAATTGTTTCGAGGAATATAAACATCTTTTTCCTATAGCAATTTACCTAGAAGGGCTTTATTTAGGAGACAGACGACTTGTACGAATTTTAGCACAACAGATTTGCCAGGTCAGTGCTAAACACTGATCATAATAACATAACAGTTACAACGTGAATTAAAACTCAGTACAGTATTAGTACCAGGGTTACCTGTTACATGTACTGAATGTCATGAACCATGTACGTAAAGATGTGGTCCTTATATTAAGTGGTTAGCTATAAAGTATCAAATGCCTGCGCGACCGTAGCTAGAGATATGATTGGGTAACTGCAACATTGTTCATAGGTAATAATGTTCTTGCCTAGGTCTGGGCCAGGTGTACAATACTGCTGGCTGTCAGTTAACAGGCCTTTGGTTATTGAGCATGACTTGTTCGGTTACAGTGTTATTCGCAAATTCACATACATCGGTTACATGCACGTAGTACTGTGAACACATAGCACACAGTTGGTAAGACATGGAGCGTAGGCGACTAGAATCCGAAGTACTGAAACAAAGTTCGACCCAAGCAGAAAGCTTTTGGGGACACTGGCAAACAAGACAGCGTACACGTAATTATTGCATTACCATATTCAATAAATCGTCAAGGGAAACACCGCGTTACTTATTACTCACCACAATAAACATTATTTACAGCATTATCATCACTCTACAGTACCTACTGGACAGTACGTGGACACAACTAGCCGCTTGAGTAGCGCGGTATGAGTTTGCTCAGACTTGGACGGCGCTTACTGCTGTACGAGTATGTTAAGGTCCTTTATCTCAGCAGTGACAAATTTTTGGTATTTCTTTCTAGAATACATTGGATGCATTTTTTTTTTAACGGGTAACAGATCCTTAAGCTTTGTAGGGAGAGTACAACATCACCTTGTATATAATATACTCGTTTACATAGAGATAGATACAGATACATATAAGTAGGTAGATTAACATATGTAGTACATATCAGGGGAAAACAGAAAAATAAGACGGACCGCTGGAAAGACAGATATAGAATGGCGCATGCTGGGGTCGAGATGCTGAAAGAAGTAAGAGGCTTATTGCATATGACAGACTTGGTATCAGAAAGTAGAGGTGATTCAGATTCTGGTGTCTGAATCTGAGGAAACGTGAATGGAAAAAAAAAAAGTTCACTAAAATAAGTAAGGTAATGTGTTTAGGAAACCCTATGAGCAGAAGAAACTGAACTTGAATATGAAAATGTAACGTTATGAGTCTGGGAGAATAAGTAGTAAAAATGGAAGGAAACGGTAACGGACTTAATGGTCCTGTCGATGCTGTTTTTTACAACGAAGACTATTATATATGTTATTTAATTCCATGAAATGTAGACAAAAATATCATAACAAAAACATTCCATCGCCGCACCTACCAAACTCTCTAGCCTAACCGGCAGGAAAAAATGAATAGGATCATCATGCAGAACAGGAGAACCGCCACGCATGCCTCACGGGACTTACTGAAAATAATAGGTACAGTGTAATCTGTAAGGAAAAATTACACTGCTGTATAACAAAATTGTGCTGTTTCCATATTTCATATGACATGAAAGGGAGGAAAGACAGTTGGTCAGATTTTGTATTATTCAGTTTTGGACGTATTTAGCTGGGAATTCATTGCTAGATACTTTAAGTAACTTTTAAATGTTATTACAGTTCTTCAATCTACCACATTCCTGAATAATTTACTCTATTTGTTTACGACTGTCCATAAGAAAAGGTGATTTACTTCATTTGACTGGAATTGTTTGCCGATAAATTTTTTTTTTAACCATTATATCTTCTGTACTTATCGACTACCAAATCGTTTTTAACATATTTACGAGTACATACATATATGGAGAGAGAGAGAGAGAGAGAGAGAGATCAACAGGGCAGTTGACAGCCTGGCCGTAGGAAAGATGCCAGGCAGTGATAGAATCCCCCCAGACCTGATCAAACATTGCAAGTCTACCCTCTTACACCCACTGCATGAAGTCCTGTGCCAGTGTTGGTGGGAAGGAGCTGTGCCATAAGCCATGAAGGATGCCAAGATCATCACCCTCTACAAAAACAAAGACGAATGAGGAGACTGCAGCAACAACAGAGGCATCTCCCGCCTGTTCATCGTTGGCAGAGTCTTTGCCCGGGTCATATTGGTCCGCCTAAAGAAGCTGGCTGAACGTGTCTACCCCTAATCACAGGTTGGATTCCGTGCCGAAAGATCAACTGTAGATAAGATCTTTTTCCTCCGCCAACTCCTGGAAAAGAGCAGAGAACAAAAGATGACCCCCTATGCCGCCTTCCTAGACCTCGCGAAAGCTTTCGACCTGGTCAGCAGAGATGGTCTCTTCTGGATCCCCCGAAGAATGGCTGTCCACTAAAACTGCACAACCTGATCAAATCCTACCACAGCAACATGAAGGGGACAGTACATGTTAATGGCAACTTTTCCAAACCCTTTGACATACGAAGCAGAGTCAAACAAGGCTGCGTCTTAGCACTGACACTCTTTGGGATCATCTTTACTTTTTAGACATGCCTTTGCCATTGCAACAGAGGGGATGTACAGTTGGAGAAATTTCCGCACGGGACACTGCGTAGATGGCAGCAGCAACGACAGACAGAAATGATCTGGTAAGAGTGCTGCGGGTGAAGCAGGGGATGGGAGTTGCAGAGGTGAATGATGGGGGAGAGGAGGGGTGGTGGTGGGGGTAGATGAGTGTTAGGGAGAGGTTAACTAGCCAGTTATTGTGTCAACAAACTCTGCATAGATAATCATTCCAATACGATTTTCTATTAATAATAATAGGTAGTGGCAACAGGCTGCTAATGATGGTTCAGTATTTGATGAAATAAGTTCAGTACCTGAGCAAACAGACATCGCCAATACATAACCTAATCCTTCGCCTCTGTCATTCTGTCCCCTCATCGGAAGCTTTCTATTGTTGACCGAGAATTTACAAATATTTAGAATTGATTTCATCTGCTTCTCATGCAAGTTGCTTAACAATCATACTTATTGAATACCGAATCTAACATCCTGTAATAGTCCACTTTATATTTGTATATGTCAACTACTGTTATCTTAAGACCGAATGCTGGCAGAATAAGGAAAATACATCCTTTAGACTAACGGCATTATTTCTTATCCTTTCATAGTCGTATAGGCACTTACCCTGCTTAAGGATGGATGAGCCTGGCCTTCATCTATCTAATATACTATAGAACTAGCCGTGTGTGTGTGTGTGTGTGTGTGTGTTTTGGGCAGCCGAAACTACACATTCAAATCGCACGAAAATTGGCACAAAAATATCAAAAAAATCGCTGATGTGAAAAAACTTGGTCCAATCACAATTGAAAAACTTTTACCATATTTAATAAGCCATCACATTTTGACCAAAAAACGCTGCTCCCGGAGCCTGGCATAGGATCTCCGAAGAATTTTTTGCCCAGAGGTTGAACTAAAATGAACTGTAGCAGTAGCTGTGTGTCTCTGTGTTTACTTCGGACTTGCGTTCGGACAACTTGGGTTCCATTCCCGAAGCTGCAAATAACACGATCAACTGGTTAGCTGCAAAAAATCCAAGTGACACCATTACGCTAGAACAGAGCATAAACGCGAGAACGCTCTGCAGGAACAAGTGCAAGGGGCCCGAAGGGCCCACGAGCACTTGTACCAGACTATAAATCCAGTCAAAGACTTTCTTACAGTCAATCACTCATATCTTAATAGACCTATATAACTTTATGCTTATGTGCATACGTGTGTGATTATACGAGTATTAACGTGCATATTTCTCTTTCTCTCTTTCTCTGACACACGCAGTAGATTACCTTACATACAGTCACACTGGTAACGTTTCGGTTGGCAGGAATAAGATACAATCAGTCTATTATTCAGTTGTCATATAAATTGAGTACGGACATAATGTAGCTATTAAAGATGGTGATATATTTGACAAAATACACACGACACAAAAATTACTAGCACTATGTAAGACTTGCATTGCTACAAATTGTGCATGCACCTAACGTTTTACGAAATTTTCGTAATGTAATATCTACAAACATGCTAGCAGTAGCGGTCGCCCCGTCCACACAATTTTCTAACCAGCCTCCACACACACACACACACACACACACACACACACACACAGACACACACACACACACAGAGGGATTCAGTCTAGGCGGACGTGCGTCACCGGCGCTCCGTACCAAATCATCACGGCCAGTGGCATTACCTAAATTTGTATCTTTGTATGAGTCAAGCTCAGTACCAGGTTAGACTAAATGATTGTTCATTATTAAAAGGAAAAAAATAATAAGTTTAAACAAGACTTGTTCAAACAGGAAATAGAACCAAGACGAAAGAATACGCTGAGTCATCTCTGAGGTTTGTTTAGACTACAACAACACGGATATTGTAAGTACATGCTTTGCACTTTAAGTATTGCAAAATGGATACATACTTTAGTAAAGCAAAATTTGGAAAAGAAAAGGGATAAAGGTAAAAAGCAAAATGATGATTTCTACCAAGAACTGGTTGAAGTAGAGACTCACAATAGACTGGTCGAACTTGTAAACAAACTAGAAATGGCTTTCAAAAATAAAATTGACGAAATAAAGAAGCAGATGCACTTGCAAAAGGAAGAAATAGAAAAACTAGGAAGGGAGGCCAACAAGAAAGACACAACCATCAGTGAACTAACAGTGGAATTGAGTACACTTAGGAAGAAAATGAGTGAAATGGCAAGTAAAGTAGTCAATCATGAGAGTGTTATGGAAGAGTTCAAAAATGACACAGAGACAATTAGGCAAGTTAGCAGTCTTATTGACCAGAGCAGTGATATTGAGGAGAAGATAACACAAGCTGTGCAAAGCTACAAAAATGATGTAGAAATCACGTATGTTGAAATGGTGAAAGTAAAGAAAGACTTAGAAACAAGGGTCTAGGAAAAAAGCATCAAAAAGGAGGTGAAAAGAATAATCCAAAACAATCCAAAGTTAGTCAGAGATTCAGTAGAGATAAACAAATCAATAGTAATTGTAGTGCCACACATTTGATATTCATGTATGTGTTTAGTAGTGCTGTATTTTTTAAGTTAGATAGGGTGTAACCTGAATATTAGTTTATAAGTTCCTACCCTAAGTAGTAATTCATATATTAATAATTACTATAGGGTTAACTATTTTTACATGTATGTATCTCTGTACCTATGCAGTGGGTGATGTAATTGTAGATGTTGAGCTATGGGAATTCCTTAGTCAAGCCGAGTAATGAAAGACACATGCGAGCAGCTTATCCCCTCCCTTTGTGCGTCATTGCCGGGCGCCGAGTTTAAACGTTAAACAGAGTAATGATGAATATACAATTATTTCCGTAACCTAGTTGTGAAATGCTTGCTAATGAAGCTGCTAGAACACAAGTATGTAAGATTAGCAGTCCAAAAGGCCTAAATAATGTCATTTGTGAGGATTTAAAGTCCCATTTATCTTGGCCGTCACTAGATGGCATGAGCTGCTCTCAGATTCAAATTGAGATAGTGATAGAATCCGTATCTAATTTAAATAAGGATAAATCCCAAATTTTCCCCAATTCAATCAAAAGTCCTGGCGTCATGGGTACACTGCTAAATAAATTGTAAAGAGAATTGAAACCCCCTATATTTCAAAAACACCACCTCATTTGACTTGAGCAGTGGCGTCCTTAGTGCCCGACATACCCCACTTGCTGCCCAGACATCGTGTGTAACAGACGTTCGTTTAGGTGAGTCGTCCACATTTCTTCTTCCTCCCCCTCTTTTTCTTTGTTTAATCCTTACTTATTATGAACTATGAGAAGTAATATTGTTGAGAGTTTAACGTAGTGACTTGCTGCCCAGACATCGTGTGTAACAGACGTTCGTTTAGTCCCCAGACACCGGCGGCGACGACCGTGGGAGCACGCCAGTATTCCCAAGTATTGCCCATAGACTTTTACACTTACACTTACAGCACTCACGAGTTATTATTACAAACCGAAGGTATTTGATGTGTTATTAATGATTCTATCAAGTGAACTTTTTTTTTGTAGATAAGGATTAGAAGTATAAAAGTGATATGTTCTGTAACGGAAAGGAAAATTCAAATTCATCAACTGTTCTCTTTCTTTAAAATTAGTTTATTAGAAAAATTATAATCAGGAGCGTGGAAGGGAACTTACTGTTTGTGAGCAATAATGTAATATTTAAGTTGTACCTCGAGGCTAAACAAGCCCGAGTGATTGAGGTGTTCCTAGTGATTGTATTTCTTTTTTTTTAATTATTCCTCGAGGCTAGACAGGCCCGAGAGATTATGTATTTCTAGTGATTATATAACATTGTCGATGGTGAATTGTAAAAAATACTGATTTGATGTGAGAACCGAGAAAACTATATGAGGAGAATACCTTATATGGGTGAAAGATGAATACAAATAATCATTCTTATTGATTCGAGGCTATGCCAGCCCGAACAGACAATTCATACCCGTAAAAGTGTCCCTGTCTTGAGGCCATTGTTGAGCCCAAGAGTAACGGCCAAAAAGAAAGTAAAGTACAACAACTCCATACCTCACGTGTATCAAATTGTTTCGTCTGGTAATAATGTTAGAGGAATGATCACCCAAAAGCCTTAGTAACCTTTACCATCTTCTCTCATACTAAAAAGGGTCATGTAATAGAAAATGTTTTTGTGGAAATTGACAGAATTATTAAAGTAGAGTAAAGTATATAGCATTTTCTTTTCTTTATTAGTATACCTAATCAAGGAAATTATGTCCTCAAGCCAAATTCACTCCCCTTCCAATTCAAGATTCCTTCGCTGAGGGAACGACAACCACCTGAGGTACCGACTAAATCTAAACTCGGCCAAAAACTACAAACGCTACCACAATTCATTCTTTTCATAAATATCATCCACTATATTAAGTCGAGTACCACTTGTATATCCATGGGTGAGTTGATCAATACCCACAACAGGTAAGAAAATATACCCCCTTATCATCATTACACTGGTGTTAGCCAGTGGCATAAAAATTCTTAGCATCACACTGGTGAATACCGGTGGGACAACATTCATAGCTTTACACTGGTGTCAACTGGTGGGATAAAGTTTCAGGTATTACATAATCACTGGTATAGAAGAGGAAGAAGTTAAAAACAAGATCACAAGAGACAAAAAGAAGATGACAAATGTAATGAACTTACTGAAAGAAGTATCAGAGGAAATCTGTAGTAAAGACATAGAGGAACACAAAAGGTTAGGGAAATACGAGAAAAGCAAGACAAGACCTCTAAAGGTGACTTTCCAGAGTGTAAACACTGTGGAAGAGATACTAAAAAATGCAAAGAATCTTATGGAAAAAGAGGAGTTCAAAAATGTATGGATAAAAAGATGCCTAACACAAGAGGAACTGGAATTACTGAAAGAGAAAAGGGAGGAAGCAAAAACAAAAAATGAGGGAAGATCAGAAGAGGAGAAGAAGAATTTTTTTTTTTACAAAGTAATAGGATTGCAGGTACGAAAGTGGTACACAAACAGGATGGAAGAAAAAGGAGGAAAGTAGTAGAACCATGTCATGACAAGTATATAAACAAGATGATAAAGTTGATGTACTCAAATGTGGATGGAATGGTATCTAAATTACTAGAGATGAATGATTATGTCAGAGAAAATGAACCACAAATAAAAGGCCTAACTGAGACAAAACTAACACCAAGGATATCCAATGACATACTAAACTTAGAGGAATACAATATATGGAGAAGAGACAGAAATTTAAAAAAAGGAGGAGGAATTATAATATTAACTAAGAAAAATCTAAAAGTCAAGGAAATAAAACTAGATATACCATCACAAGTAGAACTGATTGCAGTAGAGATCGATACATCTGAAGGTAAAGTAATTGTAGCCAATTTGTACATGCCACCCAGATCAAACACATGGGAAAGAGACGAATATGAGGACCTGGCAGAGTACAATTCAGAGTATAAGATCATTGCTACATAAAATGGAAGAGAAATCGGAAAGAATTATACTAACTGGGGACTTCAATACAAATATAAATTGGAATACTCTAGATATAAATAGCCAAGAAAGCTGTTGGGACCAAAAGCTCCTGGATCTCGTACAAGAGTTTTTCTTAACGCAGCATGTGAGGGAAACCACCAGAAAAAGAGGACGATGTACCTTCAGTGCTAGATCTAATATTTACTAGGCAAGAAAATGATATTGACAGTTTAATATATCACCCTCCACTCGGCAAAAGCGATCATGCAGTACTAAATTATAACTTCAGGATAGCATATGACACAGTAAACAGCAATGACAGTTACAAAAAGAGCCTAAACTATAAAAAGGGAAATTATCAAGACCTAAAGAAGTATTTCTTCGAAGTTGATTGGGAAAATGAGCTTAGAGGACAAGATTTAAATGCTGTTTATAAAAATTTTTGTGAATTTTATGAAATAGGAGTCCAGAAGTACATCCCACAGCACAAAGAAGCAGATAAAATACAGAAATGGTTCAATACAGAATGTAAAAAATCAAAAGAAAGAAGAGATTTATTGTGGAATAGATACAGAAGACACAACAGTGAAAGGGCGTATAATAATTACAAACCGGCAAGAAACGACTATACAAGAATAAGGAGGGAAGCCCAAAAACAGTTTGAGGAGGATATAATAAATAAAAGTAGTGATCAACCAAAGCTGTTTTACAGCTATATCAGAAGCAAAACCAAAGTAAAAGATATAATATAATCCATTACGGACGAAGGAATCACTTATACACAAGAGAAAGATATTTGTGAAGCACTAAATAAGAATTTCCAATTAGTTTTTACAGAAGAAAAAATTTTTGAGAGGGACTATGTGGAACACGCATGTCCACACATACTACCAGATATACAAATAGCAGAAAAAGTAATTCAGGAGGAGTTAAGTAGATTAGACA
Source organism: Coenobita brevimanus (assembly GCF_032717465.1). Classification (NCBI taxonomy): domain Eukaryota; kingdom Metazoa; phylum Arthropoda; class Malacostraca; order Decapoda; family Coenobitidae; genus Coenobita; species Coenobita brevimanus. Next base: position 30,244,077 of record NC_136986.1, read on the forward strand.
GAGGAAAAGCAAGTGGTCCTGATGAAATTTCATGTTGGGTATTTCGAGAATGTGCAAAGGAGTTCAGTAAACCATTATTTATAATTTTCAAGAAATCCTTGAGTCAAGGTAAACTACCTGATATTTGGAAAAAAGCAAATATTGTCCCCTTATTCAAGAAAGGAAATAGACAAAATCCACTCAACTACCGACCAGTATCACTGACCAGTGTTGTAAGCAAGGTATTAGAAAAACTTATAAGAAAAGCTTGGGTAAATCATCTAGAAGAACACAGTATGATAACAGAAAGACAGTTTGGTTTCAGAAAAGGAAAATCATGTGTTACTAATCTGTTGAGCTACTATGACAGAGTAACAAACACAATACAGGAAAGGGAAGGATGGGTGGACAGTATCTATTTAGATTTCAAGAAAGCTTTTGACACAGTACCACACCAAAGACTTTTATGGAAACTGTACCATCAAGGAGGAATTCGAGGCAAACTGTTTTGTTGGATGCAAGACTTTCTCATAAAAAGAGAAATGAGGACAGTACTAAGAGGAAACTACTCATCATGGAAAGAAGTGACTAGTGGAGTACCACAGGGTTCAGTGCTGGCACCAATCATGTTTTTAGTGTATATAAATGATATAAACAGTAACACTGGAAATGAGAGCTATCTGAATATGTTTGCAGATGATGCAAAAATACAAAGGAGAATTACTAACACAGACTCTTGCAAAGAGCTACAAAAAGAATTAAATAAACTTCATGAATGGAGTAGTATGGCAAATGGAATTCAATGTGGACAAGTGTCATGTAATCAAGTTTGGTAAAAGTGGAAAAAGACCTGATTGGGATTATAAGTTAGGAAATAAAACCCTATACACATCAGAAAGAGAGAAAGACCTAGGTGTGATTATCAATAACAGATTATCTCCGGCTGACCACATCAGCGAGAAGGTATGGAACATGTATACACTGCTTGCAAATATGAGAATAGCATTCACATACATAAATGAAGACATGCTAAGAAGGATAATAACATCATTCATTAGACCAACCCTGGAATATGCATCAGTAGTCTGGAGTCCTCATCTCAAAAAGCATATAGACAAGATTGAAAAAGTTCAAAGGGCCGCTACAAGATGGATACCAAGCTTAAGGGACCTAAGCTACGAAGAAAGACTAAATAAACTGAATCTACCAACTTTACAGGAGAGAAGGAAAGAGGTGACATGATAATGCTATATAAGTGCATATCAGAAAAGGAGAAAATAGACATAAATGATTACTTAACATATGGAGAAGCATCAGCAAGAGGACACTGCAAAAAACTGCATAAGAAGAGAGGTGATAAAGACGTAAGGAAATTCAGTTTCCCGAACAGAGCAATTGATCAATGGAATGCACTACCGAATGAAATAGTGTGTGCCAAAACAATTCACAAATTTAAGGATATGTACGATAAATATGGTTTAAGACACGGGACAGTAGGAGCTTGACTCATTCCTGTAAAGATACAATTAGGTAAGAACAATTAGGTAAGAACACACACCAACTGGTGTAGTGGTTATGCTTTCGCCTGCCATCTAGTAGGACTGGGGTTCTCCCCGGATCGGGTGCGAAAAGTTTCACTAACGGAGTGGTGGTTACAGTTCCTCTTGAGGGAGGGAATGGTTGTGTGCGTGTGTGAAGGTCACAGCCTTGCCCTAGATCGGACTATATGACCTCTCAGCTCTCGTCCTGTAGAGTAATGAGCTGACGATCACGCCAATCTCGTTATCCTGACCGACCTGGTGAATTACACACACTTACCCAAGCACATTAAATTTTGGCAAGCAATTCTCCTCTCCGCCCACTCCTTTCACACACATTAAGAGATACTTATTGTCTCATATAACTCATAGCTGAGGAGAATATAGCTGAATAATACTTCTTTCTGGGAATTAGGTAGGAGGGAGTACTTATTTGCCCCATTACATTTAAACAAGAAGTGTTTCTCAATCCTACTATTCTATTCTACCGAGTTTCTGATAAATTTCATTCATCAGTCTAGTACTACGCGTTCAAACATTTGTCTGGATAAACAAATACAGTATTATTAACTGAACCAAGAGCAAAAAACGCCAACGATAGAATGTGAAAAAACCAATGACTATGTTGGGTTAGCACTCGGTGGCAATGTTCTTGTAAACCAGTGCTTTCCAACCTGGGAACACGCCCCCTTTTGGGGTGCGTGAGGTAGATGGAGGAATGAGCTGAAGCCATCATTCAAAAGTTGCTATTATATAGCTGCATGGAAGCCTGGGCGTTAAGGAAGAATGAAGAGAAACAGCTGGAGTGGACAGAGATGAGGATACTGCGATGGCTGATGGGAGTGTCACTGGGAGAAAGGAGGAGGGATGATGACATCAGAGCAGAGGCAGGAGTTGTGTCAGTTGTGGAGAAGGCAAGAGTCACGTTTGAGGTGGTATGGGCATGTGACCAGGATGGAGGAAGTTGATCCAGTGAAGGTGGCATGGAGGAGTCAGGTGAATGGGAGAAGAATGAGGGGAAGACAAAGGATTAGGTGGAGAGATGGAACTGAGAAAGAAATGAGACAGTTAGGCCTGGAGGAAGAGGACACAGCGGATTGAAGTTACTGACGACAACATATAAGAGCGACCGACCCCACCAGGGACTAAGACAACGATTATATATATACATCTATATATATATATATATATATATATATATATATATATATATACATCTATATATATATATATATATATATATATATATATATATATATACAGTATATCCATCCATCATCCAATTCTATGTTGCCCCATAAGAAGCGTAGGAGTCCGGGGCTAGGCAAGTTGGTCCTGACATTTAAGATGAGAGTGACCAGCCTCACTCATCCGTGAGTGGCATTACGCGAGCAATAAACCCCAACCATCCCTTGGATATAAACCTTCACCTGCTCAATCCTATTGGAGTGAAGTAATTACCAACTAAACCACCAGGCGCCCAAATTTGGTTATATGGTTTCCACCCAGAGTAGTAAATGGTTTCCTGGTGTACAGGAAACCATTTGGCTTCTCACTCAGTGTAGAGTCACCCACAGGCTGAAGTAAGAGGAAAGAATGAAGGAAAGAAAGACAGAAGAGGGAGTGAAAGTCGCCTGTAGGCAGGATGAGGAAAGAATGAAGGAAAGACAGAACAGGATGAAAGGAAAGAAGGATAAAGGAGAGGAAAGGGCAGACACCCAAGAGCAGCACTACATCGAGTGAGTGGAATGTAAGGGGAGCGAATGATGAGGTGAAAGAAAGAGAGATTGTCCAGGTGCTTGAGAGTGCAAAAGATGATGTATGCGGAACGAAATGGAGAGGTGAGAGTGTGAGAGAATGGGAGTATGGATGGGGTATGTGTGCAGGAGTAGGTGAGAATGAGAGGGCAAAAGAAGGAGTATGTATAGTTGTGAGTAAAAGATGGAAGAAGAGCATAAGAGAGTATGGATCAGTTGGGTGAAGGATTGTGTGGGTAAGATTGAAAGTAGGAATACAAATGTGGCTGATTGTGTGTGTGCATGGGCCAAAGCAAGATCGTGCAAGCAGAGTGAGAGAAGAGTTCTGGACAAATGTGGAAGTGTGCATGGAAAAGTTTGGAAGGAACGAGAGAGTGTTTTTGATCGGTCATATGAATGGTAAAGTAGAGAATGTGAAGGTGGATGAAATAGTTGGTGAGTGGGGTGTACCTGCTGAGATAGATGAGAATGGCAGTGCGTTAGTGGACATTTGTGCTGGGAGGGGGTTGGTGATAGCCAATACCCTCTTCAGGCACAAGATGATCCACAGGTATACATGATGAGTGATGAGAAGGGTGGGTGGTGAACTGAATGAATGGAAGGCAATGATTGATTATGTGTGTGTGGATGAAAGGATGCGAAAATGTGTAATGGATGCAAGAGCTTATAGAGGTTGGAGGGAGTGGACTTTCTGACCACTACTTGGTGGTGGCCAGAATCAAGGTCCAATTAGGATGGAGAAATAGAAGAAGGGAGGGACGGGAAGAAGGAGTATTTGTAAGGAGAGTGGAAAGGTTACAAGAGGATGAGAAAAAGGCAGAGTATAAGAGAGAAGTGGAGGAACGATTGGGCAAATATGAATTGGAGCAGATGGGGGACGTGGAAGGTGTGTGCAGGATCTTTACAGAAGAAATATGTGCAGCATGTGATGTGCTGTGTGGGATGAAGAGAAGATGAAGGGGTGTGCAAGGAACAGCATGGTGGAATGAAGAGGTAAGATAGGCTGTGGCACAAAAGAAGAAAGCATACAATGAATGGATGAGAAATAGGGGCGTGGAAGAATTTGAGAGGCGGAAGAGAGAGTTATATGTAGAAAGAAAGAAAGAAAGGTGAAAAGATTAGTAAGAGAGATAAGAAGAGAGCGGATGAGGAATTTGGAAGGAACTTGAGTGTAAAGTGGAGGGACTGTAAGAAAATGTTCTGGAAAGAGGTGAAAAGAGTAAGACAGGGTGGAAGTGAAGTTAGCAGGGGAGGGAAAGATAAAAATGGTAGATTACTAGTGGAGAAGGGAGAAAAAGTAAGCAGATGGAGAGAACACTTTAAGGAATTGTTGAACATTAGGGATGGAAGTAATGCGAGTATAAGTGGCTGGGGAATGGCTGGGAGGAGGAGGGAGGTGAGAAGACAGGAAGAAATCAGTAGGATAGAAGTTGTGGAAGCAATGAAGAAAGTTAAATTGGGGAAAGACCCAGGAATTGATGGAGTGTGTGGTGAAATGCTGAAGTATGGGTGAGAGATAGTAGTAAAATGGATATGGAAAATGTGCAGATTGGCCTGGGAGGAAGGTAGAGTCCCGTAGGATTGGAAGTCAGGTATAATTATTCCCTTGTACAAAGGAAAAGGGCAAAAAGAAGTGTGTGGTAGTCATAGGGGCATCTGTCTTCTTAGTATATTAGGAAAAGTGTATGGTAGGATACTTATTGACAGAGTTAGAGAAAGAACAGAGGAATTAGTTGGAGAAGAACAAGGAGGCTTTTGGAAGGGAAGAGGTTGTGTAGATCAGATATTCATTCTTAGATCTTTAGTGGAAAAGTTTCTAGAGAAGGGAAAGAAGTTGTATGTGTCTCTCATGGATTTTGAGAAAGCATATGACAGGGTAGATAGACAAGGATTGTGGAAAGTATTAAGAATATATGGAGTAGATGGGAAGTTGTTGAATGCTGTGAAGAGTATGTACGATGGTGCGAAGGCTGCAGTGCGTGTGAATGGTGAACTGAGTGAACTTCTCTCTTTGAAGGTTGGGTTGAAACAGGGATGTGTCATGTCTCCATGGTTGTTCAATCTGTACATGGATGGGGTAATAAAAAAGGTACAAGGTAGGGCAGTGGATGTTGGAGTGGCCCTGGTGAGAGAGGGTAGTGTTTGGAAACTCCCTGTACTGTTGTTTGCAGATGATACTGTGTTGTTGAATGAAGACGAAGGAGAGCTGCAAGGCTTGATGGATGAGTTTGGGAGAGTGTGTAAGAAACGGAATCTGAAGGTGACTGTAGGGAAGAGTAAAGTAATGGTCTTTGTGGGAGGTGAAGTCAGTGAATGTACAGCGAGGTTGGATGGTGAGGAATTGGAAAATGTGAGTACGTTTAAGTACTTGGGTAGTGTGATGAGTAAGGATGGAGGTTTGGAGGGTGAAGTGCTTGAAAGGGTACAGCAGGGAAGAAAGGTTGCTGGTTCCTTGAAAGCAGTGATAAGAAGCAGGGGAGTGAGCATGGAAGTAAAAAGTTACTACATGACAGTATTGTGATACCAACTCTAACGAAAGGAAGTGAAGCTTGGACGTTGCTGGAAGGACACAAGTCAAGAGTGAGAGCAGTGGAAATGAGTTATTTAAGAGGAGCCTGTGGAGTCACATGGAAAGACAGGCTTACAAATGAGAATATAAAGGGGCGTTGTGGTGTGGATGTGGATGTGAAAGGAGGAATACACTGAGGTGGTTTAGCCATGTGGAGAGGATGGAGGGTGAAAGACTGACGAGGAGAGTGTATGTGAGTAAGGTGGAGGGGGGAAGAAGGAGAGGGAGGCCGAGGATGAGATGGAGGGATGGGGTGGAGAGGTATATGAGAGAGGGGGGTATGAGTTGGGAGTGGGGCAGTGAAATGGAGGGGGACAGGGCGACGTGGAGGCGATTTGTTTAAAAGTTTACCGTTATTAAAGAAAATTAAAGCTGATTATAAAGATTTATAAAACGATGAGTGACGTTTGAAGTAAATTATCCACTCACGGAGTACACCTACGTCCGCAAGTTGTACCAAACTATCCTCCCATGGTGTACATCTACGTCCGCTCGTTGCACTAAAAAACATGCCTGCATTTACTTCAATGACGTCATCTGCGGTCAATCAGCATCCGCGAATGAAACACACCCTGCTCGCCCCCATACATCTCTGGTGCACAGGTCAATCAAACAGGTATAATAGATGCCAGTTTTTGACCAATTCCAAGTTTGCAAAATGAGAGGGGGGTGTTACGTTTTAGCCACGTATGTGTGTGTGTTTGTGTGTGTGTGTTTGTGTGTGTGTGTGTGTGTGTGTGTGTGTGTGTGTGTGTGCGTGTGTGTTTGCCTTTATATTTGTGTTTGTGACTGAGTGTGTGCATGTGTCTGTATGTTTCTGTGTGTTTCTATTTGTCTTTGTGTTTATTCTTACTCTGTGCATGTGTTTGATATGTGTATCATTGTCTGTCGGCCAAAGTGTGTGTGTGTGTGTGTGTGTGTGTGTGTGTGTGTGTGTGTGTGTGTGTGTGTGTGTGTGTGTGTGACTTTCTTTTCTTCTCTCTGTCTGTGTCTGTAAATTTGATTTTGTCCGTGTTGTATGTATGTCTTTGTGTGTCTCAGTGTATCTTTTTGCCCGTGTTTCTGTGTCTCAATCTGTTTGCTGGTATTTACACTTATGTGTCTATCTGACTCTCTTTCAGCCTGTCTGCTTGTATGTATGAGTGCATGAATGTCTGCCTCTCTGCTTGTCTGTCTGTCTGTCCGTATGTATGTATGCATGTCTATCAGTTTGCCTGTGTGCCGGCCTTTCTGTCTGTCTGTCTGCCTGTCTGTATCCATCTGTCTCTATCTGCGTGTCAGTGTGTATGTCGGCCTGTCTGTCTGTCTACCTATTTATGTTTGTGTGTGTGTGTGTGTGTGTGTGTGTGTGTGTGTGTGTGTGTGTGTGTGTGTGTGTGTGTGTGTGTGTGTGTGTCTCAAAAACCTTATGGTGTGATTTCGACCATTCTTGGTGGAAGGGTTGAAGATCTCTCAGGGAAGTTGACATAATGATTTCTAAAACAGTACATCAACGTTTGGTCACTTAGGATGATTTTGACGTCTATAGATTTTATTTGGTTTGGACCAGAGATTGTGGAAAGGCTCAGAGTAATGAAAGAATGAAAGGATATGATTTTGTTAATCAGGCAAAGATCAAGACCATATAGAAATTTCAGACTGTACAGTGCTTTGGCAAGGTCAGCTTACAGACCTATGTTACGATTTTTTTTTCTTTTTTTATGTGACCGACTCTGGGCATAGGCTTCACAGCCTGATTTCAGGACCCAGTAGTCCTCCTATGTACCGCACACCTCTGCATGTCACCACTTCGGCGCTAACACCCACCGTCCATACTGAATACATGCTAGGGCTGTCTCATACAGGACTGGTGTACTGGTATTACATGTCGGCGAGTCTTCTGGTAGATCAGTAAAGTCTGATATTTATTAGACCGAACATGATGGAAAGGGTTGGGTTATGCAAGAACGACAGGATTAAAACTTATGAACAATCAGTCAAAACTCAGAAGTCACTGCAAAGTAACCTAGTTCATTTTTCCCCCCGAACTGGAAAGGATGAGAGCCGGTTAGGAATGAGGTAGGTCAATATGTGAACAATCAGTCGAAGTCAAGGTCACAGGTTGTACGGCTTCAGCAAATGAAGATATTAAGAGGGGCCACATAACCTATTGCATCTAGTCCGGTGGAGCGAAGGAATGATTTGTTTTTTTTTCCTGCAAGAAATACTATCCCGTCCACAACCGCCTCCGTGACGCAACTCCAAGCTAAGCGGCCATATTTCATGAGTCAACCAGTGTTTGTGTGAAATATTATCGTCATACTATCCCTACATTTATGAATAACAGAACATAACGACAGGCTGTCCACCGGTGTTTCATGTATTTTTAAGACAATATCTTTCCTTGCTTATTCCTCCAAATTATCACAGTCTTTTAATGTTCATATCATATGACAGTTCAGCATTCAATTTGTCTAGACATGACAATCTTTGATCAATTTAAAGTGATAACAGTGCATAACTAAACACTGGAAACAGAAACTACACACACACACACACACACACACACACACACACACACACATTATACACTATATATACATATATATATATATATTGTTACATAGCCTATGATTTCATCATCCTTTGTGTAATTTTAACGCACAGTATGCTGCATGTTTGATCACGAGCGTGTTCTGCCTCAGTCCCCCCCTTCTACCGTTATAGTAGAGTAAGTCGTTCTCTCTGTTATTCAGAGCGGGATTGTCGACTCTTTGTCCCCATGGCTTCATTTGCGCGTCCTTCTTACAAGTTGTATCAAGCTCTGCCGGCCCCTATATAATGAGCTCAGTCTCTGCATCAAGGCCACTTAGATCTGCTCCTCATTTTGTTCACACCTCTGTCCTCCCCTGTACAGTTATTATTATTGTGAATTTCTCAGGAAGTCTCCAACCATCTAGCAGCTGTGTGATTTGAGTATAAGTGTTATTGCATTTTGTTCTTGTACTGTATAGCATAAGGTTAATTCTTAGGCCTGGAAAGTTTTTGTAAATTGTGTAGAATTCATTTTGTCAGCCAGTGGTAATAATAGTTTGTATCTGTAATTATTTATCTTGCATTAACTGAGCATTACCCAGTGTTTTTCATTTCATCAGGGCTGACTTAGATAAATTTACTCATGCTAATTTCGTGTTAATAGAGGCTATTGCAGTTAACCATATATTTAACCTGTTTTTGCCATTACATTATCCTTATGAGTCCTGAATGTTTTTTGTTAGTTTGAGCATTAAACTTTAACTTGTAATTTTACCTAACTCTTTTGTTTTGAACCTGGAACTTTACGGGACAGTAGTGATTTTTAGCATTCTCACTTAAAGTGTACATTATCTTTCTCTGTTCCGTAACATAAATTTGGCGACCTCATATCAGGATATTCAGGATATTATCATAAGGATATTGCTTGATATTTTGTGACTGTGATTTATTCATGATGTCTACTATTACTACACTTGAAGCCAAAGATTTTTTGTCAAATGTGCAAACAGTGCGTGATATAGAAAACAGAACAAAGAATGAACTTAAGCTTGTTGCTCAACAATTGGGAATTGCTGTTCGCTCTCATCATTCTAAAGATCAAATTGTTGACATGATTAATGAAAGCTTGTTTAATGTAACTCCTCCAAATGAGCAAACGCAGATTGAATTAGCTAAGTTACAGCTAGCCCTGCAGGAGGCAAAAGCTAAGGAGGCTGAATTTCAGGCAAATGCTCGTATTCAGGAGGCACAGATACAGGCACAAGTTGAACTTGCTAGGATTCAGGCAGACCATGAGTATCGCATGAAACAAGGTGGAACTGGATCATCTAGCTCTGATGATTTTGATGTGGCTAAAAATGTTAAACTTGTCCCTCCTTTTAATGAATCTGATTTAACTAAATATTTTCAGTTGTTTGAGAGGGTAGCTACAGGTTTTAATTGGCCTAAAAAGTATTGGCCAGTACTCCTTCAAACTGTTCTCACGGTAAAGCTCAAGTAACTTATGCATCTTTGCCTCAGGATCAATCTGATAATTATGATGTAGTTAAGAGCTTGATTCTTAAGGCCTATGAGCTTGTTCCTGAAGCCTATAGAGTAAAATTTAGGACAACTTACAAGCAAGATAAGCAATCCCATGTTGAGTATGCAAAAATCAAAGAAGATCTGTTAGAGCAGTGGTTAAATTCTAAGAATGTGGATTCTGATTTTGGTAAATTTAAGCAGATGATTTTGCTGGAGGACTTCAAGAGGTGTATTAGTAAAGATGTAAGCCTATATCTTGATGAGAGAAGAATAGATAATTTGTCTGATGCTGCTGTTTTAGCTGATGAATATGTTCTCACTCACAAGAGATATTCTAAAGAAAAGGGGAAAGCTGAGAGTAAGTACGTTGCCTCTACTCAGAGTACAGGTAACAGGAAAGAGAATAAAGATGATGTTTCTCAGGAAGTAAATACCAGCTTCACCTCTAGATTTCAGAAAAGTAAATGTACTTATTGTAGTAAGCTTGGTCATACTACGGAGAGATGTTTCAGGAGACAGCGTGATGTGAACAAAAAGGAGTCTTTAAATATTCAGTCAATTGGTCTAGTGTCCACTCTTGAGAGTTCCCAGAATTCTTTAACTGAGTTAACTGAACCTGCTTTGAGGGGTAACTTAAATTCTCATGGTGGAGCTCCTCTTTTGAGCAGTAACGTGGGTGACACTCTCAAGAGTTCATGTGCTAATTTCCTGTCTGATGGTTTTGTCAGTCCTCCGGAGAGTAATGACAGGAAATCAGTTAAAATATATCGTGATACAGGTGCTTGCCAATCTCTTATGCTGACCAGTGTTCTAGGCTCTAATGTTAATTCCTCTGATGAAACTGTAATCTTACAAGGTGTAGGGAATAATTACTTCTCTGTCCCTCTGTGCAGAGTGAATTTAGAGTCTGGTTTTGTTAATGGTTCCGTTATGGTTGGGTTGGTTGAGACACTCCCAATGTCAGGTGTAACTTTCTTACTTGGAAATGATATTGGTGGAAGTCAAGTGTGTCCAGCTCCTCAGTTGTCTAGTGAGCCAGTGGCTGCGTCCCAGGATTGTGATGTCCCTGATGTGTTCCCTGCATGTGCTGTCACTAGGGCTAAGTCTAAAGTTACTGGTGATTTAGAGGATAATGATGATGATGATGTTATCCTAGCTGACACTTTTCTTGCTAATTTGGACCACTCACCAGATGAGGCAGTACCCCGTAGTGTTGATAATTTGTCTCGTCAAGAGTTGGTTGAGTTGCAGGTTGCTGACCCTGAGTTGAAAGGTCTAGCTAACTCTGCTTACAGTGAAGAAGAGTCAGCCGGTGCTTCTACTTGTTATTATGTAAAGTCAGGAGTACTTATGAGGAAGTGGAGACCCCCCAACAGCATCAGCCGACTGTGAATGGGAGGTTGTACATCAAGTTGTCATCCCTCGTGTTTGTAGGCAGGATATCATTAGAGTGGCTCATGATTCCAGTTTGGCAGGACACCTTGGAGTGAGGAAGACTGTGGCACGCATTTTGAAACACTTCTACTGGCCAGGTATCTTCAGGGATGTTTCCTGGTATTGTAAGTCTTGTCACACCTGTCAAGTTGTGGGGAGGTGTAATCAGACCGAAAAGGTTGCACCTCTAGTTCCCATTCCTCCTTTTGAGGCGCCTTTCACTCGTGTGTTGGTGGATATTGTGGGCCCTCTTCCTAAGACTTCTTCAGGATTTTCTTATGTGTTGACCCTGATTGATATGGCTACTCGTTATCCTGAAGCCGTTCCACTTAGAAATATCTCAGCAAAGAACGTGGTTAAGGAAATGCTAGGGTTCTTCACAAGGTTTGGTCTGCCCAAGGAGGTACAGTCAGACCGGGGAAGTAATTTCATGTCAAACGTTTTCAAGCAGTCTCTGAAAGAGTTGGGCATCACCCAGATCACCTCTTCAGCTTACCATCCCCAGACCCAAGGAGCGTTGGAGAGATATCATCAAACACTCAAATCGATACTCAAGAAATACTGTTTGGAACATCAGAAAGACTGGGATAAGGGTCTTCCATTCGTTGTGTTTGCCGCAAGAGAATCTCCAAATGAATCACTGGGCTTCTCACCTTTTGAACTACTGTTTGGCCATGAAGTAAGAGGACCCCTTAAGCTACTCAAGGAATGCTGGCTGTCGGAGGAAGACGACGTCAACCTGCTGGAGTATGTGATGAAGTTCAAAGAACGGCTGTCCACTGCTTTACAGCTGGCGAGAGAGAATTTAGGAGCTGCTCAGGAGAAGATGAAGACTTGGTATGATAAGAAGTCCAGGTTACGCCACTTTCAGCCAGGAGATCAGGTTTTGATTCTGCTACCAGTTCATGGGCAACCTCTTCAAGCCAAGTTTAGTGGTCCTTATTCCGTGGAGAAGAAACTCAGTGATGTCAACTATGTCATCGCCACACCAGATCGTAGAAAGAACAAGCAACTATGTCACATCAACATGCTAAAGTTGTATCACAGGCGGGACGAAAATAACCCAGTCTGCACTGTAGCTGTTCCACCCGAGTCTGCAAGTGAAGCTCTCCCATGTAGTATGAGCCTGAGTGATAGTTTGGGGAAGAATCCTGATATCATGAATGATCTCCAGACTAAGCTTTCTCATCTACCTCCCAAGGAAAGGCAGGAGTTTTTGGCATTACTGCAGGAGTACCCGCAAGTGTTCCGTGCCACTCCAGGAAGAACCACTGTGTTGATGCATGATGTCGATGTTGGAGACGCAAAGCCAATTAAATTGCCTCCTTACCGTGTGAACCCAGTGAAAGTTCCTCTCATCCAGAAGGAGCTTGGCTGCCTGTTGGACCACAGGATGATTGAGCCCTGTCAGAGCGAGTGGAGTTCTCCTGTCACTCTAGTCCCTAAGCCAGGTGGGTCACAGCGGCTTTGCATTGACTACAAACGTGTTAATCAGATAACCAAGACAGACACTTACCCTCTCCCTCATGTGGAAGATTGCATAGACAAGATCGGAAAGGCTAGGTACATAAGTAAGTTTGATTTGTTAAAGGGATACTGGCAAGTACCTATGACTGAACGTGCTAGGGAGATCTCATGTTTTGTAACATTAGGAAAGACATTTGCATGTTCTGTAATGCCATATACAGATTGTTTTAGAGTGATAAGAAATTTCCTTTGTAAATTTCTTTTTTCATTGTGGGGAGGTGTTACATAGCCTATGATTTCATCATCCTTTGTGTAATTTTAACGCACAGTATGCTGCATGTTTGATCACGAGCGTGTTCTGCCTCAGTCCCCCCCTTCTACCGTTATAGTAGAGTAAGTCGTTCTCTCTGTTATTCAGAGCGGGATTGTCGACTCTTTGTCCCCATGGCTTCATTTGCGCGTCCTTCTTACAAGTTGTATCAAGCTCTGCCGGCCCCTATATAATGAGCTCAGTCTCTGCATCATGGCCACTTAGATCTGCTCCTCATTTTGTTCACACCTCTGTCCTCCCCTGTACAGTTATTATTATTGTGAATTTCTCAGGAAGTCTCCAACCATCTAGCAGCTGTGTGATTTGAGTATAAGTGTTATTGCATTTTGTTCTTGTACTGTATAGCATAAGGTTAATTCTTAGGCCTGGAAAGTTTTTGTAAATTGTGTAGAATTCATTTTGTCAGCCAGTGGTAATAATAGTTTGTATCTGTAATTATTTATCTTGCATTAACTGAGCATTACCCAGTGTTTTTCATTTCATCAGGGCTGACTTAGATAAATTTACTCATGCTAATTTCGTGTTAATAGAGGCTATTGCAGTTAACCATATATTTAACCTGTTTTTGCCATTACATTATCCTTATGAGTCCTGAATGTTTTTTGTTAGTTTGAGCATTAAACTTTAACTTGTAATTTTACCTAACTCTTTTGTTTTGAACCTGGAACTTTACGGGACAGTAGTGATTTTTAGCATTCTCACTTAAAGTGTACATTATCTTTCTCTGTTCCGTAACAATATATATATATATATATATATATATATATATATATATATATATATATATATATATATATATATATATATATATATAGAGTACATATAGAGAACACTCTAATCCTATTTGTTCTAAGTTAATCTTTGTTTCTACTCCAGAAAGTCGATACCTCATACGCTTTTGAAATGGGATTATAAGAGGTCCAGGAACTTTCTATTTCAGCTTTTGCAGACTAACGTACAGTTTTTGTGCGCGCTTGTTTACTATTACCGGTGATCTCAAATTACCTCCGTCTAGTGACCTCAAATGACCTCGGAGGTCAACCTCACATAGCCTATGTCCTGGCTGGAGGTCATGTGAGTCTCCATGCCAAAAATTGGGCTACAGGGGTACACGGTGTTGCCCGGGCCAAAAAGGCGTACACTACCGGTGACATCAAATGACCAAGATCTAAATTTTGACCCCCCTAAAACCATAAATGGGTCACCCTGATTCAGAACATAGTGTATATGGGTCTGGAGGTCTCTGGCCCTTGGTTTGGGCGTGATTGAAGGTAAAACAAACAAAGAAACAAACAACGTGGCTCTTATACACACACATATATATATATATATATATATATATATATATATATATATATATATATATATCATCAGCCATTACAAGTCCACTGCTGAACAAAGGCATCCTCCAACCTTCTCCACGAATTCCTTGACTGAACTAATCTTTGCCACGTTTCCCCTACAAATTTCTCTATCTCATTTCTCCATCTCCTGTCTGGTCTTTTTCTGCTACGCTTACAATTTCTTGGTGCCCAGTCAATCAGCCGCTTGCTCCATCGGTTATCCCTTAGTCTTGCTACGTGGCCTGCCCCCGTCCATTTCTATTCTTTTATAACTTCTATAATATCTCTGACTTTGGTCTGCTTTCTCATCAAAGTTGCTCCCTGAGAACGGATTAATTTATTTTCCATCGATTTTTTCAGTTTCCAGGTCTGACAACCATACGTCATAGCTGGAATTATACATTCGTTATATACTTTTCGTTTCATACAAACTGGCAAGCTACTTTTCATAACGTCTCTATGTTTACCGAAAGCTTTCCGTCCAATCGTAATGCGTCTTTTTATTTCGCTATCATGATCTTTCTTTAATTTTAGTACTTGTCCCAAGTAATTGTACTCCTCGACTTCTTCAAGAATTTCTTCACTTATTCTGATGACGCTCTTTGGTGTTTGTTGATTAAACATTAATTTTACTCCGGTTCATCTTTAGCCCTACTTGGAGACTTTCTCTGTTCTGGTCATTTAACATTTCTTGCAATGCCTCTGCTGTTTCTGAGATTAGGACAATGTCATCTGCAAATCTTAAATGGTTTAGCTTTTCTCCATCTATGTTCACTCCTTTGTCTTCCCAGTCTAGCTTTCCGAAAATATTTTCTAGGGATTGTAAATAATTTGGGTGAAATTGTATCTCCCTGACGCACGCCCATCTCAATCTTAATTTTTTCCGAGTCCTCATGTAATTTAACTGTAACAGTTATCTTTATAAATGTTTTCGAGCAGTTTTACAATGTCCTCATTCACTCCTTGTTCTCGCAATGAATTTATAATTGCTATGTGCTCCACTGAGCCGAAAGCCTTTACATAGTCATCAAATCTTATGCACAGTGGTTTATTATATTCTGTAGTTTTCTCAGTTACCTGATTCATTGTGTGTAGATGATCAGTAGTCGAATTCCCGCTTCGGAATCTTGCCTGTTCACGGGGTTGGTTTTCCTCCAAATTTGTTATTCTGTTCGTGAGGACTTTAGTGAAGAGTTTGTAAATGGCTGATAATAAGCTAATGGGTCAGTAGTTACTAAGATCTTTTGAGTCGCCATTTTTGTAAAGTAAAATGACTATTGCATTACACCATGTTTTGGGAATTTTTTTTTTTTTTTTTTATACATTGGGTAAATAAGTGAGCAAGCCTATTTTGTACTTCTACTCCTGCATCCAATAGTATCTCTGCTACTGTTCCATCTTCTCCCGGAGCCTTCCCCCTTGTTATAATTTTAAGAGAAATATTTACTTTGTCTAGTGTTACCTCAGGTATTTCACTTGTGTCAACTGAAAAGTTAGCTATTGGTACTACGGTCTTTGATGCATACAGTTCTTTGTAAAATTCTTCAACTCTCTTCAACATCTTATCTCTGCATTTGATTACTTCACCGTTTTTGTCTTTCAGTGATGTAATTTTTTGCTTTCCTTGTGCCATTTTACTTCGGACCTGTTTCAGACTTTTTCCTTTGTTGATGGTTTTCTTGATCTGATCCATGTTTCTCTTTCTTTTTTCTTCTCTTTGGCTCCTGTTGATAAGCTTATTTGATTCTGCTAGCTCTATTTCATCTTTGTTTTTCCTTTCCTTTCCTTTTTTTTTTTTTTTTTCCATAAGCAGGATCCCTCTTCAAGGTCAGTCGGCTTGAGAAAAGTTTGCCGCTAAAACGCGCAATAAATCATCTTTTAATTTACCATCGTATAGATATACTTATTTTGATCTGAAAAGGATGAAATAATATGTAAAAATGGATGATTTTGCACATAAATACCTTAATAATTAATAGTGATGGGAAAAGATGCAAACTGGAAGGGTATAATATTGTTGCTGTTTTTGAGTAACCCCGAACTATCTGGAAAGGAGACCCATCAACCGCAGACAAGCAACTATTTTTTGTTGTGCCATCCCGTGTAATTAACCTATGATCCCCTGCTGCAGACCACGGCTCGCCATAGCCAGCCGCTGGCAGCGTGGAGGATTTGTTCCTGGGTGGACTTCCCATTTGCGTCTCCCCATTCAGTTATCAGGGGCATCGTAGTAGGCTCCACACTATATCGTTATTTGTCTATATGGTTACCACCCAGCTTTATAGGTTTCGGAGGTTACATGAAATCATTAGGTTTGTCACTCAATATAGAGCCACCTGAAATCGAAACGAGATATAAAAAACTAACTGAAAGGATGGGAGAAAGAGGAAAAGACGAGGGCAGACAGAAAAGCAATGATATATGTGAAGGAAGAAGTGGTTAATACTGCATTAAGGGAGTGGATGACAGTCATAACCACCTACCAGCAAAGAGTGCATGTAATAAATGTGAAAAAACACGGTTTTCCCCTTGCACACTCCATTGCATTTTTAAAAATTTATAAGCATGTTTGTAGAGTCTATGGGAGCTTACGCGAAAGACGATGTTTCAAACAGATCTGAAATACACCGATAAATTTATTAGCTGGAAGAATATGAAGGACAAATAATAATTTTCAGTGCTTGATCGTTAAATACGTATGCATCAAGTTCCTCTTTTTGGGTTTTTAACAAAGATGTAGGTGAAAAGTGTCTGTTTTGTTTGAATCGTAAAATACAGCTCTTTTTGGAGAGCATGAAGCGATATGGATATTAATATGATAAATTTAAACAAACACAAAATTGAGAGTAGCTCCTATGAATCGTTGAAGTTTTGCTTTCGTGAGTGGTTTGGCGGTGGTAAGGTTGAGATGGTGGTACAGTTTGAAGTACTGCAGCCAATATTATAAAAGAAGCCCTGTGTAATTCACCGGGTCAGTCAGGATCACTTGATGGTTGTGATGGTCAGCTTTTACCCTCCCGGAAGGGAGCTGAGAGCTCATATAGTCCGATCTAAGGGCAAGGCTGTGACCTTCACACACGCACACACCCGTCCCCTTGCTCAAGGGGGACAGTAACCACCCACTTCGTCAGTGAAACTTTTCGCAACCTGAGCGAGGCGCGAACTCCCGTCCACCAGTTGGCAAGCGAGAACGTTACCACTGCACCAGCGAGCGGTGTGTGTGTGTGTGTGTGTGTGTGTGTGTGTGTGTGTGTGTGTAATATTGCAAGCCATCTTGTGCCTGGCTGAGTAGGTTGGTGAACGGATAGGTGAAGTGGCTGAATAGGGTGGATGGGTTAGGTGGCTTGTTAGGGTGTGTGGGCAGGATGGGTGAAAAGGTGAGGAGGGTGGAGTAGGTGGGTGGGTGTGGTGGGAGAACTGGGTGGGTGGGGGTGTGTGATGGGCGTGTATAGGCATTAATATGTGAAATGTAATAGTTGTAGATAGGTACTAGTGTATATATCTCATAACACAATGTGCAGTACGTAGTGTCTGCTGGAGACATACACAGGTTCTCACTAGGAATGTCAGTCCACATGATGGGTATCAACAGTCCTGTTGCCCCAGACCACCAAGAATGTCGGTCAAACAATCTCATGCCAGACTTCCCAACATGTACAGTACACCCGTCTAAGGTAGGGCATATTACAATGGCCAGGCCATGTTCGTTGCATGGAGGATGGTCGCATCCCAAAGGACGTCCTATACGGAGAACTGGCATCTGGCAAGAGAACAAATGGCCGCACCCAGCTACGCTATTAGGATGTCTGCAAATGGGACATGAAGGCACTTGACATCGACACTGCATCCTCGTAGGTTCTCGCAGCTGATCGTGCGAGGTGGAGAAGCAAACTAGGCCAACATCTCAGTGCAGGGAGAAGTGGAATGAATACATGAGGGCCCGCAGAAAGGAGCTCAATAACTATAACAGTGACACAATAACCCACAGATGTGAAATATGCAGTAAAGACTGTCACTCTCGCACAGGTCTGTACAGCCACAAGCGATGCTGCTTCAACAGAGGGGCATGCAACTAGGATGCACCACCCATGGTCAACCCTGGCTGATGGAGGACTGGTTATAAATATTCAAATGAATTCATACCTCTCTCTCTCTCTCTCTCTCTCTCTCTCTCTCTCTCTCTCTCTCTACATATGTGTGTGTGTGTGTGTGTGTGTGTGTGTACAGTAGAGAGAGCGAGAGAGAGAGAGAGAGAGAGAGAGAGAGAGAGAGAGAGACTTCTATTAAATCCCTTCGTCTTTTGTGCTTTGATAGGTTAAAGAGCTTTTGTTCATTTAATCTTTCCTTGTATGGTATGCTTCGTAATCAGGATATAATAGTTTCATACTCTTCACTCTATTCACTTTAATTACTCCATATCTTTCCTGTAATCTCGTGGCCAAAACTAAGGAACTGTCCAAGATAATGCTGATCTCTGATATGAATATGAATGCTCTGCCTATGAATCCAACTTGTTTATTCGGATTCTGTATAGTTTCAGTGCATTATTTACTCAGTTATAGATAGTTTGTTATTATTATTCCAACATTTTTTCTTTGTTTACATTTTCGAGCTGTTTATTAGCCACACTGCAGCAAATCATTACATTTTTACTCACAGAATTTATGACGTGCATTTGTTTGTGCGTATCTGAACGCAGATGAACAACTTCTCAGGATACCTTTGATTCTTTGCTTAGAATTCCCTCATGTATCATTTCTCAGAGTTATGCCCCTTTCTCCCAGGACACACTGTACATGCAAGTTTAGAGGCTCCTATAACACTTTCAGTTTTCCCACCTGGCGCTTCCCTTTCATATTGTACTCTCTCACTGTTGTTAAACGATCAGAGGTACAATACTGGGAGTATGTAGTGCATCAGAGAAGTGACAGTCCCATTTTTGATCGGGTTTGCATATATCTTTGAGAGCTCCGGAGATCCTATCCATTCAGTACCTTCCCTTTTCACCTCTTGTTGTGGATTCAGTAAGATGCTCCTTGCATAGTCAACTAATCAGTGTGCTGTTTTATTCTCATACCTAAAACACCCCAGTATAAACTGTTCATAGACATTTTCCCTTTCCCCTATACATTCCTCAGTAACAGATCCAAATGTATTGATTATTACCCACCTCTCTCGCTTATTTTAAATTGTGTTTAACTCATTCCTCCTAATACATGTCAACATTCATTCTCTCCATGCACTCATGTCCCTGCAGTACTGCATCGCTTCTAAGTACTCAATCTTTACTTTATTCAAGAGATTCTTTAACAGGCACACCTTCTATAAGCACCTCCGTTCATTTTTTAAAATTTTCTTTCATTCGGACTTATTATACAATAATCAGTTTCCTCTTTATTAATCACATCTGTTACAGCAACTCAAGTTCAGCCTGAGACTGATCAGAATTTAAATCCCTTCACTGCGAAGGAGTTTTTACATTAAATTTTTGAAACTGTCAGATAATTCGGTTCCGGTGAGGATATTTTAATTGAATTGGAGTAATATACCCTTTGTTAATCTCTTTCTTAGGAGGTGCCTTTCCAGTTCTGAACAGAATCATCTGAAGCTAAAAAGAATAGAATGAAATGGACGGCATCTTAATGACGGGATAACTCTAGTGTAATAACATATATCAAGCATGCATAGTCCAGTATTCAAATGGATTCCTCGTCCTGGCTCAGTAGTTACATGGTGGACTTAGATATTGCAGTACCTACAATAAATTCTGTTCAGTTTACAATTACCTTGCCAAGTTGTCTTTCAGGTACATACATCAGCTTCTGCACCGTACCGACTCCCACGCCACCATACAGTTTGGAGTGTTGTAAACGCCATTCATGTTCAGGACTCAATTTTCTACATGTTGTATCAGTTCATTTAACATTTCATTAGATTGTTCTTTTCCCCAGGTCAGGCGGTGGAGTACAGCATTAAGGAAGGGAGTGAGGATGGGTTTTTCACTCTTGACCCAACCTCAGGCACCTTAGCTTTCACACAACCACTTGACTACGAGTACAACAATCAGGTGAGTGACAGTGGTAGTTAATGTTGCCTTAGGCTAAATTGCATTAATTTAGGTTAACCCATTCTTGGCAGTGCCAGATATGAACGCAGAGCAATTGCTCACAAATATTAATAATGAAACTGAATCAGACTCTGATATTTGAATCCCTAACTAGGCTTCCAGTTAATTCTTTCTAATCCAGTGCCACATCTAGATACATATCTACTTCCCTTTCACCTCCCCTTCCCATTTCCTGTAGCTCATTAACTTACTCCGCAGTAGAATTTAAATGCCTCATTTTCACACACACACCACTCTGGGACAATGTTGTTGCCTATTTATCTTGTCACCAGATAAATTTCAAAGTACTTACATTAAATATTTAGAAACAGCATTTTCATTCAAAGAGTACTCATCTCCAGAAAAAAAAAATAAGATACTGTTCTGGAGGGTATACAATATTTCACACACACACACACACACACACACACACATATATATATATATATATATATATATATATATATATATATATATATATATATATATATATATATATATATATATATGTGTGTGTGTGTGTGTGTGTGTGTGTGTGTGTGTGTGTTTTATGCAAGAAAGAAGGA
Organism: Coenobita brevimanus; assembly: GCF_032717465.1. Taxonomy (NCBI): domain Eukaryota; kingdom Metazoa; phylum Arthropoda; class Malacostraca; order Decapoda; family Coenobitidae; genus Coenobita; species Coenobita brevimanus. The sequence continues at coordinate 30,265,205 of NC_136986.1, forward strand.
ACCAAAGGCCAGGAGCCCGCAAACCATTCCATCCAAGGAAAAAACAAAAACAATACAAAAGAGAGCCAAATTCAAGATCCGTTCATTTCGAGATGCCTGGACACACTGCATTTGAAAGACTGAAGATCATAGCAAGTAGGAAATACAGACAGAGGGAGACAGTTCCAGAGCTGACCTGTTGCATAAATGAAGGACTGGGAGTAACGGTTAACTCTTGCATTAGAGAGTTGGACAGAAAAGGGATGAGAATTTGTTGCTAGACGGGTGCTACGTCGTAGAGGTGGAGGGATGCAAGCAGACAGTTCAGAGGAGCAGTGACCATTGAAGTAGCGATAGAAAAAAGATAATGATGCAACAGTGCGGCGATGAGTCAGAGGTTGAAGGGAGCCAGTAAGAGGAGGACAGTTGATGAGACGAAAAGCATTTGACTCCACCCTATTAAGAGGAGCTGTATGTGGGGAGCTTCCCCACACATGAGAGTTGTACCATAAATGGGGGTGAATAAAACTCGTGTATAAAGTCAACAACTGTGCAGGGGTAAAGAAGGTACAGAGTTGGCTTAGCACACCTAATCTCTTGAAAGTAAATTTTACAAGAGATGCAATATGATTCTTCCAAGATAAGTCCCGAGTGAATGAAACCCCAAGCATGTTCAAGGATGAAACAGGATTGAGCTGGATATTATGAAACTTTGGTACTCCCGTGGAAGATTGTGTAGGGTTGATAGGTGTAAAAACTGAGTTTTTGATGCATTATAAACAACAAGATTATTTTTACCTCAGTCAGAGATACGAGCCAAGTCAGACATTAGGTGTGCCATATCTTGATCCCTTGTTTGTTCAAGTAACTGCTGAGACAGACGTTGCGGAAACTGAATGGAAAGATGAAGGGTGGAATCATCAGTGTACCAGTGGATAGGATTAGATGTACAGTACAGCTTAGAAGGTCACTGATGAATAAAATGAAGAGAGTTGGTGATAGGACAGAGCCCTGAGGAACACCATTGTTGATAGATCTAGGAGAAGAATTATGGCCGTCTACAACAGCAGCTATAGAACGACCAGAAAGGAAGCTATAGGTGAAGGCACACATAGAAGGATAGAAACCGTAAAAGGGCAGTTTGGAAATTAAAGATCTATGCCAGACTCGATCAAAAAGCCTTTGAGATGTCAAATGCAATGGCAAAGCTTTCGCCAAAGTCCCGAAAGTCCTGAAATATAGGTGAGAAGATCACCAGTGGAGCATCACTGACGGAATATACTGACGATCAGAAAGAAGGTTGTGATAGGAAAGATGCTTTAAAATTTTTCTATTAAGAACTGACTCAAAAACTTTTGAAACACAGGATGTTAAAGCAATTGGACGATAGTTAGAGGGTTGGGAACGGTCACCCTTCTTTGGGACTGGCTGAATGAGAGCAAACTTCCAGCAAGAAGGAAAGGTACAAGTTGACAGACAAAGGCGAAAGAGTTTACCTAGGCAGGGTGTAAGCACTGAAGCACAGTTCTTTAGGACAACAGAAGGGACTCCATCAGGCCCATATGCCTTATTAGTACTGAGGCCAGTGATGGCAGAAAATACATCAGCTGAAGAAATTTTAATGTCAGCTATGAGGAAATCTGAGGAGGGAAGTGATGAAGGAACACCACTGGACTCATCTAGGGTGGAATTGGAGGAGAAAGTCTGAGCAAAGAGATCTGCTTTATCAGTAGAAGAAATAGCTAAAGAGCCATCAGAATAGAAAAGGGGAGGGAAGGATGATAAGGCAAAGTTGTTAGAAAGGTTTTTGGCAAGGTGCCAGAAGGAGCGGGAAGAATTCGAGTTGGAGAGTTGAGAGCACTTAGTATGGATGAAATTATTTTTAGCAGTGCGAAGAACTGATTTGACACGATTCCAGGCAGAAACACAAACAAGATGTGATTCAGGGGGGGGGTTGGCTCTGGTACCTTTTATAGGCCCTCTCCTTATTGCAGACAGCATTAGAACAAGCATGATTAAACAAAGGCTTTCTTGCATAAGTCAAAGGATATGAGAAAGGAATGTATGCTTCCATGCCCGAGAGAATAATCTCTGTAATGTGCAAGGCACACTCAGATAGCTCCCGGCCATGGAAGCAATAATCATTCCATGGAAAATCAAAGAAGTACTGTCTGAGGGCCTCCCAGTCTGCAGCTCCGAAGTGCCACAGATGTCGTTTCTTTGCCGGGTCCACAGGCCGTACCGGAGCGATAGAACAGGTTAAGGTAATAAGGTTGTGATCGGAGGAGCCGAATGGAGAGGAAAGATTAACAGTGTAAGCAGAAGGATTAGTTGTAAGGAGGAGGTCATCTATATTGCAGCTCTCTCCAAGGCGGTCAGAGATACGGGTAGGGTGCTGTACAAGCTGCCCTAGGTCGTTAACCCCTAAACCGCTGGGTAGTTTTGGCGCTCCTTGCGTGTCTCGCGGCGATATTCGCGCTCCGACAGACTTTGTAAAAATATTTGCCAAAAATCAGTTCTTAGTCTTTGAATATTATAATTATATTTGCATATGGCACATACCTTTAGCTTTCTCCTGGGATGTTTGTTGAGCCTTCGTCGAGTACTGTAGGACTTGTGGAGACTTCTGAAGTTGGGTAACGAAGTCTCCACTTTACACATCCCGACACCCCATAATATGATTACCACAGCCTGATATTATCACCAGAAACACTATTATACGATTTTCAAATAGTTTGGAATCCATACTCCAAAAAAAAAAAACACTGAAAGCAATGAAAATTACGAGTGTGTATGACCTTCCCACTTGCACTCGTTCGCCGCTGGTACCCTATCATTTATTATTCATAAAAACACTCACACTTAATATTTCTATTACTATATAACACTCATATATATATGCAGTCTTTATCCATAAGTTTCCTTCAGTAATAGTAGTTTATTGTCACTGTAGGCATTCAATTTCTCTTTCAGTAAAATACATAGCATTCACTTTCTCGTCCTGTATACTAGCATTGAGAGCGAATCTATCACTTTCACTTTCACTTTCATAACTCATAGTATTCATACATGCTAGAGTGAAACTTTCACTTTCTTTACTCCTAGTATATATACTCGCGTTTTATATTACTACTCATTTACATTTCTATTTACATTCTCTATTTTATTTACATTAATTACATTTCTATTTTATTTACACTGTGTTATGCACTGTCACTTGCAGTAACTTATAAAACTATTTTCCACTGTTCACTTATATTTACATTCATTGCTTTCACTTGCTGTTTACACATTATTTACACATTATTTACATTTCCACTTGCACTGTTTTAGTCACCAGAAAGATCGTAGTCACTGTCCATCATTTTCATTGATAAATTAGCCAGTTCACGTTCCACAGCAATCACTTAGCCCTTTACCCCTTTCCACACGAGGTTTAGTAGGGGTAGAGGTCACAAGGCCCTTTGCATGGGGCTAAAAAGCGGTGGAATTGGACAGGCGTGAATCCGACGTGGTTTCACCTTGAAAGACGACAGTAAACTGAATGCTGTGGTGGCCTAGGGGGAGTGCAACGCTGCCAATGTCAGCGTGGTGACAGCTGCTAAAATATACACTATGAAATGATTGGCAGGAAATCTAGACAATACATAATAAATTAGGTAGTTCCAGGTGAATGTAAATATCACTTCGGCTTCTCCCTTCCTTTCTCATACATATTTTTATTACGAAAATAGATTATACGGCATATTTCAAGGGGAAATAAACAGGGAAAATTAGCAAACGAGTGCACGTGAGGTGTTGTCAGGTGATAATTAGCCAATTCCAGGTGTATGGCACTATCACTTACCTTATTTCTTTTTTGTATATATTATTTTGTATAAGAATAGGGCATAGGGCTTATTTCAATGGATGAAATCAGTGGAAAATTCTGGGGAAGATTTAGTGCAGAGCGGCCAGGCAGGCGAGAGGAGAGGGTAATGGAGGGGAGGTAGGGAAGGGAGTCAAGAACGGGGAGAAATGACTAAATTGTCAACAATGGATGGGAGTACAGATGAGATTAGGAGTGCTGACTAGTGTTGGACGTTGGGAGTACTGATAGATGATACAAGCCACCACTTGAAAGCCCAGGCGAATTCAAATTAACACAGAATCACAAAAGTGATGCCCCTTGGAATGATCCCTTGCTCCCAAGCGTCATGAAAGTGACACCCTGTGGTTAAGGGGCTAAGGATAGAAAAGATGTAGGTTTGTTCACCTGGTGGACCAGTGAAAGAAGAGGAGAGCCAAAGGTGGTGGTGAACATTGAAATCTCCAAGAACGGAGATTTCAGAGAAAGGAGAAATGGATAGAATGTGTTCCATCATAGAAGTAAGATAGTCGAAGAATTTTTGATAGTCAGTAGAATTCGGGGATAAGTAAACAGCACAGATATATTTAGTCAGAGAATGACAAGAAAGCCGAAGCCAGAAAGTAGAGAATTCAGAAGAATCAAGTTCAGGAACACGAGAGCAAGATAAATCATTGCGTACATATACACAACATCCACCTGTGGCTTTGAAATGAGGATAAAGAAAGTAGGAGGAAACAGAAAAGGGTTTGCTGTCAGTTGCCTCAGACAACTGAGTCTCTGTCAAGAAGACAAGGTGAGGTTTAGTGGAGGAGAGGTGGTGTTCGACAAACAGAAAGTTAGAGGAAAGGCCGTGAATGTTGCAGAAATGAAGGAGAAGTGAGTCAGACAGTGGTTCCAGGCAATTCATAGAGTTGGCACTGGGAGAGCGATTGATGGTGGGGGAATTCATGGTCCCTCCCCCCTGGGGACTCCGAGGCCTGATTTTCAGATGCGCGCACGCACACACACACACACACACACACACACACACACACACACACACACACTAGTGGGCATGATTTTCTGCCATTAATATGCTTGGAAACGAACGTCAGTTTCCTCTGTCAAACATATATAGTTAACAGTCATGTTTTCTTTCAAAGATTCATTATGGAAAACTAAGTTGTGATTGGTAAACAGTTATTACACTGTTGGCTAAATCCCAAGACCGGATCCAAGAAAATGTGATTTTTGACAGTCAAAGAAACCTAAACAGTCAGATCAAAATATACTTTTCGGTTTTCTTTTTTTTTTTTCATGCAAATGAGTCAGTGATAACATTTATTTTTTATATATTTGTATTTACTTTAGTAAATATTATTGTACGTTTATATTAAATATTTACTCTTTTTCTGAAAATATGAAGGGCGAAGGGGGAGTGGCATTCTTTCCCCACGTCCCTCTCCAACTCAATGTTCGATTTTGAGGGGCTTAACTCAAATGCTTCACATCTTGTAGCTTGCTCCAGCCTTACACAGAAGTAATAAAACACTATTTATTCTGAAGGAATATTTTCTCCTCCTAATGCAATCTCATTCCTATTTTATATAACTCTGCAATGCAAGAGATAAACAATAATTTCACTCCTTCATGTAGGCAACTGGTAAGCCTTAGAAATTAGCTGTTCACTCAGTATTTCTCTTTACTTATGACTTCCAGTCTTTTAACTGGAGTGTGTTTATGCATCTTGAAATGAACGGATTCTGATTATGGCTCTGTAATGCTCAGCTCTTTCTGCAAAAGGGCAACTGTTCTGTAGATTTCCAGGCTTGTGGCTTTTCTTCCCTTCCTGTTTCATAGAATATAGCACTTCATTCAATCGACAATATCAGCCATTTTAGACAAAGCCTTGTCCATCGCCTTATGGCGTGACATTAATTTTACAAATGAACAGAATCCCCATTCATATGGCCAACAGAGTATCCCAGTAATTACCATGCACTGCAGAATGTATTTTACAGTCCCATAATAAGCACATTAAAGCCGTATAGACAGTGAAAAGGGAGTATTTATGGCTTTTAAATAAATGTATAAACATATGGTATATTTACTCACACATTCAAACAGTGGCCATGGCCAAAGTGCCACAACAATCCTTGATTATTTTACTTTTATTTTCTCAGAGTTTTTAAAGAGTGACTACGTGGAATGCACCACAGTACCGTTGCCACAAATATATCAAAAATATTTGTATAATATTAAGATCAACAATAGTGAAGAACGCCTGCGCTCGACTTGGCAAGGCCATTTGGCAAGTGAGACGATCAAAAATTTGAATCAACCACCAACCAGCACTGGGAAGCCCTCTGCACTGGCTGTCGGTTGGGGGTGATGCAAAACGGGTGGACAGAGACTTCCAGGTGTTGACGGGAACCTCAAATGTATTCCCGCCACAGTTTGAAGTAGCTGCCATTTGATCTCATCACCAAAGGGTAGGAAGACTCCCATCTCCTCACACAAGCATACCTCAGTCTTCTCTGTGACTTAGCCAGGTGCTGAACTATGTTTTCTGAAACTTCTCATCCAATTCCATTCCCGCCTCATGTGGAGCCCTTGGCTCATCCACCTCTGTCAAGCATCTTTCTAAGGATACTAGGAAAGGGAGCAGTGATAGTGCCATAGGGCATGCCTTGGACACCAATGTGTATAGTTTATTTAGTAGTGGAGAAGTTATCACACTGAGAGCAAAGCCAAAGTCAGCGCCACAAGCATCATGTGCACGTGCATGAAGACATCCTGCTTCGAGTGCCAAAAGTTACCCATCTCCTTCATGTCTTTACTCATTGACGCAACCACCTGCAGACCTGGGGATGCTTTCATTTGCAAGAAGAATAGTTGTTGAGTATTATAGTCTTTAATTTTTTTCTCTGACTACTATGCTTTCCTAGATTTGAAGCTCTGAATAAGGGCTATTATGGGAAAAATTGTCATACTGTGAGGGCGACCGCGCCAAAATAATGCTGGCGTCAAAGGTAGTGTAGGCTAGATTAAACTAGATTATGTCCAGTTCAGCTGAACTGGATTAGATTAGGTTAGGCTCTTTAGATGAGAGTAAGACCCCCCTTTTTTGTCAACTCTCTCGCATCTTTTCAATAGCATTTTATTTTTCTTCTTTTGCTATAACATTCTCATGTATACAACTTTAAAATAATGCCACAGGTTCCATAAATATAGCAGAGGTACATATTAACGAGTGTGAGAAAGCTTCCTCACCACACAGGATTACAGCAAAATGTTCTTTATTCTGACCAACATATAATCCTAAAGGGCCAGTGAAGAAGGATGGGTTCACCAGAAGGTATATGATCCATATTCTGGTTGTAAAGTCCATACAATCTAGTCATCAATATCAGCTAAGTAAAATCCTTTGGCTTTAGTTGGACTAAAATTCTAAAGCTGTCTCAATCATTAGAGGGGTAAGTGGCTCTTTAGCACCCCCTCCCTACAAGCTTATCTCTGTTCACCCACTAAAACAATTATCAGCACTCCCTGCTTCGATGCCCTCCGCAACTCTCACTGGCACAGAAGCAGTAAATATGTGGGAAAGGTTGGTACCACTGAGTTATATAATATGGAGAGGTTTTCTCTTGTGTAGCACCGTGTATTTGTGTGTCTGCCGCCAGGGCAGTGTTGGTGTAGTGACAGCCATGTTTAAGCATCCTGCTTGACGCCCACACCTTTTGAAATCAGCTGATGAGTCCAGAAAATATAGTGCCATGGTCCACTGCATAGCTTACGAATGCAAAAATGGGCACAGAAATATTATTCATCCAGATGGCATTACATTTCACAGGTAAGAAATATAACTTGTTCCTCATTCTACATGATTACTGGATAAGGATTCGGACGCACTCATGGCAAGTAAACATACCCGTGAGAAAGCTCTCCTAATTTTGACGAAATTCTGAAGGATCTAGCAAATTGCCACCTTCCAGCCTTTCAGAGTGCTAATGTAAGACCTAGTCTTTAGTACAGTGTCACCTAGAAATAAGGGTTTTTGGAGTTTGTCAGTATTTTTGCTGTAAAATCCCATACACCTGGCCAGTCTGGCAGGAAGTTCTTGTGTCTGCGTATGGGCAGTGCAAGGAGAGTGATGTGTAGTATCATCACAGCTAACCCACTCTGCCTGAGCACATGCACCAACTCCTCTCCACTGGCAAAGGTTTTGCATACACTCTGAATGCTACCCTGTTAGAGCTGTATGGGGCTATATACTCAGGGCCTGTCACCCTCATTGATCTTGAGGTCAACTTAGCACTCAGTAACAACGAAGCCCCATCTGTGGAAGCTTGGCATCCACTTGACCTTCATAGACACCAGGGCTCCACATTTACTGCAGTTGCAGTGACTCCTAGGATGCCTCAACCTGTGGCCCTCTGCTAAACACCCCATGGAACACACTTCGGATATCAACTTTAATCATCGTCTCCTGCTGCAATAATATCCAAGCACAATGAGACTTCTTCTCAGTGGAAGGTTCCTGATCACTTCCTCCCTCACCTCACTCTTCAGAAAACACTTTCCCAGCCTGCATCAGTTCCTCCAGCATTTCCTCCCTGGGCTGAATACATCAAACTCCTCTTCAAAGAGTACCCCACTGTTGATATGAAGCTTCATTGGCTATCTCAGTTTCACCAAGACGTTCCATCTCGATCAGAATCTAGCTGAGGTCAAGATGTCTGCTGTCATTTCCACTTTGTCTAAATCTCAATACGAAGTACGGACATTATACACAGGGTCACGAGTGGTGAGTTCTTGTCCTTGTTCCTGGATGTTCAGGACTCAGTCGACAGGCCCCATAGTTCTCTACCTGTCTTATCACCCGCTACCCTGTCGGCATTGACCCTTCCTTGGCCAAAGAACTCCCTGGCATCTACACTGCTCATTGTTTCCATCAAAAACAGGATGCCCATCAACCTGCTTCTTGTCACTTGGAGTCTCCCAGACCCTCCTTTGGCAGTCGTCAGACTCAGTTTCCTCCCTCGTCTCCCATCCTGTAAGCCACACAGGATGAAGGACGAACAGCCGTGGTGCCTCAAATCCTAGGGAATCAGATATATATCATGCTACTGCTCTGCCTCGGAGAAGTGTGCATGGTGTGCTGCCAACCATGAATCCTGGACTTGCCCATATCGTACCCCTTCACCACCCCCATTGCTGCTACCACTTCTGCTTCAGAACTGCCACCCTTACCTGCACCAGACATCTGGCGGTGATGTCCTCGTTGTTATGAGCCAGGAGTCAGTGTGTGGCATGGTTGTACCAAACACTCAGGCGATGCTGCGACTTCTAGAGCTGTGCTACCACTCACCACAACCACCGCCGCCACCTCCACCAGGCGTTGCCACCTCACCTGCCTCTTCTTCCATTCCTGATTCTGCACAAGTACTTGCCGTCCGTGAAGCCCTTGCCTCTCTGATGTCTCAGTGCAAAGCACTTACAGTTCACTTTGATGCCACTGAGGCACGCATCGATGGCCTGGTCAATCGGCACATCAGCACAAAAACCACATTTGCTTCTCATGTTGAGTCTCATCAGGTTATTATCTCAGCTGTCACCACTCTCACAGAGAAGCTGGATGCTATCACCTCTCGCCTTGAGAGATCATTGATCTATCGACAATGGACCCCTCACATACTACACAAGGCAGTGCTCATGCTACTTCCTCATCTCCGCCTGACTCCTGGTAACCTAAACATAGAATTTGCTAACCGAATGCTGCTTCATTTTATCTCTTGGAATGCCTGTGAAGTCAGAAATCTTTCAGAACTGGCTGCACTCAAGAGCTATGTATATCGTCATCACCTGCATGTTATATTAATTCAAAAAGCTTTTATTGGACGTCCTCCACCTGGGGAAGAGGCTCCCTCATTTAATGGCTACATTTCGCATGTTCACCCCCCGGGAATAGTCTTATTAGTTACATTCATTCCTCCATACCACATAAACTTCTCCACTGCTCTGTGGATGATGATATGACCTTTTAGCTTTTTTGAAGTCATAGTGTGTTAATCTCCCTGCTTTCCCAACTCCTACAGTTCGTGGCATGATCTACAATGATCTTAACCCTCTCAGGAAACTTGGCCAGTGCATCCCTGCTCTGTCTCCCGGTTTGGGTCCAGTCAGATATTTCCCCCGTGTTGAAAGTATGGTTTATACTTTTGTTACAGAACAGGCCCTAATACAGATACCAATTATTTTTTTGCTGCATTTGAAAGCTATTTTTCTTTTGTTCTTCGGCTGTAAATTTGTAAACTTATAAATTTATGTAGAACAAAGCATGTGAATACTATACTGAGTTCATTCATGAAGAAATTGGAAATTTTTGAGGAAGTAAAATATCATTATTTTAAATACAGTCCCTGTTCTGTTTTACTTTCTTTGCATTATGTTATCAAATTTCTCATGATAATTTATAGTGTATGGAGCTCATGAAAATTTGCTGTAGTACTATTTTCTTTCCCAATCGAATACTGTACTATTTTAGCCACAAAAAATAAAAGATTGTGATTTGCAACTTGCACCGGCATCACACGTTTACAGTTAGCCACACCATTGCCAGACATACGAGCCTATAATGTGTACGAAAGCAAATCATACGCCTTTTCTGTCTTGTGTTTTTTCATCCAATAGTTCATACGTGTCTAAATTGGTATGAAAACCGTGAGGGGGATAAGTAGATCATACGCGCCAAATGCATATGGAAACCGTGAAAGGGTTAATGGCCAAGATCCTGCTGTGGGTGACCTCTCTCCTACTCCAAATCACAATGGGCGTCCTCTCCTTGAATACATCAGCTGCTATCAACACACTAACTGGGACACCGATGGTGCCACGCTCACTTGTAGTGGCACTATGATCACACCATAACATCCGAGCTAGTGCTGTCCCACATCAGGTGCACTTCTATCCCTACCCTCTTTTCGGACCACGTTGCCCTCAGCCTCCACTCCTCTCTCCCTGCTGGACCTTCCCCTCCTTATATTTGCACCCGCATTACCATTCCTCCTAAGTACTGCCCTACGTACAGTTGGACATGAAGTGCAACCAAAAATGCTAGTGTGTGGCGATAACTGGCAGCTGCTCCGTAGTAAACACTCGTATTTTATCGATGGATCACTCAGAACCAACAACCGTTGTAAGGATGGACGTGATTGGCTGAAGCGTTAAGTATCGAAACAAATGTTTTGTCCCTTGTTTATTACTGAATATTAACAACGTGGCAGGAAATAATGTACGCAGATGATGCCTAAGTGCTAAATAAGCAAGCTGTAATTATAGTTTTAGTAAGAATAACATGTAGCAATGAGTACCGATTAACTTATGGTATTATGTTCGCGTACAGAAAAGTGTTTCAGGGGTTAGTTTCGAATGATTTTGACCTTTGAAGCAGTGGAACCTGTCTGAGACACATTCTCTAATGAGTGTCGGTATCTAACGAGACGCAAAGTTTCCTTACGAAATGGGCTAATATGAGAGGCTAGGTAATTACACACTCTGAAATTCTTTAGTGTAATATATAAGTGATAAAAGATTGGGCATTCCAGTTAAACATCACTAGCAATGCAAATTTTGTAAATCAGTTATGCAAGTCTTATAATATTCCCTCAGTACGATGGGAATGTACGAGTGGATGGAGTGGTTTGTCAGTGGGGTGTGCCAGCTGAAATAGATGAGAATGGTAGCGCTTTCGTGGACATCTGCGCTGGTAAGGGGTTGGCAATAGCTAACACCTACTTTCGGCACAAGATGATCCACCGGTATACATGGAGAGTAATGAGGAGGATGGATGGTGAACTTGTTGAACGAAAGGCAATGATAGACTACGTGTGTGTGGATGAGCGAATGAGAAGACAAGTGTTGGATGCAAGAGTGTGGAGAGGGTGGGGGCTTGGAGTCTCGGACCATCACTTAGTGATGGCCAAGGTAAGGCTGCAAAGAAAATGGTTGAAGAGACGAAGGGGAAGACAGGAGGAAACAGCTCCTGTGAGAAGAGTGGAGAATCTGCAAGATGGTGAGAAAATGGCAGAGTATAAGAGCATAGTGGAAGAAAGATTGGGAAGGTATGAGTTAGAGCAGATGGAAGGGGTGGAAGACGTATGTAAGATATTCAAGGAAGAGATAGGCGCAGCGTGTGAGGTGGTTTGTGGAGTGAGGAGGAGATGCAAGGGTGTGCAAGAGACAGCATGGTGGAATGATGAGGTGAAACGAGCTGTGGAACAAAAGAAGAAGGCATATACTGAATGGCTAGCGAGTAGATGTAGAGGAGAAGATGAGAGAGAGAAAAGAGAGGTATATGTGAGCAGGAGAAGGGAGGTGAAGAGACTGGTGAAGGAGAGTAAGAAGAAAGTGGATGAAGAATTTGGGGGGAATCTGAGTGTGAAATGGAGGTAGAGTAAGAAATTGTTTTGGAAGAAGGTAAAGAAAATAAGACAGTGTGAAAGGGGAAATAGCAGGGGAGTGAAAGATAGGAATAATAGATTGTTGGTGGAGAAGAGAGAGAAATTGAGATGGAAGGAGCACTTTGAGGATTTGTTGAATGTAGAGAGTGAGAGCAGTGCGCGTATAAGTGGTTGGGGAATGGCTGGGAGAAGAAGAGATGAGAGGAGGGAGGAAGAGATCAGTAGGACGGAAGTTGTGGAAGCAATGAAGAAGATCAAGTTGGGAAAGGCCCCAGGAATTGATGAAGTGTGTGGTGAAATGCTAACGTATGGGGATGAGATTGTTGTGGAGTGGATATGGAAGTTGTGTAGATTGGCTTGGGAAGAGGGAAGGGTTCCAGAGGACTGGAAATCAGGTGTAATTATTGTTCCTTTATGTAAAGGAAAAGGGGAGAGAGAAATATGTGGTAACCGTAGGGGTATTTACCTTCTTAGTGTGACTGGAAAAATATTTGGTAGAATACTCATTGATAGGGTTAGGCATATGACAGAGGAGCTAGTTGGAGAAGAACAAGAGGGATTTAGGAAGGGAAAAGGGTGTGTAGATCAGATATTTGTTCTAAGATGTATAGTGGAGAAGTATCTAGAGAAGCGAAAGAAAGTGTATGCTGCCTTCATGGACTTGGAGAAAGCTTATGACAAAATAGATAGGTAAGGTATGTGGAAGGTATTAAGAATATATGGAGTGGAAGGGAAATTGTTGAGTGCTGTGAAGAGTATGTACGAAGGAGCTAGGGCTACGGTGCGAGTGGATGGTGAGCTGAATGAGTTCTTTGATCTCAATGTGGGACTGAAATAGGGTTGTGTGATGTCTCCATGGGTGTTTAATATATACATGGATGGGGTTGTAAAGGAGGTGCAAGGTAGGGCAGTGGATGTGGGGGTGGCTCTAATGAATGAGGGTGAGATTTGGAAGATTCCGGTGTTGCTGTTTGCTGATGATACAATATTGTTGAGTGAAGATGAATGGGAGTTGCAAGGTTTGGTGAATGAATTTGGGACAGTGAGTAGGAAGAGGAATCTGAAAGATAATGTAAACACGAGTAAAGTTATGGTGTTTGAGAGGAGTGAAGTCACAGAATGTACAGCGAGGTTGGATGATGAGGATATGGAGAATGTGCGTGCATTCAAGTACTTGGGTAGTGTGATGAGTAAGGATGGAACCTTAGGGGATGAAGTGCGTGAAAGGGTACAGCAGGAAAGGAAGGTTGTTGGTTCACTGAAAGCAGTGATGAGATATAGGGAGGTGAGTATGGAAGTTAAGAAGTCACTGCATGATAGTATTGTGAATCCTACCCTGACGTATGGAAGCGAGGCGTGGACCTTGCAAGAGGGTAACAAGTCAAGAGTGAGAGCAGTGGAAATGAGTTACTTGAGAGGAGCATGTGGAGTGACATGGAGGGACAGGCTGACGAATGAAGAAGTGAAGGAACGTTGTGGGGTGGATGTGGATGTGGTTGAGAAGGTAAAGAGAAATACACTGAAGTGGTTTGGACATGTGGTGAGAATGGAGAATGATTGACTAAGAGGGTCTAAGAGGGTATATGTGGATGAGGTGGAGGGAGGGAGAGGGAGGGGTAGACCGAGGATGAGGTGGAGGGATGGAGTTGAGGGGTATATGAGGAAGGGGGGAGTGAGTTGGTGGGAGGGTAGTCAAATGGTGGGTGACAGAGCGATTTGGAGGCGTTTTGTCTGCGGCCACCCTTTGCGGGAAAAGGGCGTCGGGCTATAGATAGATAGATAGATGATGTCATTTATAATTCATTCATTATGGTTACAGAAAGTTAAATTTAACTAAGAGAGAATAATTGCCTGCACAGCAAAAGAAACTACTTTAACTATTCCCCCTAGTATCATGATTTGTAACCGAATACGCGATGCAGTTTAACTATTTCATTGCAAATTGATACTGACAGCAGCGAGTGTCCACACTATGAATCTAGTAGCATGCTACTTGTAGAGCTCCATCCCTGAGTAGGGGATCTCAGCATCGGGTAAATTACCCCCAGCGCAGTCATTGCAGTCATTCTGCATTGAAACACATTTTTCGTCATATATATGTTAGCTCCAGTGTCTTCATAAACGGATGTATTGTTTATGCATAGTATGGCCAACGATCCTAAAGTATTTAATTTCATAGGATGTCTACTATAAGGAGATTGCTCGAGTCGAATTGGAGGGGCCTAAAAGCCATGCTCGGCATACCTGTTCACGCCACACATTGTTCCCATGGATCCTTCCTCCCTTCTTGTCTCACTATGGTGTGGAAAGCAAGGATACCTCTAACATTTATATATCCTCATTCATGTCATTGCATCCATATGTATTGCTGGTGGGCATCAATGTTATTATTATTTTTTATTTTGTCAACCATCACTTATTTCTATGTAGTTCAGGATACAGTAACTATTTTATGAAAAAGGGGGTAGGAATAACCAGGTAAGAAACCTGCGAAATGACGAAATACAGACGACGGGAATTTTCGGCAATTATCCTTACATTAAACCGACACACGTATACTGCATACTGTTAATTATATAAGGCTAACTAAACTGATATCATCAGATAGGAGTTTGTGCTTAGTAATACTGCAACCGAGAATATCTGAGAGCTATATCAGACACCAGCACATTGACCAAGATATATAATGGCTGGTAATGAGTAATATACATGTTCTTCAGGAACAGTGAAGGTTAATACTATATTTTTCTTTGATCAACGATACTCTAAGATACTGTTAATCACAGGGAAGTGTGTATCGGGGCAGCAACACGTTCTCGTAATTCACAGTGTAGCCATGTGCTCGAAAATCAAACTCTACATTACATTTATTTTTATTTATACACCTTCTGTTCAAACTTTAATGTACAAGTTTTATATTTCCATCCCTTACATATTATCTCACTATAAATAAATACATTTAATTTTTACTTAATAACATTAGTATGGAAATAGAAATATCAACATGCATGAGAATTATTAAATGTGCACCATAAAAGACTTGACAAGGAAGTGTTGCAAGAACCAATATTACTGGACAGTTCAGTACTTTGTCCAACCACCAGTCTTCGAGATTACACTGTGGAGGCGCTCTGGGACGGAAGCCACGTGGTTGTGAATGAGAGTCGGTTTCCCTCTCAAGACTTGCCAATCCAATGTCATGTGTTGCATGAGTTGCTCTAGCTTTCTTTCCTGTGCTGGCTCCCACATATTCACAATGTTAGCCCGCACGTTTTCTATAGGGTTCAGGTCATGGCTGTTTCTAGGCCAGAGTAGATCAACGTGGCGCTGTTCCTCAACCACCGTTTCACTACCGTAGCTGTGTGAAGATAATGGTCTCTGGACATGGGAGGGCGTAGGAACGGACAGCGGGCATTATCACTTCCTCAAGTAGCCTATCTCCAGATACTTATCTGAAGTGGACTTGCCCTCTGTCTGTGTGACCTGTCCAACCCCATACAGGAAAATCCATCCCCACACGTTGCAAGTCACTTGACCGCTGCGAGCTACCTGTTAGATGTTCTGATCATACCTAGAAGACATGTGATATAATGTATAAAGACATGTTTGGGTTTTTATATCGTATGTTCACACATGTAAAGTATATATAAATATATATATATATATATATATATATATATATATATATATATATATATATATATATATATAGTAAGTCCTCATGTTTGGATGCATTTTACTTCCACGCCTCGTTTTTCGCGCAAGAAAAAAGTTTCCGAGTTGTCTCACAATTCGCGAATTTCCCGACAATTCAATGCTCCCATCCGGCAGCCGACACTCAGCAGATGATGCGTACCTATGCTCGGTCTAGGCACTGTCCATTTTTCTATGCAACAGTTTTCCATGATCTTTATACAGCAGGTCCTGCGGGGCAGTAAACACACCTGAGTTTGTTTTTGTTTATGATCGTAACGTACGATCTTCAGCCGCGTTGTGAATACACAGCAAGTCCAGCTGGGTAGTAGACACACGTGAGTTTGTTATTGTTTATGATCGTAACGTATGATCTTCAGCCTTGTCGTGCTACTATTTTTTAACAAAGAATCGTTACATGTTCTCGTATCACTATTTAATTTTGTTTTGATGGACAAGTACCTGAAATGGATGTAAATTAAGGTTATCGATATTTAAGGAAGGACAGAATAATAACCATCCCAATACAGAGATGGTAGACTCGACCCACCAATTTTTTATTCTATTTTACTACATTACAGCCTTTCTTAAAATAATATTGTTATAATTTCTCCCTTCATTTTCGTGACAAAGAGGGCACATAAAATGACCGTGGTTTAGTTGACGTACTTTGATGTCGAAAATTAAATAATCTGGTGAAAAGTGGCAGCTTTTCTTTGGTTAGTGAAATCGAGAACTAACCCATCCATTCTCAACAGACCTTCACTTGCCACTCAAGCCAGTCTTTACTTTATTTCTGGTAAGGATTTTTGGTGCTGCAGCTCTTTATAACAGTTTTAATGTCTTTTCAGGTACATGTTTATTGTGTTATGCTGTTTTAGCACTAGTAAACACTCTTCATTTAATTTTGGTTAGGGCCTGTTTAGTGTTAGAGAACTTTCTGATAGGGTAGGTACAGTCGGCAAGATTTCCGACTGGACCACCTGGTTGTGGGATTTGGCTAACGTGCGCCCGTGTGTGTGTGTGTGTGTGTGTGTGTGTGTGTGTGTGTGTGTGTGCCCGACATTTTTTCGGATCGCTAAGCTTCATCCTCCGAATTATATTATGTGGCCATTGTATTATGCTATGATATAGGCTAATAAATATTATGTGATTGGGATAATGGGCTGTGCTCTATACTATTTGTAGTCTGAATTATATAAAATAATTCCCTTGCCTTGCAGCGTGAACCACGATACAGGTTGAGTTGTGGTTCAGAAACAGAGGGCAAGTTCACCCAGAAATGGCGCGATGTAGGGGGAAGGGGGGAGTATGGGAGTAAGCAGCCAACAGTTATATATTCATAGTCATTACAGTATAGTTATCAATGTGTCAATATTATCCTGTGCCCTGATTGATGATAAACCTATTTACTTTTATTATCTTTATATAGACCCGATTACACACAAGGATACCCCCTCCCTAGTTAGCGGAAAACATGCCCTGCTCCACCGCCTCGACTCTCTCTCTCTCTCTCTCTCTCTCTCTCTCTCTCTCAACCTCCTCAGCTAGCTATCAGTACACACACACACACACACACACACATTATCAGTTTGTGCTAATGCGTAATGACGTTGCATTTAGTATGTTTACCTAAAATATAATACTGTGTCAAAATACAAGTGCAATACATAACCACTTCACATGGCGGATTACGTTAACCAGTAATCAATACTTATTTGCAAAGTTTATGTTTCAGTAATAGTCATGGGGTAACCAGACCCACACTGATATTTTCGTTAATGCTAAAGGTAATCGTGTGTTCTGTGGCGGATACCAGTTAGTGGGGAGGTGGCCGCTGACACCTCCAATCCTCATAGCTATGGTGGTGGGTTGTAGTGTCACTGCAGAGGTTTCTGTTCCTCCAGTTATGTCAATAATTAAACTTAACATACTGATGAACAGCCATTTCTTATGAAAAATACAAACAGCCTATATGGAACTATGAAGCATATTTTGGGAGCTTTCTAGCTCTCACGCACCACTCACAGTCTTGGTCCTTTGTTTCAGTATTGCCAGCCTAACAATGTACAGTGTTAATGAACATGCTATTAATATTAGTTCTACATGCTTATTTACATTTAGAACAACTGAATTCAAAACAGGATTTCATTCAGTACACAGAATGCCAAATACAGCATGTGTGTGTGCGTGTGCGTGTGGGTGTGGGACAATGCGTATGGTGGGGGTGGAGGGAGTAAAGTATGAAATTTGTCATAATGGTAATATGGGTGTGTGCATACGTGGCTAAGGACGTCCACGACTGTTATGTAATCTTTGCCTTTAACACTTGATGACACACACTTTAGTATTTACTTAGGTTCTATTTATAAGTCTGTAGCATGTTACATTATTATACTATTATGATTTTGTTTTGGGGGCGAAACCTGAAACACCATATAAAGACAAACACTGAAGTATTATAAAACTGTGATATGGAATGTATATTTTATGAATAACTATCTCTTGCAGGAGAAAATAATGTTATTTTAATGTTCATTATAAGATTACACTGTAGGAGCATCTGTTTTTAATGGTAGCTTACCGGATTCCAAGCGATCAGTTTATTAAGTTATACTAGAGCATAGATTTATGCAATATATCCATTATATATTGTATTAACTATGTCATGAAGGCTCACACAGTGGACTTTCACGTAAACTACTTCGAAAAGGCAGCAAGTTCAGTGTTTAATAGGATACGAAGTTCACGTATTTTTTGATGTGGTTATAAATCCAGCTGTCCTTTACTGGCCAATGTAATTCCTTATAAAATGAGAGTGGTCAAGTGTAAAACCAATACCCTGTGTCGCATAGTAGTTTGAAAATGATCACTGATAATAATTTATGATTACTGTATGACCCTCCCGAATGACCACACCCAGAATCTTTGTTTTATTTATTTTAATGTTGGGCCACTTGGAACAGATATGAGTAAATGACACGATAGCCCACGTGTTTTTATTGAATATAACCCAGCCAGTATGAAGTTTGTTGATTAATGTGATACGTGGGTGTATGGTTATCAGGTAAAAGTGAGAACTTACACACACACACACACACAGAATATATATATATATATATATATATATATATATATATATATATATATATATATATATATATATATATATATATTTGGTGGTGAATTGTAAGAATTATGGTAAACAGACAGGTTGAGGAAAAACTGGAGAGTGTGGAAGAGCAGTAGGTAGATAAAGGCCAGAGTATAGAGAAGCGTTGATAGTCTTCTTCATATGACTGTTACCAGGAATTTTGTATTCATAAAATTTAATGACAGAGAAAAGATTTCTGCAGGCGACAGTATTGTAATGCATGTGTATAAATTTACTGACGATATTTTTAACGACCATATTTTATACTGTATCACTAAACAGTTTTAATATTATTAAAAAAACATTTAGGGATCAACTGATATTCATAGCAATAATACGTCTAGATGAACGCATATTACCAACGCTCGCACCACTGTTCATTAAGCCTTACAATCCTCATAAAATATACCAAACAAATAGTGGATAATGAACCATAACATGAAAAACGGTGGTTTTTCCCAAAGCGTCAAAGATATTAGAAATGAAACTATATGAGCGATGTATGAATATTCTTTTCACGTGCAGTTACGACCGTAGGAACATCTTCGACAAGGCCAGAAGTGGACACGTCACCTGCAATGTCTGGGGGTGAGTGTGCATCCATGGTATGGGTGACGTCACCAGGATAGAAGGGAGTTTCACTGCTAAAAAATACATTGAAATTTTGCAGGATTTTTTCCTCCCCTCAGTTCAGGAGCGGAATTATCCGTTTCCTCCCGGCCCTATAATTTTTGTTCAGGACCGCTGCCCCATCCACACGGCGAGAAGAGTCTCGGAATGGTTTGCAGATCGAGAGGACTTGCAGCTGCTCGACTGGCTCAGTAAGGAAGCAGACATGAACCCCATCGAAAAAATATGGGGGATTATGGTTAACTGTTGGGAGCCTGAGAGTGAACTGGCCCACAATCACGCCTAGTGGGAACAGTTCAGAAGCCAGAAACAGCTCATACGGACCATGTCGCCTCTATGCAAACAGACTGAGAAAGGTGATCGAGAAGGAGGGTGGGTTACTTCCTACTAATGAATGAGTTCCATACAAATCTTATTTTATTTTTTTTATTATCCTCTGATTATAATGGATATTATTCCATGCAGTATAACAATCTAACAATAACTTTAATAACTTACTATAACTTACCTGACAATATAACTGATACGACACTATCTTATACATTTTGTTCACTGACATGATTTTTATTACGGGGACTTATACAGGAATTAGTGACGTTTATGTGCATTTCTTAACGCAACTTTCATGTTACAATTGCAGTTTTTTTTCCATTAAAATATGAAGCTTTCTTGACTGGCACAATCACAACTCCCTAGACATCTTGCCACCTGTTCACATGCCTAAGGTGCTGTTTTCCAGTCGTGATAAAGATTTTTAAAAATTACTCAGGAATAAGTTGGTCAGTGTGTGATCAATAACAAATACGGGTAAACTACTAACAACTGCACTTGCTGTCTGCTCGATGTAGTTTTAAGTGAACGTCCACAATGACATCACTTATAATACAATACATAACTCAAAGCTAGAGTATAACGTAACATACTGATCAAAGGAAATCCGATAATCTAAGCTTAAGAATCGCTGCACCTACAACGTATTTAAACAGATGTTATAATACGGTAATATTTCTTCCTGAAATATTGTTATTCATGTATTTTGCCACACATAATGCATTTTTTTGTATATACATTTCAGTGTTTGTCTTCATATGCTGTTTCAGGTTTCACCCCCAAAACATAATCATAATAATATAATAATGTAACATGCTACAAATTTATAAACAGAACCTAAATAAATACTGAAGTGTGTGTCATCAAATGTTAAAGGCAAAGATTACATATCAGTCTTGGACGTCCTTAGCCAAGTATGCACACACCCATATTACCATTATGACACACATTTCATACTCACTACACTCCTCCCACCCCCACCATACGCATTGTCCCACACCCACACGCACACGCACACACACATGCTGTATTTGGCATTCTGTGTACTGAATGAAATCCTGCTTTGAATTCTGTTGTTCTAAATGTAAATAAGCATGTAGAACTAATATTAATAGCACGTTCATTAACACTGTACATTGTTAGGCTGGCAATACTGAAACAAAGGACCAAGACTGTGACTGGTGCGTGAGAGCTGGAAAGCTCCCACAATATGCTTCATGGTTCCATATAGGCTGTTTGTATTTTTCATAAGAAATGGCTGTTCATCAGTATGTTAAGTTTAATTATTGACATAACTGGAGGAACAGAAACCTCTGCAGTGACACTACAACCCACCACCATAGCTATGAGGATTGGAGGTGTCAGCGGCCACCTCCCCACTAACTGGTATCCGCCACAGAACACACGATTACCTTTAGCATTAACGAAAATATCAGTGTGGGTCTGGTTACCCCATGACTATTACTGAAACATAAACTTTGCAAATAAGTATTGATTACTGGTTAACGTAATCCGCCATGTGAGGTGGTTATGTATTGCACTTGTATTTTGACACAGTATTAAATTTTAGGTAAACATACTAAATGCAACGTCATTACGCATTAGCACAAACTGATAATGTGTGTGTGTGTGTGTGTGTGTGTGTGTGTGTGTGTGTCTACTGATAGCCAGCTGAGGAGGTTGAGAGAGAGAGAGAGAGAGAGAGAGAGAGAGAGAGAGAGAGAGAGAGAGTCGAGGTGGTGGAGTAGGGCATGTTTTCCGCTAACTAGGGAGGGGGTATCCTAGTGTGTAATCGGGTCTATATAAAGATAATAAAAGTAAATAGGTTTATCATCAATCAGGGCACAGGATAATATTGACACATTGATAACTATACTGTAATGACTAAGAATATATAACTGTTGGCTGCTTACTCCCATACTTCCCCCTTCCCCCTACATCGCGCCATTTCTGGGTGAACTTGCCCTCTGTCTCTGAACCACAACTCAACCTGTATCGTGGTTCACGCTGCAAGGCAAGGGAATTATTTTATATAATTCAGACTACAAATAGTATAGTGCACAGCCCATTATCCCAATCACATAATATTTATTAGCCTATATCATAGCATAATACAATGGCCACATAATATAATTCGGAGGATGAAGCTTAGCGATCCGAAAAAATGTCGGGCATGTACACACACACACACACACACACACACACACACACGGGCGCGCTGTTGCGACATTAGCCAAATCCCGCAACCAGGTGGTCCAGTCGGAAATCTTGCCGACTGTAAATGTCCCACCACAATGCACCTCTCTTTTCCCCATTGATTCTTAACTTCACAATTCGACGTTTCGTGGTTCGCGAGGTTATGGCAGAATATCCAAGCCGCGAAAAATGAGGATTTACTGTATATATATATATATATATATATATATATATATATATATATATATATATATATATGACCTGATCAGCTGATCAGATCAAATGCGAGAGAATATCCCCTCAGGGCTGCACCATCATTTATTCGCTCACAATTTCTCTTCAGTCATTTCTATCACACACAGCCACTCTTCCTTGCTCAACAGACATCCCTCTCGCATCCAATGCTCTCTTCACACTGTCCTTCCATCCAGTTCGTGGTCTTCTTCTCAACCTTACACCTCTCACATCCGACCCAGTTATCTTTTTCACCTATCACTCATCATCTATTCTCTCCATGTGCCCAAACCATCGCTTCACCCTCTCCTTAACTCGATCAGCCATCTCCCGCACAACTGCAATTCTCCTTCGCACTTCATCATTTCTCACTCGATCCATACACATCACTCCACACATACTCCTCAGAACCCTCATCTCCATTACATTCAATCTTTTCCTTTCTGCTACACCCATATTCCATGTTTCAGCCCCATATAACACAGTCGGTACCACAACGCCCTCATATAGTCTACTCTTCACATCCATTCAAAGCGAATGGCATCTAAACACTTTTTTCTTTTCTCCCAGCATCTTTCCTACTTCAGCCTTTCTAAACTTCACTTTTGCATCTATTCTTCCATCCACAGCAACATGTGACCCTAAATAGTTAATACACTCTACCTCCTCAAGCAACTCACAGTTTAAAACTATATTCATCTTCCTACCATCTACCAACCTCGCACACTTCGTCACCTAATTTTTATTCTCATTTACTTTCCTCCTTTCACACACCCTTCCAAACTCCTCTACCAACTGTCTCAATCTCTCCTCTGAATCAGCCACCAGAGCAGTATCATCCACAAACAGCAGGTGATTCAGATTCCGCTCTCTACCATCAGCATTCACCAGACTCAAACCTCCACCTAACACTCTTGCATTCACACCTCTTACAACACATTCATATAAATATTAAACAACCAAGGCGACATCACACATCCCTGTCGCAGCCCCACTTTCACAGGCAACCAATCACTCACAGTATTTCCCATTCTTCTATCTATCTATCTATAGCCCGACGCCCTAATCCCGCAAAGGGTGGCCGCAGACAAAACGCCTCCAAGTCGCTCTGTCACCCACCATTTGACTACCCTCCCCCCAACTCACCCCCCCTCCCTCATATACCTCTCAACTCCAGCCCTCCACCTCATCCTCGGTCTACCTCTCCCTCTCCCTCCCTCCACCTCACCTACATACACCCTCTTAGTCAGTCTTTCATTCTCCATTCTCTTCACATGTCCAAACCACCTCAGTGTATTTCTCCTAATCTTCTCAACCACATCCACCCCACAGCGTTCCTTCACTTCTTCATTCGTCAACCTGTCCCTCCACGTCACTCCACATGCTCCTCTCAAGTAACTCATTTCCACTGCTCTCACTCTTGACTTGTTCCCCTCTTGCAAGGTCCATGCCTCGCTTCCATACGTCAGGGTAGGGATACAATACCATCATGCAGTGACTTCTTAACTTCCATACTCACCTCCTTATTTCTCATCACTGCTTTCAGTGTACCAACAACCTTCCTTCCCATTCTTACACTCTACTATTTACATAAAAACTTTTTACTCCTTTTAGCAACCCACCACGAAGTCCATACAATCTTAAAACAGTCCACAAAGCCAATTTCTAACTCCATGAACACCCAAAACACATCCTTACCTTTCTCTAAATACTTTTCACACACTTGTCTCACAGCAAACACCTGATCCACACATCCGCTCCCTCTCCTAAAACCACACCGCTCATCATCAATCACTCCCTCAGTACCCTCTCTAACTCTCTTAATTAACACTCTACCATACACCTTACTTACAACATCCAACAGACTTACATCCCTAAAGCTAGTACATTCATACTTATCACCCTTGCCTTTATACAACGGGACCACACAAGCACTTGCCCAGTCATTTGTCACCATACCTCTCACAAAACACACATTCAGCAATCTTACCAATTAACATTGTACCACACACCTTACCGACAACGCTCAACAGACTCATACCCCTAAAGCTAGTACATTCATATTTATCACCCTTACCTTTAGACAGTGGAACCACATAAGCACTTGCCCAGTCAACTGGCACCATACCTTTCACAAAGCACACATTCAACAATCTTACTAACCAGTCAACAATAGTCACTCCACCACCTTTCGGGCATTCCACAGCACACCCATCCATACCTGCAGCTTTCCCTGTTTTAATCACTATTACCGCCTCCTGCACTTCCTCCATCGTGATCAAGGAATCATTAAACTCTCCCAGCACATTTATTCCTTGTACCCTTCCATCTGCCACAATCTCAGCCTTCCTTTCCTCCTCTACATATAACAATTTTTCAAAATACTCCGCCCATCTCTTCCTTACTGCATCCATTTCAATTAACATCCTTCCATCCTTTGCTTTTACTCGTTCTTCCTTCCCAGACTCTCCCTTTCGCATCCTTTTCACCTCCTTCCAAAACATTTTCGAATTCTGTTGAAAATTCTCAGTCAACCGCCTACCCCACCTCTCATCTGCTGCCACTTTAGCATCATGCACAGCCCTTCTCGGCCTATTCCTCTTTTCCTCATACCTCTCACATGACGCCTCATCCTTCTTCTGCAGCCACACTTCATATGCACGTCTATTCTCAGCCACAGCCATACTTACTTTCTCGCATCACCATTCACTTGCCTTTCTTACACCACCACCCACTCGTCTCACACCATACACCTCTTCTGCATGCCTCACCACAGCGCCCATAAACAGCTGACATTCCTCATCCACACTGCCATTTTCCTGATCTTCACTGCATTCCACTCATCTTTGAATTTCTCCTGATACTCTATCATTTTCTCTCTTTTATCCAACTCACTCACTTTCAAAACCTCCATGCCACACCTAACTCTCCTAGCTCTCACCCATCTCTTACCTACTCTTAACTTTCCCTCCACCAGGTTGTGGTCAGACATACCGCCACCCTCATCTCTCAGAACTCTCACATCCAACAATCTTCCTATTACATTCCTGGACACAACCACATAGTCCGTCAATGCTCTATCAACAACTCTTCCACCCCCCTGTCTCACCCATGTATACTTATAAATATCTTTCTTCTCAAACAAGGTATTTTCAGTCACCATCTCTCGCTCAACACTCATCTCTATCATCGTTCCCCATTTTCATTTCTTCCATGCACACCATGCATACCAACTACACCTTCGACTGCAACATTTCCCACCCTAGCATTCAGATCACCCATCGTTACCACATTCAAAGTCGCTCCAAAACTCTGCGCTCATCATCATTCCAGAAAGACTCCCTCTCTTCTGCATCTCTTTCGCTACCAGGCCCATGTGCACTCACAGATATCCACAATTCATGTTCAAATTTCGCTTTCACCCACATCAGTCTGTATGACACATCCTTCCATTCTATCACACACTGCTGCACTTCTGGGCTCACTATCAAGGCCACACCTTCTCTCGCCCTTCCTCTGTCAACACCTGACATCCATCCATTCTCACTTCCAAACATAGACTCACCTTTCCCTTTCGTCTATGTTTCCCTCAAAGCCAACACATTCAAGGTTCTTCTCACATTCTTCCAATTTCCTCCCTTTCAGTCTCAATCGTACTCACGCACAGTCATAGATCCAATTTTCAGGGTACGGGGATAACTGAATCCCCATCCCTTTCTGGGGCTCTGGTTACACATCTTTATATAAAAAAAAAAAATCTCGCCCTCGATATTGAAATGCACAGTACATAAAATCTTAAGAAAAGAACAAGATATACAGGGTGTCCCGTGATTGACCTTACGCATTAACTTCAGGGATGATTCTAGGACTGATTTTGAACAAAAAAATTACATTAACATGGGTCCAAATAACAACCGCCATGGAGCCACAGTTATTAGTGATCTTATAGGTGATTACTGAGGGCAACAATTTTCGCTCAGTAACTTTAATTCCATAAAAACTGAGAAGTAATGCAACTCATGTTGATTTTTTTCTAAAAAGCAACCATAGAAACACCTGAACGTAGAGCGTGAATTCCCAGAACCTACAAATTGCAACAAGATTATCAAAATGCTTAGCCTAAACAGTGTGACCTGTGCAGAGAATACTATAGGTAACTCAATAGTTAAAGCAACAGGCTGCAAACACTGAGCATCTTGTCCATCATGAAAACTATAATTTTACGAAAAGAAAGGTTCAGATGCGTAAAGGAGCTTGTGAGAACGCTTCATTCTGTTAATTCTGTTAATACTGGGCCCGAACACCACTCACCAAGACCTTGAACAATTAGTGGTCTGTGTATTTATGTAAGGTCCTTCATTTTAATTGTCGGTGTATCTGTGCAGAATCCCCCTCTCCTGTCTATCTTTAATTTGTGATATTGTGTTACATCTCTCTCTCTCTCTCTCTCTCTCTCACTCTCTCCAGTCGGGTCCTCCTCTTGAACACACACGCAGACACGCCCCCCCGAATTTTTCACCACTTTCTCCGGACATTTGCCTCAGGTTCGTGAAAGCTATATATATACAGTGAGCTAATAGTGCCGAGAAGAGGATATAGAAGATAGAGAAGAGGAGATAGCCTGGAATTGGATATAATGTGGAAGATATGACGGAAGAGGACCCAGGAAATTTGAAAACATTTGAAATTTGAAATTACCATACGCTCACCTACACGGCTGACTAGTGAATGTGGCAACAAAAGTTTTGACTGTCTTACCACAAGAGACTAGAAAGGTTTGTGATCATCTATATGTATTTTGACGAAAGTAAAGAAGTGACTCTTGTGAAGGAACAGACCAGACGAAACGAAAAAGTGCACCAAGAGGTAAAACAATGAAACCTGTGATTTTCACTGCTGGAAAATCTTGCAAAGCCACGCACAAGCTTTGACTCAAGCCGACCAAGCTGCTCTGCATATCTCTAAGTAGCATTTAGTGCTCAAAGTTCACAAACCATTTAGTGCCAAGAGTGATTTATTTACCTGATACATCTAATATGGCATCCAGCTCAAGTGTGGAAACATTGTCCCGGGACAATATCCAATCGGCCAGCAGTGAACCATCTCTAACTAACCCAACAAAGGACTATCTCAAGAATTTTAATAAACCGGACCTACAGAAACACTGCCGAGAACTTGGTTTGAAAAATATGTGGGTTAATAAAGATGAGTTGATAAATATGATTATGGATAATACCAACACTGCAGTGGCTGACACTAACATCAGTTCATGCAACCAAGCAACTGAACAATCTTATCAACATGTAATACAAAGTATTAATGATATAAAAGAAATTCTGAAAACTAAGGACAAGAAAATTGAACAGCTTAACACAGAAATCAAGGCCGCATTCACCACAATCGAAACACTGGCTCAACGTGTCTCAGTCTTGGAAAGTGAGAAACGACGCAGACACCACGAATCCGAATCTGTGGAGGGGGCAGGTGAAAGAACGAACCTGATCCAGGCAGGTGAAGAGGGTTACTTTATAGATGAAATAAACCAGCGAGTCACGGCATTAGAAAAGCAGATGAATGAGTGTCAACAAGGTGCTGACCCCGTGACTGAAGGTGCCCTGAGTTCCCCATCACCAGAGGAGGGACACACACACCTCATAGCAAGACTAGACCAAAGGATGTCAGCACTTGAGGAGGAATTTCGTGGAAACCAACGACAAACTAACCCAGAAACTGTAAGTATCCCAGTACAACCTAGTGAAAAAACTCTCCTACTGGGTGACACTAACCTCTCCCAGATAATATCCTCTGACCTCCATATAACTTCTCATATAAGAACACAGGAGGGAGTCACTGTTGATTTCACGAAGTGCTGGGTGGCCGAGAAATTAAACTGGATTCCTAAAAGTTGCATAATTTATGGTGGTTTATTTGACTTAATATAAAATGCCTCTCCTGAAAAAATTACAGATGATATAGGTTCTTTGGTGAGTGAATTAAAAAGGAAAAATGAAATGATGAATATATACATATGCCAGCTTGTGCCCAGCCTACAGTCAGATCTTTTACAGGCTAAAATAAATGATGTGAATGACCACATTCTAAAGTGGTGTGAAACAAACTGTGTACCAACCATCCAGACTGATCTTGCATTTAAACTGGGCACTGGTGAGGTTGATGATATGTGCTATTATGCAAATGATATTCATCCAGGCTCAATCCTAAATAGACTAGGAGCAGTACGACTTTTATCAACTATTGCCAAACAGTGTGGTGATTTCAACCTGTGTTCTGAATGGGAAAAAGTTAAAACTGATTTGGATTACCATCACAGGAAGACCATTTTTAAGGATCCCCACAGAACCCATTCTCTATATGTTAGTAGAAGCTCGATGGACCCGAACCGCAGCCACCCTACAGGGACCCGCACCTACACTGATGCCCTGGGGAGACAGACGAGAGGGACAGACACACGCCACTTCTACGTGAATCCACATCATGAAGAACATAACCAGTCATACGAAGCAAATAACTGGCAGAGGACATATGTGGTAAGAAACAGTACCAGAAATAACCGTGCTGTAAGTAATCACTCAAGCTATGCACATAATGTAACACATAATTCTAGGAAAACTGGTTGTTTCAACTGTGGAGAATTCAATCACAGACAGTCAACCTGCAGATATGACCATAAACTTGTATGTGGTAACTGCCACGCCCTGGGCCATAAGAGCCGACTATGTAGATATTACAACACATAGGGGTTTGGCGAAGAAGAAACAGCCGGTGGGACTCCTTCAGTAACTAAAAAGGATTTTCTAATTATTGAACATATTAATGCTCAGTCATTACTATCAAATCTTGATGAAATTAAGTTACTCATGTATGAAAGAAATGTTGATATTTTGTGTGTGAGCGAAACCTGGCTTCTTCCCATCACCCCGATTGAGTTTGTAGATATTCCAAACTATAAGATTTTTAGACATGACAATGGTCGAGGTGCTGGTGTCTGTATCTATGTTAAAGACACTTTAAGTTCCACTGTACTTAATGTAAATATTCCAAAACAACCTGGAATCGAGGATATTTGGCTAACTGTACAGTGTCGTAAGTTGCCTTCTGTTAATGTTGGTTGTGTGTACAGACACCCTAAAGCGACTGTTTTATCCTTTGATTATATTCAGGAGATCTTTAGACTAATGATTCTGCGGAAGAAGATCATTTTCATTCTTGGCGATTTTAATGATGACCTTCTCTCAGCTGGAAGTAAGCTTAGGCATATTATCAGAAACAATAAATTAACCCAAATAATTGATAAACCAACTAGGGTTACACCTACATCAGCCACTCTACTCGATGTAATTATAACTAATAAACCTGACATCATAATCTCGCATGATGTAGTACCTCATATCATTGCAGATCATGACCTGATTACTGCCAAAGTGAACATTAGCAAACCAAAACGCACACCTGTTACCATAACTTTTCGTCACCTTGGCAACTATAATAGTGATTCCCTTTGTTCCTGTTTACTTCAGCAGTGTGATATTTTAAATCAGGTTTTCTTTACTGATGACATAAATGTGCAAGTAGACATACTTACTAACACTATTACGGAATGTCTGAACACCTGTGCACCGTTAGTTACCAAAAATGTTACTAGACCTTTCTCTCCGTGGTTTAATGATGAAATATGCCAAGCTATTATGAATAGAAATTACATTCAGAAAAAGCTAAAAACTGATAGATATAATACTGAATTGCAACAACAGTATAAAACCGAAAAGAAAAATGTAAAGGTCCTTATTAGCCAGTCAAAGGCTGAACATTATCATAATCAATTTAACAGTACTAAAGGTGATACTGCTGCTACTTGGAAGGTCATCAGGGAAATTGTTCCAGGAAAGAATAAAAAATCTAATAATCAGAACTTTGAAAATAAAGATGAGAAAGCAGAAGAATTTAATAGATTTTTTGCAAACGTTGGTAAATCTACATATGATAAGACGCAACAAAACCTTGCTAACAATCAATTTGACATGCCTCTAACAAGCCTTACAGAAGATGAATACTTTAGACCTCAGCCTGTGGACACCAATACGATAGTCCTTACAGTTAAAAGTCTCAAGGAAAGTAGTTCATATGGCTCTGATGGCATATCTCTTCGCTTCATCAAAGACGCACTCTACGTCATCGCGTTTTACTTAACTTGTATCGTTAACACCTCTATCACAACTGGTATATTTCCTACGACATGGAAACACGCATTGGTTGTCCCCGTCTTCAAAACAGGTGATATCAACAATGTTAATAATTACGTATAGGCCCATCTCACTATTACCTACTGTTTCTAAAATATTAGAAAAGGTAGTTGCTAATCAACTATTAAACTTTTTAGAAACAAAGAGACTTTTATCTAACACTCAGCATGGTTTCCGATCAAAGCTTTCTACTGAGACTGCTCTTACTGTTATAACTGATGAAATTTATGACAATATGGACCAAAAGAAAATATCTCTGTTAACCTTGTGTGACCTCTCTAAAGCTTTTGATAGTGTTAGCCATGACATCCTCATAGATAAATGTGCCAAGGTAAAAATTGATTCGTTTTGGATTAATAGTTACATTAGTAACAGAACTCAGTCTGTTCGATTAAATGATGTCGTATCTACAAAGCAGAATGTAACTTATGGGGTCCCACAAGGTTCAATTCTAGGTCCACTTTTATTCAATATCTACGTAAATGACATATCAACTTATTTAAATGACTGTATATTAACACAATATGCTGATGATACACAATTCCTTCATACAGGTACTATAAATAATCTGGAGGATCTTATCACTAAGACTGAAGAAACCCTTGTCAAAGCTAATCAGTATTTTCTTAGGAATGGTCTCATGATTAACCCAAATAAAACTCAATGTATTTTTATTGGAAATCGACAACTCTTATCACGTATACCTGCTAATGCAACTGTAAAGTTTGATGACAATAACATCACTCCTAGTAATCATGTTAAAAATTTAGGTCTTTATATTGATAAGTATATGAGCTTTGATGTGCATATTAATGAGTTAAATAAAAAAGTCATTGGGACATTGATGTATATAAATCGTTTAAGTGACAATTTCCAGAAACAGACTCGTATAATCATAATTCAAGCTCTTGTATTGAGCTTGATTAATTATTGTATTAGGATATGGGGTACAACCAACGGAACTCTTATACACAGTGCCCAGAAACTATTGAACTTTGCTGCTAAAGTTGCTGTAGGTGGAATGAGGAAATACGATCATGTTTATCCAGTCCTGAAAGAGTTAAGATGGCTAAATATTAAACAAAAGCATGCATTTGATACGTACTGTACTATGTATAAGATACTGCGTGGTGTGTACCCTGAATGGTTTATGTCCTTTGCTTCTGTGCATAACGTGACTGGAAGTGTAACCAGGCAACAAAATAGCCTATATGTACCAAGAGTCCACACTAGCACTGGTGCCAGGTCACTCGCTGTACAGGGCCCGAAGCTCTGGAATGAATTGCCTGCTTTAATAACCAACGCCAGTAGCCTACCAGTATTCAAATCTAGGCTGCTGTGTTTTCTTATGGGAGAGAAAAATGTTTTATGACTTGAAATACCTTGGATGCATTTGCAAGATAAAAATCCCAATTGAGATTTTATTTCGCTCTAAATTTGTCTTCATATGTACTGATTTTTCATGTTTTCATTGTACTGTACTTACTATATATCGGAACATGTATCTTTATTAATAACCACTGCTTAGTGGAAATAAAGTTATTTATTTATTATTTATTTACTCTCTCTCTCTCTCTCTCTCTCTCTCTCTCTCTCTCCGTATCTGGCTATTCCCTCCCGTCTTTTTCTCTGATCTAATCCTCGCCTCCTTCACTTCCCCACTCAGGTCTGTACATCAGTCCAATAACTCTCCCCTCTTTCTCTCTGTGCAGTACGAGTTAGTGGTGATGGTGAGACTGGCTGGAGGTGAAGGTGTTGCTGACGGTGGTGGTAGCGAGGACAGTGAGGCGAGGGTGTTAGTGCGTGTGGTGGATGTGAACGAGTTTGCCCCAGTCTTCCCTACCTCGCTCCACCAGGCACAGATCACAGAGGAGGACGACAGCGACCTTCCAAAAACTATACTCACGGTAAATAACTCCTGTCTGTTACTTCTTATTAGTACCTAGAAAGAATAATGTGTACGTTGGAGGGACGAAATGGTGAAAGGTGCGAGATACGAACGGAATGGATAGAAAGGAAATCTATGAGGTGGCATAGAAAGGCTTAAAGAATGCGTGTAGACAAGGCGTTAAAATAAGTCTTTGAAAGTGAGATTAAAGGAAGTGTTGGAAGACAATTTTTACCTAGTACCGAAGGAAAAAGTGGAGTAAAATTTGGTAACAGAGACGGGAGACATTGTGATGCTTGAGAGAGAGAGAGAGAGAGAGAGAGAGAGAGAGAGAGAGAGAGAGTGTTAGGTGATTATAACAAAACCTCGAAAGCTGTTCTTGTGTGACCATCTCCTATCGGGAAGTTCCCCAAGAAAGACAAAGGCTTCGGCGATGATGGTGACTGACTAAACCATACCTACCATACAACATTGTTGAAATAATATGAATATTATATGAATGAACTGTCTTCATCTAACGACTTTATACAGCTTGGCCTTAGCAACACTATACGATTTAATAAGCTAAAATTTATTAAACTGTTCTTGGAACCTTAAGAAGAATATTCAGACCTCTTCTCTTACAAACCATTCTCAAAACAGTTTTGCTTAATCTCAACAGCTTGTACGTTCTGATATCACACACACACACACACACACACACACACACACACACACACACACACACACACCGCTCGCTGGTGCAGTGGTAACGTTCCCGCTTGCCAACTGGTGGACAGGAGTTCGCGCCTCGCTCAGGTTGCGAAAAGTTTCACTGACGAAGTGGGTGGTTACTGTCCCCCTTGAGCAAGGGGACGGATGTGTGCGTGTGTGAAGGTCACAGCCTTGCCCTTAGATCGGACTATATGAGCTTTCAGCTCCCTTCCGGGGGGGTAAAAGCTGACGATCACGACCATCAAGTGATCCTGACCGACCCGGTGAATTACACACACACACACACACACACACACACACACCTGGTGGCCTGATTAATAGAGCATTCGACTCCCGGTTCAAGTGACGAGTTCGATCCCTGCTCTGGACGCGCTGTCGGTGTGGGAGAAGTGAACTCTTTCCTGTCAAGTGTAGCTCAACTTTGCTCAGTGCGGAAAGACTTTCAAGAGTTCGGAACTAAGCAAGCTAAATATATAGGCGGTCTGAAGAGAGAAACCAGTACTTTACACAGGAAAAATCATCCAGTATAATATCTTCCTTCTGTCTTGCCGTAAGTGCTTGGGGTAGATTAAAAGCATCTACTTGCCCGAGTGTCAGGGGGTTATCTCATCCTCTTCAGGGCCACAGTGGGGGTGGAGGGACATTCGTTACAAGATTGTGACAATGTGGGATAACTTTTACCTGGTTGTGGTGTAGTGGTATGCTGCCTGGCTCTCACCTGAGAGTCCCGGGTTCGATTCCCGTCATATTGGCAATATAATGGAGGAATATAAGGTGGTCTGTCTTCTTGAACCCCAGTCATAGCCTCAGTGAGACTTAGTTGTGTGTCTGACCTCCAAAGGAGCAATCAGGCTCAGCTTGTTGGCTCCCTTCGGTTAGGATACAAAAGAAAGGAATTACAGTAATCTCTATAAGACCCGGATGCCCAAGTCCCGGACACTCCAAGTCCCGGACATTTTAGGCTCAGGCTTTTGGAAACAAAAAATGGCCAAAAACATAAAAAAGCAAAAAAAAAAAAAAAAAAAATCCAACATTTTTTCAACCATATTTTGACCTTGGTGCACGGTGCTGAACAGCTATGTTTTGCCGTGTTGTTCCGCTGACAACTGGTAGGGCAACCCTGCCTCCTCCCCATTTCCCGCCTACCCATCATCGTGAGTGCACACTCATCACCATGGCCGGCCACGTGCTCGCTTTTCTGGTGGTGCCCTACCTGCTGCAGGCACTGCTGTTCCTCTGCTGCCTCTTACTCGTATGTGTGGCGACGGCCCCACCACCTGAGAAGAAGAGGGAGATATTGGAGAAGGTGGAAGCGGGATGGCCGATGTCCCACATCCTATGAGAATTCAACCTGGCCTGCTTTACTTCGTTCGTTATCAAGAAATCCCGGGACAAACTCACCCAATACATGGCTGGCTTCGCATCGAAGACCAACTGCACAGAGGAAGATTATGCACCCTCCCAGGTTTGCAGAAGTCAACCACTCCATGCTGATTTGGTACCATCAATAATGTGCTGGTGGTGTGTTGGTGCATGGTACAGAGTTGAAGGCTGCTGGCGAGAAGTTCACAAGGCTCCACTACTCCCCAGACTTCAAGGCATCTGTGTGTTGGCTCTTCGCTTTCAAGATACAAAATGGATTTACCAACCGTAAGGCCCATGGCGAAGCTTTGGATGCCAACGAGGATGGAGTAGAAGAGTTTTGGCAGAAGGTGGTGGGCTTGATCGACGGGGAGGGCCTCACTCTCGGTCAAGTCTACAGTGTTGACGAAACTGGTCTATTCTATCGCTCGCTGCCAACAAGCACCCTACCACAGAAGATGGAGCAGCGTGTACCTGGACACAAGCTCTCCAAGCAGCGGATATCTGTTTTGTGTTGCGCCAATGCTAACGGCATGCATTGGCTCAAGCCCGTTATTGTTGGCCATGCAAAGCAGCCTTGGTGCCTTTGTGGCATGATGGATGTCCTTCCTGTCATATGGTACCATTCTGTGAAGGCTTGGTTCACAGCCAAGAGCTTCAAAGACTGGTTTCACCAGCACTTCGTCAAGGAGGCCATCCATTATCAGATGACGACACTGGGAATTGCACGCGACCAGATAAAGGCTTTCCTTCTCTTGGACAATGCACCTGCATATCCGTTCAATAAGGAGTTGGTGGCTGAGAATGGCTGCATTAGATGCTTGTTTTTGCCACCTAATATGACTGCTCTTATCCAACCAATGAACCAAGGAGTGATCGTGGCAACAAAGAGGCTGTACCGTCAGAAGTTCCTGGACAAGGTGATGGTTGTTCTCGAGGACGAGGACGAAAGCAGGGAGGGACGGGATACACGAAGCTAGCAGACTGTGGAAAACCTTTGCCGCTACAACCTTAAGTCAGCCATCTACAACTAGGCCAGTGCATGGAGGAAAGTCTCTATCAAGACTCTGGAAAGTGGTTGGTCTTGTCTGCTTCACAGAGCTGATGTGGTGCATGACGTTCTAGGTTTTGACGTGGATGATTTCCATGCATGTCTTTTTGCAGCTGGTGATGAGGTGGATGTAGACGAAATGTGTGAGTGGTTGGATGATGACGAGGGCGATCCTGGGTATCAGATCATGTCTGATATCGAGATCACATCTTCAGTTGCAGGTATAAGTACCCAGCTGGTGTCAGGACTCCATATTATAATTACAAATCATAATAGATAGCATGATGAATAGATAGATAGCTAGATAGATTGATAGACAGATAGATGCAGCAAGTCAGGGGATGAGATAGGTAGTGTGTCAGCGAGAATCGAGCAATGGTAAACATGCTGACACACTCTAACTCAAGGAATGCTTGATAGGCACACGAACAATACCTCGTGATCATACACACACATACACACATACTCACACACAAACTTCTAGAACATTTCAACAACAGTGTAACACACGTAACACGACCCCTGCTACAATAGAATGTAGGATTCTGAGATAAGATGGAGACAGGCCATAGAACAGACAGGTAGTAGGGAGAAGGAGGCTAGCAACATGGGCGAAAGGGTGGAAGAGAGAGAGAGAGAGAGAGAGAGAGAGAGAGAGAGAGAGGGAGGTAGCTCACGGGACTCTACTTTATACATCACTCGTGTGTGAGAGACTTTGTTAATATTTCCAAGACAAATAAAAATAGTCCCATACTCATCTTTACCTCTCCTGTCATTGCATGACAATGGGAATTAAGATTATCTACTTACAAAACTACTCACGTGTAACAATCGCTCGTCCACGAGTCTAATATATGTATAATTGATCTACAAAACTTCACTACAAGAACCTACAGAGCTACTGTAAGACTGGAAGATTTCGACGAGGACAGGAAGGATGATGAGGACTCATCTCAGCATGCCAACTACTCCAGCCATCCCCAAGCTGAGTGCACTCCGGAAGCATGTCGAGTTCGTTCTGGACTACCTTGAACACCCAGACTGCGACCGGGCGATGGGGCCCCTGGGACTTGTGGAGGAAGTGCGCACTTTTAGGCAGCGCCTCGTCACTCACCAGAATCGCTGTTCTTTATGTCAATCAACCATTGACACTTTCTTCAGGCCCGTGACCCCCGCCGCGCTCAGCCCTGACTCCACACCACTGCCTCACCAAGACAGGCCTTCCACCTCCGAGCCACAGCCCAGCACATCGGCCACGGTGGAGTCACCACTTGACGTGAGTTTGTGGCTTTCTTCTGAGTCGTCTGCAGTGGGTAGTCCATCACCAGGTCCCAGTGACGCACCCCTCGGCTGCCTGCAACACCTACCCTCGGACTCTGACAGTGAATAAATAACAAAAACTAGCCACTGGACCACACGGAAATTTACAGCGTTGTGCAGTGTTAAGAACAGAATGTGCAGTGTTAAGAAATTAGAATTCAGAGTGCAAAGGATTAAGTGCAAAGTGAGTTTCAAATGCAGAGCAAGTAAGAAAAGAATGTGCAGTGTTAAGAAATTAGAATTCAGAGTGCAAAGGATTAAGTGCAGTGCAACACTGGATTACTGCACATGCTTCAGGTGCATCTTCGTACTGTCAGAGTCTGATAGGAGGCAGGTTAATCTTAGCGACGGCTACGGACGTGTTGTACGTACCCTGTACACTGCTAAATATTTTCCATACTCACCTCTAATTCCTCATTCTCTGGTTCCTTTCCAATTAGTTTATGCTTTCTACCCCTTATTAGTGTGAATGGGATCTTAAATAGGTGCTGTGCATGTCCGATAGGGAATTATTTAGGTGGTTTTCAGAGTTAGGCTGGGTTAGGGTCCATAAGCACCTGTCCAGGAGGCATTTTTCCAAGTCCTGTACAAACCCAAGTTCCGGACATGCCTTTGGCTCTATTACGTCGGGTCTTGGAGGGATTACTGTATATGTATATACAGCCACTGGCTGCAATAAGTAAACAGAAAATTTATTAATATAAATATTATTCTTATTCTTATTCTTATTCTTTTTATCATCATTATTATCAAATACACAGACACACAAACATTAGCAAACACACACAAACACTCAAAAATACACACAGAAACTCACAAACATACATAAACACATACAGACACAAATTAAAAAATCACATACACAAACACAAACACATACGTAATCACACACACATACACAAACGCAAAAGCACGCACACAAACACGAAACACACAAACACACACACAAACACAAAACACACATAAACACACACACAATCACTAACACACACACACAAGCATAAAACACAAGCACACACAAACAGAAAACAAACACACAAACACAAAATGCACACACAAACACAAAACACATACACAAACACACATAACCACAACACACACACACACACACACACACACACACACACACACACACACACACACACACACACACACACACACACACAATACACACACACACAAAAACACATACTCACACCGACGCACAGACAAGCACATACACAAGCATACGAACACACAAATAAACATAAACACAAACACGTACATAAACACACTAGCACACACACGAACACACGAACGTAAACAAACACATACACAAACGTACAACCACACACACAATCACAGAAACTCAAAGACACACACAACACAAACAGACAAATGCACACAACACAAACACACAAATGCACACAACACAAACACACACACACAAATGCACACAGCACAAACACACACACACAACTGCACACAACACAAACAAACACACACAAATGCACACAACACAAACACACACACACACACAAATGCACACAACACAAACACACACACACAAATGCACACAACACAAACACACACACACAGATGCACACAACACAAACACACACAAATGCACACAACGCAAACACACACAAATGCACACAACGCAAACACACACAAATGCACACAACGCAAACACACATAAATGCACACAACGCAAACGCACACAGCACAAACACATGTAAGAGTATGCAACCGAGTGTTCCGCGCTGACCCATCTGTGAGTCAGGCTGGGGCCAATAGATCTCTTGCAAATTCTGCTGAAGAGACAGATCTACCTATAAACACCAAAGTCGTGACATTGGGCAACACACAAAGGAAACTCTCTACCTGTGCCCTGAAAGACTGTATGAGAAGTTAGGGCTCAACTACACTCTGTGGATGTAACAACTAAGCTCCAAGAAAAGCATCCAGAGTATTAACAAGTCTTTAAGGTCAACCTGAAGTCCTAAGGGCCACAACTCACACACACACAAACACACAACACAAACACACACAACACAAAATCACACAACTCAAACACACAACACAAACACAAAAACATACATATACAAACATAAAAACAAATATACAAACATAAACACGGATATAAACACATACAAACAAAAAAGCACAAACACACACTCAATCACACAAACATACACAAACAAACATAAACACACAAATAAAGATGTATGCCCATAGACCTGCCATCAGGAATTCGGGTTATTTTAAAATACTTCTACGATGACTAGGTAAAATATAGGAAGAGGGCTGTGCTACACTTTCGGAGTCTAGCTGTTCTGTCTTCCTAATGTCATTGGGAGAGAAGAATAACAAGATTAGTGAATGTACAAAAATCATAATGTGGTCATACGATTTTTAAAAATTACAGATACTGTATATGTTACAGTAATGAATAATAAATCTGATAATATAATAGTTGGACATAGAGGATTTACAATAGAATCACGAGAAAATAGGATCTCGTAATTACTAAATAGTGTTTACATAATTAGTTGGATGTCAACACTTCTTCATATACAAGTAGATCAACGCTGAATATTTGGGGCAGAGTGGACGGTGGTGCAGTTGGTGGTTGCTCCTGGGCAGTACATAGTGGGTTATCATGTCCCCGCTAAAATTTCTTCAACTTCAGGGTCAGGTTGTGATTTCTTTACGTCACTTTCAGATTTCACAAGTTTTATTGTTTTTCTTGATTTATGTTCTATCCTAGTTTCATGGAGTCTTTTTTCCATACGTTTAACACGGCAATGGACAAAGCCACTATGATCAAGAATCCTACTTAGGTGAATGCAATAGGAAGATTTTTTTAATTTAAAAAAGGAGCATTGAAGGAAGTGAGATGTCTGGACTATAGCATTCTCACATGGAACAGCTGTAATAGAGAGAATATGACGAAGGGTTTGAGCAGGTGACGGACATGAATGTAAGAGATCAGACGGAACAAATGGTCGTGAGAGAGAAGAAAGAATTCAGAGTATACAGATGCAATGTAAGTAGAGCCATTGAAAAGCAGATAGAAGAGAATTTGTGGAAAGATTCAGAAGTGACTGGAGAACAAGCAGAAATATGGACCATGATAGTCGTGGAATGAAAGGTAGCTTCTGTTATAGGACAGTACAGTTTTAAGCTTGAGAAAAGAAAAATAGAATTAAGATTAAAATTATTTATTGCAATCCCATTCCAAAACTAAATGAAGATCTGACAATGGGACAAGGTTTAGGGTAACATAGCGTAACATGAACACTGATACCATCTACTAATAAGTGAACAAATCCTCTGCTCGCAACATAAATTACTGGAGGGACTGAGACAGTGTTATAAGATGGAAGGTGATATATAATACTTCTGCAATAACATTAATCTTGTCATTTCACGAAGACATCCCAAGTTTTGAACAAATATGAACCTATTTCACTCATATGTGTAACAATATTACCTAGCAACAAGGTTGACGACCTCCACTAACATTACTTCCCCCTGAGGCTTCACCAATGCCCCACCGCTGCCACCAAAATGTAAGATGTATGCCCATAGATAAACAGGCAAAAAATTCGGGTTATTTTAAGACCCCTACAACGACTGAGTATTTCATTGGAAGAGAGTTGTGCTACACCCTCGGAGTCTAGCTGTTCTGTCTCTCCTCATCGAGAGAAAGTGAGCTTCGGTTTACTGTCACTTTACACAGGGCTACAGTAAGGAGTTCTAGAATGTGTACATATAAAACAGCACAGTATTACACATTAAATACCTTTATATACTTACCCTTACTGGTTCTGATTGTCTATAAACAACAATCATGACACATTGTAACATCACCAGCTTTGGCCGTTCTACATCTATCCAACAATGCTTAAACTGGGGATGGGGAAGGGGCGATGGGCAGGGGGTGTTCGATCGCTTGGTCACTCACTTGCCGCAACTCCGGATACTAGGGGGGGAGAAATGAGTGCTTTCGAGTGTATATCCACTTATTTCTTTTACACGATCTCTTTTGTTCCCGGGGAAGAGGGCATAAGATAATGGGAAGTCTTTCACGCTTCCACTTTTATCACTAAAAGACACCAATCCAAATTTCACAGACGATGACAGTCCTAGAATAGGATCGCCTTTTGTTTCAGAGACATGAAACAATGCACAATAAGATCCCAACGCATTTTCTAGGTTGAGGCTTAGCGCATCTTTTGTTAACACGTCATTTCCACCAAAGTCTTGTAAAGGCGCACATTTTTACTTGTCCACCTGCTTAAGGCACTTATCACCAGTAACCTTCTTAGACACAAGCATATCGTTTACTTCAGCTCCTCAGTCTACGGGAAAAACATGTTGCAACCCTCCACCTGACCAAGCACATACCGCCCCATCTCCCTGCACACCTAACTAAGCGCATAACGGACCTCACCCCCCCACCCCCAAATAATTTCTTTTATTGGTGAGTGTAAGGAGAATGTCTTGAGGACACATAACCTTGGCCCTTTAGGTTTCTTATGCAGGACACATTGAAATCTCTGGATATTTTTGTCTTTACTTATCCATTATTTAAAAAAAAAAAAAAAAAAAAAAAACTTCAGACATAGCATTCTATCTACCAAAGGTACCAATTCACTGTAGGACATAACTATGTGAAATTTCATGACTCTGTAGTGCATACTTTCTGAGTTCTGGCCCGGACATGAAATCTCTATGCCCAGCCAGCCGTCCTGCCTCCCAACTCTATGGACGGACACCTATTGATTCCAGTGACAACAGAACCCTCCTCTGACTTTGTCAGTGGAAGGTAAAAATACATCAATGTTCTCTTTTCTGTACTTTAAACCACTACTTATTTGCGGTCAGTTCTGTTCACTACTTGAACTGTTAATGACGATAATTTGCTTTTCACTTCAAGAGGATGCCTAACCCTGAAGAAACACACTTAATGACCCATTATTTTACACTTGTGACATTTCCTGCAGGACAACCAGTTTTACTGTGTTTTTCACCACCACATTACCAACACTTTTCATTCTCAGTGTTGTTCTTTGTTTTCTTTTCAAAAAAAAAAAAAAAAAAAAAAGTTGCTTCTCTAGAGCTACTCCGGTAGAACTGCTTGTCGTTGCTTCGAATCACGGACACTTCATTAAAGCTGTCATCTGAATAGCCTTATCCAGTTGAGTCCAGAACATAGTGTTAGCGAATCCGACCACAGTTTTATACCGTGTTAGTTTGTTCACTATATCCTCACTTGTCACGTCTTTAAACTTGATAGTTGCAGCCAGTCTCTTCAGCCTGGCCACATACTGTTTGAATGGCTCACTGGGCTTTTGTTTTCTGGGACTGAACATGAGCCTTTCCATTGTCGTATTTTCAGCAGGCAAACACTCCACTTTGAATTTTTTTCTTCATAACTTTATCACTGTCATGTGCATCAGTGCCTTCATCCCACGTGAACGATTTATACTGATCTTGCGCTTTGGGACCACACACACTGATTGTATTATCGCCAATCTTACCGCTGACGGTTTCTTTGTTAGTTTTGCGGCAACCAAAAATTTTATCCTATCGAAATTAAATCTTTACCAACGTTCAGCACAAAATAATTCAATTACCAGTACATTGTTCCATCTCCATATAACATAGTACAACACATTTATAACAATAATAATAACAGAACAATATCAATAACATTAATAATAATAATAATAATAATAATATTTATAATAATAAAACTAAAATAACATAATTATTATTATACTACTACTGCTACTACTACTATTACTACTACTACTATTACTACTACTACTACTACTACTATACTACTACTACTACTACTAATAATAATAATAATGAGTCCGTCATCCTGGACCACCGTAGATCAGGGACGTCGTGCCGGCAACAGTGCATGACCCAAGCACAAAATGCGTAGTCATGGTCTCTACTGCACCTCAGGGAGATTCTGTGGTAAATCAGGACAATGGAGCAGAGGCCTGGCGGTAGCACTCCAGACACCAGGTGGTAGGCAGCAGGTGGCAGACAGTCGGTGAAGTCCAAGGGTATCCACGCCAAGCCAGACATGAACAACAGTGGGCCCGTACATACACACAGCCTGCACCAGTATAGACGGGGTGGACAAGAGCATATCTTCCCAGCTGCTCAGTACTGCTGAGTGTAGTGTCGGCAGGAGTCAAGGTGACCATTCAGGACACTGATTAAGGCTTCACATGTCGTCACCTCACGCAGTCAACACGAACTGCTTATTTGCACCATTCCGGATCACCTGGCTCAGACACGTCGATGGGTCGAGGCCACAACATGACATACAACGTCACATGTGCACCCCCATTCCAAAGAAAGTATCCAGGCCATGTCGATGCCGTGACTCTCTCTTCGAGAGTGTTGGTTTAATTAAAGTAATTCAGTAAGTACAGTTATAGGTGTAACTGGCGCGGCGTGTTCTACCTTAAGCTTAATAAAACTATCAACCAGTTGCAAGATTAAAATAGCAGTTTACTTCATGAATGAACTATCTGGAGAGTGTTTGTCTGTTAGCCAGTATGTCTACATGCTTTACGTCTTCTTGTCTGGGAGAGTCATATTTTCACTTCAACTGAATAAAATCATCTGGTAGTAACGATATTGCAGTACTAATTAATATGAATTGATAATTCAAATTAATGTGAACTGATAAATCGGAGGCTGTCCTCCTCATTTTCCTTCCGTTTACTTTACCTGCTTCTCTGTCTTTCATGTCTTGATCTACAGAAAGAATTTATTCTCACGTGCTGAATAAAATCGCCTGTTTTTAGCACGAATGAAATAGTAATCAATGTGAAATAATGATTGAGAAACTGTCTGGCTTTCCCCTCATCCTTCTGCCCAATTGCCTATTGCGTTTTCCGCGACCAGTAGGGTCACTTAATCTGATAAATGTCATTTGGTGAAATCAAGAATATAATAGAAAAAATCAACGTGAATCGATAATCCAGAATCTGTGTATGTATGTCTGTCTGTCTGTCTAAGCTTGGAGGCGAATTCTTTCCGAAGATGCATCTAATCGTTTGTCTTTAACTAGAAAAACATGTCAGTAATTCGTAATCTCAATTGTCGTGTGTCTGTGTCTTTCTTATTCCTTGTGGGAATAGTGTATATTCAGCCTGGCATACTAAATGTGTTTATTGATATTAAGAATAAAATAACAACATTGACGAATCTCTCTAAGGCATATACCTGTCTTTCCGTCAGTTTTTCTGTCTTTCTCTGAGGATGAGTAAGTACTGTTCAACAACATGATTTTTGTCAGACAGAATTCTCAGCAAGCTTGAATGCTCAGAAAACTGCAACAAAATATTACATTTGAAGTTAATACGAGTATAATGCTCATTCCGTTTTGCATCATTCTCATTTATTATGTTACTGTGCAGTCAGAATTTTCTCAAACGTATTTACGTTATATAAATGCTAAAACACATTCTGATCAT
The DNA here is from genome assembly GCF_032717465.1 of Coenobita brevimanus. Lineage (NCBI taxonomy): Eukaryota > Metazoa > Arthropoda > Malacostraca > Decapoda > Coenobitidae > Coenobita > Coenobita brevimanus. The sequence goes on from NC_136986.1 coordinate 30,309,801, forward strand.
CGTAAGCTGCTTCAAACAGCGAAGTAAAAGAGTCAGCTACCCTTCGATCAAGTGGGGTGGTACTAGTTTGGGAGGGAGGGAGGGAGCATCTACATTACGGAAATACGTTTGAAAAATCTAACTGCACAGTAACATAATAAATGAGTGTGATGCAAAACTGAATGAGCGCTATACTCGTATTGGCTTCATTTGTAAAATATTGTAATATTTTTCTTAACATTCAAGCTTGCTTGGAATTCTGTCTGACAAATATCATGTTGTTGAATAGACGTCATCCCCAGAGAAATAGAAAAACTGACGGAAAGACAAGCATATGCCTCAGAGAGATTCGTCAGTGTTGTTATTCTACTCTTAATATCAGCAAACACATTTAGTAAGCCAGGTTAAATATAAACTACTCCCACAAGGAAAAAGAAAGACACCGACCCGCGCCATTTGAGATTACGAATAATTGTAATTCTATTCTTGCTAAAGACAAACGATTACATGCATTATATCGGAAAGAAATCGCCTCCTAAATAAGACTTTAGAAAGACAGACAATCAGACAGACACAGATTCTGGATTATCGATTCAAGTTGACTTTTGATATATTTTTTATTTCACCTGATGGCATTATTCAGATTAAATGATAACAGACCCCCCTTGTACAGGAAAACGTGATAGGCATTTGGGCAGACAGACTAGGGGAAAGACTGGCAAGCTCTCAATCATTATTTCACATTGATTGCTACTTCACTCCAGCTTAAAACAGGCAATTTTATTCAGCATAAGTGAGAATAAACTCTTTCTGTAGATGAAGACGTGAGACATAATCAGGTAAAATAAATAGAACGGAAGCGAGGCAGACAGCTTCCAGATTATCAGTTCACATTAATTGGAATTATCAGTTCACTATAATTACCACTGCAATATCGTTACTGCCAGATGATTTTATTCAGCTAAGGTGAAAATACGACACTCACGGATGCATATTCATGATATCTATTGCTATTCGGCACTCGGAGAGGTTAGAACCAATCAACGCACGCAGTGAGTGCGGAGGTGCTTGGGGGTGTGGGCTCATCAACTTTCCTCGCACAAGTAAAATATATATATATATATATATATATATATATATATATATATATATATATTACATGGGTAACTTGCTCCTTTTGTGGGGAGATATAGTAGGTTAGGTTAGGTTAGGTTAAGTTAGGTTAGTGACAAGCCACTAACCTAATCTAACCTATCCTAACCTAATCTAACCCAACCCAACCTACTATACCTGCCCACAAAAGGAGCAAGTTACCCGTTAAACTGGTTTCCTTCACGTGCGGAGATAGCTGACTAGACACCCCTCAACACCCTCACTCTTACTGCGAGCTCTGATTGCAATAAACATCGTGATTATACCACCCGGACGGGAAGACGTACAGCATATGAAGACATACTGATTAACAGACAAGCATTCTCCAGAAAGTTTATTCATGAAGTAAACTGCTATTTTAATCTTGTTACTGGCTGATAGTTTTATTAAGCATAAGGCAGAACACGCCTCACCAGGTACACAGATATTTCTACTTACTGACTTACATTAATTACAACCACGCTCTCGAAGTTAGGGCGGGTGATATTTTTTAAAAGGATTCATTCGAGCTCGTAATGATCTGTTTTCTTTCCTTATTTTATCACATTTCTGTGTGTGTGTGTGTGTGTGTGTGTGTGTGTGTGTGTGCGTGCGTGCGTGTGCTTCTTACCGCGAAACAAAGGAGTGAGCCACCACTCAATCATAAGATCAAGGAAGGTGAATGCAGTTGGAAATGGAAGAAGGGAGGAGGAGGAGGAGACGGGGTTTAAAGCTGTGTCCGAACACCAGACCATTCTTGGTTTCCCGGCCATGGCATTGACAAGTACTAGATACTTTCTTCGGATCGCGAGTATACCTTTATCAGTTTGTACGTAGACACTATGTATAGATGGATCTGACGCACCATTTAGTTTTAACAAAGAAAATAATTTGTGACTACTAAAAACAGAAGTTTCATATCTTTTGAGGCATCTTGCTTTGGCCCTCGAGCTATTGTGTACTTAAAACAACCCTCGAAGAAGCAAGAACACAGTTTTACTGAAAATGCTAAACTTCAGTCAGTTAATATCCCAATTTCAGTGTTATTCTATTTTTTTTTTTTTTTTTTTTTTTTTGTTAATGGGCTGTCTCTAAAATGGCTTACATGACCCCTTCCCCCCTTTTGTTACACGGGTTTAATTCACTACTGGGTACATGACAAGCATTAGACAAAAGAGGTCCTAGGCCAGTGGTCCAGTTACATCCCCTTCTAAGGAGTACAGCGGGTGGTGTGTTTGGTGAAATGTGGCACCACTGTTATAATTTGTTTACATGTAGTAATAGTAAGTGAATGGGCAGGCCCGGCAGAGCTTCCCCTCCGCTACAGTATCTAGTACCCACAGAAACAAAGTTCAGTCAAGTCATACTCTGTCTGCAAATGCAAGTGTGTGCCACGTATGTACTGTACAGTGGAAGGTAAAGAGAAAAACAAATAGTAACACCACTGGATCCCACTGCTTCTCTGACAGGAGATGACTGTGAGGCGAGGTGGAACGGAGGGGAGGGGGGACAGGTGGTGGGAGCGCATGTATCGAAACTTTGTCGTGTCCCGTTTTGAAAGATGAAGGGTGTGATTATACAGATGTTTTGAGGTGATCTGTAACTCCGTATGCAATAACGTGTATTGGATGAATGTTGGAGTCTTAATATTCATCATACACTATGGTGAACAAGGGCAGTTGAGTATAAATGTTAAAAGGTGTAATGTCCGATGTCTCGATGTTCACCTGAGTCTAGTGTGTGTATGACTCAACTGTTGTAACATTTTTGTGGCTGAACCAGGGTGGCCATAAATGATTCATGATTAAGCATGTGACACAACGGTCATGCCATGTTGTGCACCATCCAGTCTGTTTTATTGTGAGGAAAAACATTCATTATACTCTCAAACCATGCAGATGTCCTATTGTGTAGGATTATAGCTACTTTGAGTGTAGGACAGCTATTGGATTGTTGTGCGAAAATGTTGTGCAGTCATCATACCGATGGATCACGCGGAGGTAAAGAGATACTGTAATTGCAAAATGAATGCATATCTTGTATTATAATAATTGAAAAAACGGTGCTACGTGTGTCCAGACCACAAATGATGTCGTTTTCTTCGAGGTGCTATTTCATTAGCCTGGATAGCTGTGACACAATATCCACAAACATTGGTCATCGTATATTATATTCTTTTTAAAGCATTCATACATTAGTTTTCATACAAATATTAGACATTCAGGCCCTCCTTAACTCCAGGCGAATTTTACTATTTAATCGTGTATCTACACTCACACTGTTCATCCAGGGGGAGCAATATTTCCTTTACCATGCATGTCTGTCCGTTGTCTGCAATTATAACGCAAGGATTTAGTATGTGGCCACGGCTACACAAAATATATCGGCGGCGTGGTGCTGCTGGGAGAGTGTAAAACTGCGTATAGTCTACGTGTGTTTGTGCAAGGAGTTTGGTAATACATATCATCGACTTATTGGCACTCATGTCAAGATAGCAGCCAAAGTCGCGGTTCTGGTGACAATACTTTTTGTCCATTGAACACTCTTTCACCTTCCAGCAGTCTGAATGAAGTCCTGTTTTCAACTAATAAAAACATCAAGAAATGCAGTGATTACTGCAATTTTATATGTGAAGTAAGGAGTGTTTTATGTACCGTGTCATCATACAGGCTTATACAGTATAACACAACCAAGGATAAGCTGCACCTATGGTAGGATAAAGGCTGAGTGCTGCTGGGGCGTCCAAGTAAACGCAAGCATCATTGGTGCACCAGCACATGGACGGTAAAACCCAACCACCTCGCTTTACACAAAACACTCACGGGTTCTGAAGCTACCCCGAGTCATCCAGTAGATTTACACATGGTCACTGATGAGGCTGCAAACTCGTTGTAGTGATGCGATATGATAAGGAAGTCAGTATCAGGTCTCATTATCCTTTATAAGACGAAGGGCCGGAATTTTGTGTGACTGAGAGAGAGAGAGAGAGAGAGAGAGAGAGAGAGAGAGAGAGAGGCTTCTCTCTCGTTTTATAGATAGATAGATAAATAGATAGATAGATGGATAGGTAGATATAGATAGATAGATAGATAGACAGATAGATAGATAGACAGATAGATAGATAGACAGATAGATAGATAGACAGATAGATAGATATAGATATATACCGTATAAAACGAAATCTCTCTCTCTCTCTCTCTCTCTCTCTCTCTCTCTCTCTCTCTCTCAAATAGCCTGCAAACAAGGAGGCTTGCTATGCATACACTGTCATAGGTGGGTGATATGAGGCAACGGTTACTTTAGAAGGACACCCAGGGAGACAAGAACCACCCTATCCTTCCCTGTCTGTATTATGTCGTATTGTAGCTACTTGCAAGGACACCATGAATGCACCAGCCTCTCTCTCTCTCTCTCTCTCTCTCTCTCTCTCTCTCTCACACACACACACACACACACACACACACACACACACACAAAATTTCGACCCTTCCTCATATAAAGGGTAACGAGACATGATATTGACTTCCTTATCATATCGCATCACTACAACGAGATTGCAGCCTTATCAGTGACCTTGTATAAATCTACTGGATGACTCGGGGTAGCTTCAGAACCCGTGAGTATTTTGCGTCAAGCGAGGTAGTTGGGTTTTATCGTCCATGTGCTGGTGCATCAATGATGCTTGCGTTTACTTGGACGCCCCAGCAGCATGCAGCCTTTATCCTACCGTAGGTCCAGCTTATCCTTGGCTGTTTTTTACTGTATAAGCCTGCATGATGACACGGTGCATAAAACACTCCTTACTTTACACATAAAATTGCACTGGTCACTGCACTACATAATGTTTCTATTAGTTGAAAACAGGACTTCATTCAAACTGCTGGGAGGTGAAAGAGCGTTCAATGGACAGTCAGTATAGTCACCAAACTCGCGGCTTTGGCTGCTATCTTGATATGCGTGCGAATAAGTCGGTGAAGTGTATTACCAGACTCCCTGCACAAACACACATAGACTATACTCAGTTTTACACTCTCCCAGCAGCCGTGGCCACATACTTAAACCTTGTGTTATAATGGCAGACAACGGACAGACACGCGTAATGTTGCCAGTGTTGCAGACAAACGTTGCAGACGTCATCTACTGTGTTAGCATGGATCTGGATTGGCCAGCTGCATTAACGGACCGCTGCACAAACTAGGCTAGACTATGCAATTTTCCTGCAAAACCACACCAACGAAATGCCGCTGTAACAGTGAATACTGGCCCGACACTATCCTTTCAATTTCATAAGAGAAAATGGACATACATAGTATATCGATCGTAGGAAAAGGGAAGCAGGACGTAAAATATCATGATGTGTAATGGTTATCGGGCACCGTGACGGCGGTGACTGTAGATGGGAAGCGAAACTTCGTTATGGTATTATTGTTTAAAGTCATCATACGAGATTCATAATAACTTCTAGTTCGACAACAGATTTTGATGGTACGGATATCTGTGATACTGAGTCCGTTGACGCTGAAGATTGAAAACTATATTCCCAAGGCAGTTAGAACAGAATATTTGGCAGGTTAGATGGGACATCAGGAGAGGTTGGTCAGTGGGACGGGGTATTAGGAGAGGAAGGAAATGTTGCAGGAATAGATAGGGTGGAAGGGCTTGACCATCCTGCTTGGTGGCAAGATGTGTGTGGCAGTGGACACATGTGGGGTAGCAGCGAGTGAGGAGGTGGGCATGTGGGAGTAGGGTCATCACCAACATGTGTGACGTTTAGTGTTGGTATGGGAAATATTGCTTCCTCTGGATGAACAGTGTGTGGGTGTAGATACACGATTAAATAGTATAATCCGTCTGGAGCTAAGGAGGGCCTGAATGTCTAATACATGTTTGAAAACTAGTGTGTAAATGTTTTAATGAGAATATAACGTACGATGATCAATGTTTGTGGATGCTATGTCACAGCTATCCAGGCTAATGAAATAGCACCTCGAAGAAAACGACATCATTTGTGGTCTGGACACACGTAGCACCGTTTTTTCAATTATTTTAATACAAGATATGCATTCATTATGCAATTACAGTATCTCTTTACCTCCGCGTGACCCATCGGTATGATGACTGCACAACATTTTCGCACAACAATCCAATAGCTGTCCTACACTCAAAGTAGCTATAATCCTACGCAGTAGGACACTGCTTATACCATGGTTTGAGAATATAATGATTGTTTTTCCTAACAATAAAACAGACTGGATGATGCACAACATGGCATGACCGTTGTGTCACATGCTTAATGATGAATCATTTATGGCAACTCTGTTCAGCCACAAAAATGTTACAACAATTGAGTCACTCACACACTAGACTCAGGTGAACCACGTTTCAAGACACCGGACATCACACCTAACATTTATGCACAACTACACTTGTTCACCACATTGTATGATGAAAATTAAGACTCCAACATTCATCCAATATGCGTTATTGCATACGGAGTTACAGATCATCCCAGAACATCTGTATAATCACACCCTTCATCTTTCAAAACGAAACATGACAAAGTTTTGATACATGCGCTCGCACCATCTGTCCCACCTCCCCTCCGTTCCACCTCGTTTCACAGTCATCTCCTGTCAAAGAAGCAGTGGGATCCAGTGGTGTTACTATTTGTTTTTCTCTTTACCTTCCACTGTACAGTACATACGTGGCAAACACTTGCATTTGTAGACAGAGTATGACTTGACTGAACATTGTTTCTGTGGGTACTAGATGCTGTAGCGGAGGGGAAGCTCTGTCGGGCCTGCCCATTCACTTACTATTACTACGATGTAAACAAACACAGTGGTGCCACATTTCATCAAACACACCACCCTCTGTACTCGTTAGAAGTGGAGGTAACTGTATGGGGTCACAAACAACAGGAGGGTCCCTCCTGTTGTTCTCAAGAACTGTGCTTCTTTGCTTACACCCTGCCTAGGCAAACTCTTTCGCCTTTGTCTGTCAACTTGTACCTTTCCTTCTTGCTGGAAGTTTGCTCTTCTTCAGCCAGTCCCAAAGAAGGGTGACCACTCCCAACCCTCCAACTATCGTCCAATTGCTTTAACGTCCTGTATTTCAAAAGTTTTTGAGTCAATTCTCAATAGAAAAATTTTAAGGCATCTTTCCTATCACAACCTTCTTTCCGATCGTCAGTACGGGTTCCGTCAGGGACGCTCCACTGGCGATCTTCTCACCTACCTTTCAGACTCCTGGTCATCCTCCTTTCGGGACTTTGGCGAAAGCTTTGCCATTGCACTTGACATCTCAAAGGCTTTCGATCGAGTTTGGCATAAATCTTTAATTTCCAAACTGCCCTCCTACGGTTTCTATCCTTCTATCTGTGCCCTCATCGCTAGCTTCCTTTCTGGTCGTTCTATACCCGCTGTTGTAGACTGCCATCGTTCTTCTCCTAGCTTTATCAACTGTGGTGTTCCTCAGGGCTCTGTCCTATCACCAACTCTTTTCATTTTATTCATCAATGATCTTCTAAGCTGTACATCTAACCCTATCCACTCATACGCTGATGACTCCACCCTTCACCTTTCCATTCGGTTCCCGCAACGCCCATCTCAACAGTTACTTCAACAAACAAGGGATGAGGCTATGGCACACCTAATGTCTGACTTGGCTCGTATCTCTGACTGGGGTAAAAATAATATGGCTGTTTTTAATGCATCTAAGACTCAGTTCTTACACCTATTAACACAACAAAATCTTCCACAGGTATACCCACTAATGTTTAATAATATTCAGCTTAATCCTGCATCATCCTTGAACATGCTTGGGGTTTCATTTACTCGGGACTTATCTTGGAAAGATCATATTACATCTCTTGTAAAATCTGCTTCCAAGAGATTGGGTGTGCTAAGCCGACTCCGCTCTTTCTTTACCCCTGCACAATTGTTGACTCTATACAGGGGTTTTATCCACCCCTGTGTGTACAACTCTCATGTGTGGGGAGGCTCCCCACATACAGATCTTCTCAATAGGGTGTAGTCAAAGGCTTTTCGTCTCATTAACTCTCCTCCTCTTACTGACTCCCTTCAACCTCTGTCTCTTCGCCGCACTGTTGCATCTTTATCTCTTTTCTATTGCTACTTTAATGGTCACTGCTCCTCTGAACTGTCTGCTTGCATTCCTCCACCTCTATGACGGGGGCGTAGCACCCGTCTGGCAGCAAACTCTCATCCCTTTTCTGTCCAGCTCTCTAATGCAAGAGTTAACCGTTACTCCCAGTCTTTCATTTATGCAACAGGTCAACTCTGGAACTGTCTCCCTCTGTCTGTATTTCCTGCTGCCTATGATCTCCAGTCTTTCAAACGCAGTGTGTCCAGGCATCTCAAAATGATCGGATCTTGAATTTGGCTCTCTATTGTATTTTGTTTTTCTCTTGGAGGGAACTGTTACTGCGGGCTCATGGCCTTTGGTTCCCTCTCCCTCGCATTAAAAAAAAAAAAAATCAAATGGCGGACCGCGGGGCGAATCCGGACCGTGACGAGTTTTGGTACGTACCCCAGCGACTGCCATCACTGAATGTTAAGTGCAGCCCTCGAATGAAAGAAACACAATATTTAGCATCTCTCGTTGTGTGCACAATACTTCTCAAACAAATATAATTTCATAGGGTTGCCTGGTATGTTAACAACTATAGTAATACCAACTGTCCACTTGATGGTTACAATGCAGACGAGTGGGCTAACTGATCAACACACAAGTTGCTAATTTTTCCCTCTACTCTGGGTGCTCACATCAATCAATGTAACGTGAGTTTCGTAGTAACAAATAGCATATTATCACTGTGATCTCGTCAGCATTAAATATTGGTAACATGAGAACAGGATTCCTACGCATAAGAATTCTATATATAGCAAGCTGCACTGCATGTACTCGCACCCACAGATTGTTATCATTGGCTTGTCCGGTTGATGAATTGACGACAAGCTACTGAAAAGTGTTAAGACTGGTTACTGGTAGACGGTATGGTGCTAAAGTGGTGGTGGTAGTGTTAAAGTGACTGTACTTATGTTGAGATGGTAGCCGTATTTTGGGCAACAGAAGAATGTCGTCTTGTCTCCTTGTGAAGGTGGAAGTCTGGGGAATAGATTTTTGAGTCTTAACAACAGAAGACAATATCCAAAGCTGATTTCAATTCTGCTCAGGGTATTAACTTTCCGCACAGTTTCGGTATATTTTAAAGAACTAATTACTCTTCATCCTACAATAAATGCAAGTATTTTATTCCATTATTATTATTATTAAATACAAGATTTTACATCTAGACCTCTGCAACATCAAAAAATTGTACAACTGGACCTTCATAGACAGTAATTGAGGAACCCTGTACCCAGGCCATAGGTCAGGGAAATTTCATCTTGTACACTTTTGATCCAATAAGTCCAAACTTAGCGTAAGGGTTGTGGATCACCGTTAACACAGAAAGTTTTGAATCAATTTTGATTAAAGTTGGCGGAGGAGTAAAGTATTAGGTCAAGTATTAGGTCAGCTAATGATAAAATGATTTTATTCAAAGAACAGTAGGTCAAATGTCAAAGGCATAGGGCATGAACTTAAACACTTTGATCCAGTTTTGACCAAACTTAGGAGAGGGGTTGAGATTCATGAATGCATGAAGTATTTTAAGCCTGATAACAGCTGGTCGAAGTTTAGAGTCACAGGCCAAGGCCATGTGAGTTGTTTCAGGCCCATTGTAAGGCGCAGTTATTGCACTTTCAGTGTCCTCTTCCTTTGCTTGTCTTCAGATGACTTTATTCGGTTCAGGAGAGATTTTATTTATTTATTTATTTATTTATTTATTGTTTACGGGAATGGGACTGTCATAGTTTTCATTCATCTTTCACTACTATAGTGTTTTTCTAAGCTGAATAATTTGCAAATCCATTTGCAAATTCCTATCAGAAGCATTAAAATGTCACTGAAACGAGAATAAAAAATACATTTACGAAATTTATAAAGATTTGGAGATAGTTCAATACCAAAAACATTATGAATAATGTCGAGGAAGGAAAGGCTCAAGTAAACTCATCACTTCATGTTCCCCTTCTACTAAGTACCATTACAGCATAAACATCAAACAAAAGAATCATGCATATGGTATAAACATTACTAACCCATGAAATATAAATAAGTAAATAAAAAAAAAGCAGCAACCGAAGAATGCAACACCTGTGATCACCATCCCGTCTAAGGACAGAATGTTTGACTTTGCCTTGTGATATCGACATTGGGCAGATTACTCTCGGCATCGAAGTACTTCATTCTTCCCCAGTCGAGTACCCATCCACCAAGTTTGGTTCAGATAAAATAAGAACTGTTTGATCTGTCTTTGGTCTGTAGCGGTGACATTTGACCACTCCTTGTGACCCTGACTTCTGACTAGTTGTTCTCAAAATCAAATCTCTTTATTTACAGTATGTTTTGATCTGAACCCTCCCAGTTCAGGCTACATCGGATAAAGACTGTATAAGTTGACTTTTCCAGGTGATTTTGATCTTTGACCCAATGTCCTAAAAGCAACAGGTCAACTTGTCTGCTGATCAGCAACTCATCCACTAAGTTTAGTCAAAATCAGATACAAACATTTTACCCGTCCTCGCGCCTGAGGGGCTCGGGGACGGGTAGGCTATTGTTTTCACTCGGTGTGTCTGTTTGTTTGTTTGTCTGTCTGTCTGTCTGTTTGTCTGTCTGTTAACAACTTTACACGAAAACTCTGGTGCGATTTTGACTAAAATTACAGGGCTAATGGGCTATAACATTCTGATCACCTGAGTAAAATTTGGGCCAATCCTGGCCAAGGCCAAGGCTGTAGGTCCAAAAAATTTTAAAAAATAAATGTAAACGAAAATATTTTTTCTTTTGTCATACATCCTTTCAGGTTCGTGATATGGATATGAAACCAAAACCTAACTGTGCATCTTTCAAATTTGCATCCTATAACATGCCTCATTACATCAGAGGGGTCATCCTCCAGTTAGAGGTAGAAGGGTCAGATGGGCATTAAATCGTCAGTTTCACCCGATTTACTGCAAATTTGATATGTGACATCTTTGATTTGATACTCTGGTATGTTTATACGTCAGTACTGAAATGACTGCCGGGGACGGGTTTGCTGTGCCTTGGCACCTCTTCTTGCTTTCGTTATATTGTCCACACACACAAAGACACATTCATTGAACTTTGACTTTGCCCTGTGACCCTGATTTATGACTGTTCTAAAAACTGAATGCCTGACTCTTCACCAGGAATCTCTATGCACCCAGTTTACATTTTCCAACGCAGTTTGGCGGCTGATAACTCAAAGTCACAACAATAAACTCTGCCGATAAAGTGTCAGTGTGTTTGCATGTTTCTGTATATATTTGCGTGTGTGTGTGTGTGTGTGTGTGTGTGTGTTATGAGTAAGAGTGTGTGGGTGATTATGTGTGTGTTTGTGTTTCTGTGTGTGCAGAGAGAGAGAGAGAGAGAGAGAGAGAGACTTACTGAACTGAGCTATGACAACTTCAGACCAAACCACATCCAAGACCAGTGAGACCACTAAAAACAATTGCCTTTATCAACATTATCAAGTTATTTCTACTTTTCTAATGTTATTCTATGAGCTGCTGAGATTGAGAGAGAGAGAGAGAGAGAGAGAGAGAGAGAGAGAGAGACAGACAGACAGAGAGAGAGAGAGAGAGAGGGGGGGGGTGAAAAGTAGGAGGTGAGTTGAGGTATGCAAAGGAATAAATAATACCGAATAAACTTTGAGTGTCTTTAACATCTTTAGTTGGTGTAATATTGTACTGTATATACATAGTTTTTTTACTTATTCTATTTTGGCTCAGCTTAGATGAAAGATTTATGTATGTTGTATAGTTATATGTTTAGTGTAATAAGAACAGGGAAAAATTTACATTTAGCAACTTAGAAGAGGACATGGTCAGTTATATAGCGCCCTATTTCCCCAGATACTAACTCCTTTAAGTCATCGTTGAAAACAAAAAAAATCCTTGCTTCATAGAAAACGAATACAAAGTTTGAGGGAAAACCTAAATAAAAAATTGATCGCCGTGCCCATCCCACAAATAATGATGAATAAAAACAGCAGAAAATGCAGAGCAGTTGAGTGTGCACTGGCAGTGGTTAGAGGGCAATATGGCCCCTAGTCATCAGTTTTCTCAATAGACGAGTTTCCGGTCAAAGTTTTTTTGAAGTTAAATATTTGTATGGGTAAAAGATACACAGAAAATGACTGTCAACCATTATTTAAAAAAAAAAAAAAAAAAAAAAAAAAACTGTGCAGAAAGATGAAAAAATGATAAAGTAGGCGAAAAATCACGTGACTCTGAAACGGCCTGTGATTGGTCGTGACGTCACTACTCACTGGAGCAGCATAGTCTGCTTTGTTTACGTTTAGCCAGCATATACTGTGCTTATTTCTGACCTCTAAGAACGTCCAGTGACAAGAGGAATAATTGCTGTTTCGTTCCAATGTGTAAGTGCACTGACAAAAGCACAGTAGGGAAATTATTCCTCTGTATACTAGCCAATAACAATAAACGAAAACAGTGGTGGCTGGCTGCTCGTAGGAAGTTCCCGGTGCTGGAATGCAGTCTTTACTGTTGTGAAAATATTATACTCTTCATCATATAGGTTCATACACAGCTAATTATCTGAAATTCAGTCAAAAAACTATGCTTTATTTAATTATTAATAAAATATTAGGAGTCAGAGCGAAAACATGCTAAAGTTAGCGGATATTTCTACTTTAGATCGCCAGCATGCCTTGACAGACTTCTATTTTGCACAGATACTGATTTAAAGTGCAAATAAGTGCATTTGTATGTCAAATTAATATTTATACAAAGCAGGAGTCTGCCAAGGCAAGCTGTTGAGCTAAAGGAGAAACTCCTGGTAATTTTAGCCCGTTTTCGCTGAATCCGGATTTTTAAAAAGGTAAAATTAAATACAAAAATTTGACCAGATTTCGGATAATTAGGTGAGTATGAACCTCTATGGTGATAAAATCTATAACACTTACCATTTAAAAAGTGCCAACTCGGTAAATGACCGCCGATTCGGTATTTCGTCACACTCCCCTGAAGTAGTTGTCACTGAAACTTTTATTTTATTTTTTTTCAGAAAACTAATAATGAAGAGGTCAAATATTAAAAATGAGCATAATACCATCATAAACTCATAAACTGATACTGTACGGGAATGCGGCATACATTTAACACTCTCCATCTCATGAGGTACGAGCACCGCTGGGGTATTGTGTAGCTGCTGGTCGATTTCACCACAATTTACTCACCTAACAGGTGCCATCCATTTACACCATGAAAAGTATTCCTTCACAACATACCTGAAGGGGGTAGTTCGGATCTGCAGTGGCCATGTAGGTACAACTATTATCTCTGATACTGGTAAAGTATTGTGTGATGGATTGGAGCGTCGTCTGCAGTGTGAATGCTGACGTCATCGCCAACATGGCGGGTCCTTCCCTCCAGCCGCAAAGAATTAAAGGTATCACGTCTTGTTCAGTGCAAATGATAAATTAAATTAAAGATACATATACCGTAAGTTTTTAAGTACATGCCAGAGTGCATTGGCTATGTTTACCTAGAACCGGCAACACGTCTATTCTTTACAGAAGCTCTGCAAATATGCAACATGCGGTGACATCTGTTGACACATCAGAGCAACTTTTCTGCCTCCTTCGATGACTAAACATCACAGGATTCGAATTCATAATGTGCTTCACATAGGGAAGGAACTTTGGTGCACGATAGTACACTCGGACACCACAGTCGTTAGCCCTCCCGGATCGGGGCCGAAGATTACGACAGGGGCCTCTGTGGATGGGCGGCCCCCTCCAACTATCAAGGGGCAACACACGCATGTACACACTTTATGAACCACTTGAGGCTTGACTCTCAATCTGTCATGTTTATCTTGCAAGAGATAATGCTACGGAATCATATTATGGCCGTATAGATGACAATGTGTTGGTTCATTACCTGCAATATCTTTATTAAACATGGACACGGCGGAATAATCCCATAGCTTTAGGAAATTAGGAATCAAACGAAGCACTTCCCAGCCACCCAGTGAATCCAAAGAACAGTTTCTGCGTGTGTGTGTGTGTGTGTGTGTGTGTGTGTGTGTGTGTGTGTGTGTGTGTGTGCGCGCGTGCGTGCGCGCGCGCGCAAAGGCGACTTAAGTGAGTTGTGTAATCTTGTGTGCGTGTGCTTGAATCAAGTACCATCCGAAGTAGTTACGGGTAATACATATTATACCTTATTTGGCTGAGATGTACAGGGAGAGTAGGGTGTGATTGATTCGCGGCTGCTGATTGGCCCCCGATGATGTCGCCGGAACAGACACCAGATGATCGATAATATTTAGTTTTAAATACATTCCTCTTGTGATCCTGAGAATAAGAGATTTTCATCTAAAACACGAAGAATATATTTAATCTGTTTCTCTGTTAAACATGACGACGGTCTGTATGCAAAGCAAAGCGTGCTTGCCTTGACGAATAAGTGCTCAATTCTTTATGTTGATGGCAGTACTCAGTGCCTGTGCTGTAAGCTTTGAACTCTCTCTCTCTCTCTCTCTCTCTCTCTCTCTCTCTCTCTCTCTCTTATGTTTTTATTTTTTTTTCGTGTTTATTGCTACGTACCTTTCCTTGGGGGAAGCAGCCTAGGTATATAGATAGATAGTTTATTGCTTTATTTTAATGGCACGTCCAGAGACCCCTCGTTGCCTTGCACTAGATGTTTACTTCCTCCCTCCCCTCCACCCCCCACTCTCTCTCTGAGAAGCGTTTGATAAGGAAATAATATAGTTTGATAAGGAAATAATACAGTAAAAGAAAAAACTATCCGCAGGGTGTGGGAAACAAATGGAATGAGATCGCTGTAGCAGGGGAAAGTCACGTAGGTATAAAGGGGAGCAGGTCAAATAAACAATTTCTATTGAACTTGGCAGAAACAATAAAAGAATTGAGAGTAGGCTATATACAAGAGGGTATTATTAGTCTATCAACAATTGCAGTTATTACAACTACCATTATTTCATCACTGCTATTTGTTTTCACCAGTATTTCTTTAAAAAGGTGTTTCATTGCCAGAATTATTTTGTTCTGTAGTCAACGCAATCCATTTCGTCTCCTTGGAATCCAGTCTATGAAAAAAGATTCCTGTAAACTACTTTTTTTTTTCTTTATCAAGGTAACATACAGAGTTACTGCCACTGTTGCACAAACATTTTCGAACAAAGGTAGCCATCCATTTCACTTAGGTCAGTGCAGGACTATACTAATCCTTGCAGTTTTATATAGATTATGCGTTACCGCATGAATAAAGCAAACTGATATAAAATTTGTGATATAATGAAAGGTTAACAAAATTAAAATAATATGAACACGCCTGTCCCCCCCCCCTGTGGCGGGGGGGGGACAATCTGGCCGCACTATGGGGTGGTACTGTTACTCTGCGGCCAGGTTGTGTTAGGAAGAATACTACCACTGTATTCCCTGCGTGTCATAAAAGGCGACTAAAAGGGGCGGGGTGAGTGGACTAGGGACCCTCCCCCCCCTCTGTTTTTTAGTTGCTAAAAAGAGACAGGCCAGAGAAAGGGATTGGGGATTGAGTTATCCTCGTACCCTGAAGATTGGGTCTATGAATGTGCGTGGATGTAGTTCGATTGAGGTTAAAAGGAAGGAGATTGGGAGAATGTTTTTGAGAAGAAAGTTGGATGTGTTACCTTGAGTGAAACGAAGATGAAAGGGAAGGGTGAGTCTATGTTTGAAAGTGTGAATGGAAGAATGTCAGGTGTTGACAGCGGAAGCGCAAGAGAAAGTTTGGCCTTGTTAGTGAGTCCGGAAGTACGGCAGTGTGTGATTGAATGGAAGGTGTCATCGAGACTGATGTGGGTGAAAGTGAAATTTGAATGTGAGTTGTGGGTGTTTGTGAGTGCATATGGGCCTGGTAATGACAGGGATGAAGAAGAGAGGGAGTATTTCAGGAATGATGTTGATGAGTGTCTGCAGAGTTTTGGAGCGAATGTGAATGTGGTAATGACGGGAGATCTGAATGCTAGAGTGGGAAATGTAGCAGTTGAAGGTGTAGTTGGTATTCATGGTGTGCCTGGAAGAAATCAAAATGGGGAACGAATGATAGCAATGTGCTTTGAGCGAGAGATGGTGATTGGAAATACGCTGTTTGAAAAGAAAGATATTTATAAGTATACGTGGGTGAGACAGGAGGGTGGAAGGGTTGTTGATAGAGAATTTATGGACTATGTGGTTGTGTCCAGGAATGTAATAGGAAGATTGTTGGATGTGAGAGTCCTGAGAGGGAAGGGTGGAGGTATGTATGACCACAACCAGGTGAAGGGAAAGTTAAGAGTAGATAAGAGATGGGTGAGAGCTAGGAGAGTTAGGTGTGGCAGGGAGGTTTTGAAAGTGAGTGAGTTGGATAAAAGAGAGAAAATGGTAGAGTATCAGGAGAAATTGAAAGATGAGTGGAATGCAGTGAAAGATCAGGAAAATGGCAGTGTGGAGGAGGAATGGCAGTTGTTTAAGAGTGCTGTGGTGGGGCATGCAGAAGAGGTGTGTGGTGTGAGACGTGTGGGTGGTGGTGTAAGAAAAGGAAGTGAATGGTGGTGTGAGGTAGTAAGTATGGCTGTGGCTGAGAAGAGACGTGCATATGAAGTGTGGCTGCGAGGAAGGATGAGGTGTCATATGAGAGGTATACAGTAGAGGAATAGGGCGACAAGGGCTGTGCGTGATGCTAAAGTGGCAGCAGACGAGAGGTGGGGTAGGCGGTTGACTGGGAATTTTCAACAGAATAAGAAAATGTTTTGGAAGGTGGTGAAAAGGTGCAAAAGTGAGAGTCTGGGAAGGAAGAGCGAGTAAAAGCAGAGGATGGAAGGATGTTAACTGAGAAGGATGCAGTAAGGAAAAGATGGGCAAAGTACAGTATTTTGAAAGATTGTTAAATGCAGAGGAGGAAAGGGAGGCTGAGATTGTGGCAGATGGAAGGGTGCAAGGAATAAATGTGTTGGGAGAGTTGAATGATCCTTTGATCACGAAGGAGGAAGTGCAGGAGGCAGTAAAGGAGATGAAAACAGGGAAAGCTGCAGGTATGGATGAGTGTGCTGTGGAATGCCTGAAAGGTGGTGGAGCACCTATTGCTGACTGGTTAGTAAGATTGTTGAATGTGTGCTTTGTGAAAGGTATGGTGCCAGTTGACTGGGCAAATGCTTGTGTGGTCCCGTTGTATAAAGGCAAGGTTGATAAGTATGAATGTACTAGCTTTAGGGGTATAATTCTGTTGGGTGTTGTAGGTAAGGTGTACAGTATGGTAGAGTGTTAATCATGAGAGTTAGAGAGGGTACAGAGAGAGTGACTGGTGATGAGCAGTGTGGTTTTAGGAGAGGGAGGGGATGTGTGGATCAGGTGTTTGCTGTGAGACAAGTGTGTGAAAAGTATTTAGCGAAAGACAAGGATGTGTTTTGGGCGTTCATGGATTTTGAGAAAGCGTATGATAGAATTGATAGGGAGGCTTTGTGGACTGTTTTAAGATTGTATGGACTTCATGGTAGGTTACTAAAAGGGATGAAAAGTTTTTATGTAAATAGTAGAGCATGTGTAAGAGTGGGAAATACTGTGAGTGATTGGTTTCCATTGAGAGTGGGGCTGCGGCAGGGATATGTGATGTCGCCTTGGTTGTTTAATATTTATATGGATGATGTTGTATGGGAGGTGAATGCAAGAGTTTTAGGTGGAAGTCTGAGTCTGGTGAATGTTGATGGTAGAGATGCAATCTGAAGCAGCTGTTGTCTGCAGATGATAC